>NC_090928.1:735375941-735713959 GCF_040938575.1 Ambystoma mexicanum | reverse complement strand
GTAAGAGCGCTTAGCAGAGAGTAAACAGTCATCATAAAAAGTATGATAGGAGAAGTAAGAGGATTCAGATTTAGATTTGAGCCACCACCTTTCGATTCAGCGGAGAAAGCATTGCATAGAGCGAAGATGGGGAGAAAGGCATTGCTGAGAAGGTTTAGAGGTAGGATGGCATGCAGATAGGATAAAGTTGATCTAGACAGGAAGAAAGTGATGAAGAAAGGGCAGAGGCCACCTCATCCACGTTGAGTGTAGCAAAGGCAGAGAAGGAGGAGAGTCTTTCAGTGCAGGTGTTGTAAAAGAGTGTTGGGTTAAAGCAGCGCAGGTTGCGTCTAAAGAATGTTTTAGAAGAGAGAGGGAGAAAGCACTGGGGAATGGAAGACAAAAGTGATGTTAAGTAGTGGTCTGATAAGTAGACAGATAAAGCAGAAACAGGAGTGGCCGTAAAATATGAGAGGAAAGTTAGGTCAAGAGAAGAACCAGATATGTGAGTATGAGGGGTGACAAGAGGTGAAAGAAAATGAGAATCAAGAATAGAAAGAAAAGGAGAGGTGGAGTGTACAGTAGAGAGATGGAGATTGAAGTCCCCAAGTAGAACAAGAGGAGTGGCACTCGGCAAGATTTGGGATAAAAGATGGTCAATATCATGACAAAAAGAGACATGTGATCCGGGTGGACGATAGACAATAATAAAAGAAATAGCGTGGGGTATGGTGAAGATTTTGCAAGTGAATTCAAAGGAAGAACAGGAAGGAATATCAACAGGAGGAAAAATTGAAGAAAAAGTGTGGTGATAAAGTATACCAGTGCCCCCTCCGCGACTGGATGCTCGGAGGACATGGGAAAAAGAGGACATGGATGTCATAAGCGAGGCAGCAACAGTGGTATTGTGGGGTTGGATACAGGTTTCAGTAACACATAGAAAATGAAATTGTAATCTTATAAATAAGTCCAGAACTGAAGAGGTTTTATTGCATAGTGATCTGGCATTCCAAAGAGCCAGGTCAATAGTGGCAGTAGTGTTGCAGATGACAGGGTAGAAGAGGTTAGTGTTAGTACAGCTCAATGGCCTGACAACTGAATGAGGGCTTTCGGGAGAGGACAACGTAGATATTGACAGAGTCATGAGTAATGAGACCGGTACCTTGATTTAGAAGCTGGTGCCAGGGTATGATTGACCTGGGTGTTGTGGGGAAGTAAAGAGGATACCAGATGACAAAGCTGAGGTTGTGTGTTCCCGCTGTGGACAGCCGTGGGCAGTTCAACTTTCCCCCAACTTTGCACCGGCTTCGCCTCCAGGCGATGTTAAAGCTGTGGGCTGGTATGGAATGAGGCAGGGCCATGGCCAAGAGCATTGCCTGGTGTTGCCAGGCAACACGACGCAGATGACAATCCTGCTTGCTCCAGAGGAGCGGGCTGAGAACAAGATGTTAAGTGAACATCAAGTGGTGTAGTTGTCACTGCCCTCACAGTCTGGGCTTGATGGTAGCAGAGAAAGAGTTACTATAGAAGCAGCCGCTGCAGACATCTCAGCTTTCCCCCCCAACTGAGTGACAATATGAGACTGGGTTGATGCCGTTCTGCCTTGCCCACTAGCTTTGGGCTAATGAATTTTGTTTTGAATTGATTCATAGCTCAACAGTGGACTGTGGTATCCCGACAGTCATACAAATGATGGAAATAAATGCTCCACGTTGGATGCAGGAGGCAATATTACTTTGAGGACCCTTACAGGATTTAAAATATGCTTTGCTCCACCTTCAGAGTGGGATACGGTGTGCGAGGAACAACCTTGAACGGAAGAACATTAAATAACAATGCAGAGCTTTAATTTCTTTTCTCTTTTCTTTTGGCACTTGTTTTTACTTGGCTTTTCGGCCCCTGCCAGTGCTTCAAACGGCAAACACTAATGATCGAGGTTGCTTGGTGTTGTTGATTGCTGTTCCAACGAGTAAGCAAGCATGGGACTTGCTTGACCTCTTGGTCAGAGTTGTAGTGCTTTCGGTACGTTAGGGCTCTTCCTCTGACCTTAGTTCGTCTTCACCACTTTGGCTCTAGGACTACACTGGCCACAGTTCAATTCAATAATGAGTACACTGGCAATAATAGAGTTATATGACTAGTATAAGGAACTTATGTTGGCAACAGTAAAGACAGACACAAATGATCATAATTCAAGGGTGTTTATTAAACTGAATAAATTGGTGAGAAAAATGCCTAATCTATACCTAAAGCTAAGATGGGAGCAAGCTACAACCATTAAATAAAAAAAGGCAGTCCTAGTGGCGTCTTGTCAAATTAAAAGGGTCTATACTAAAAAAACTATTGCCAATCATTACCACTAAGTTACTAAATAATGTGGGATAATGTTCACCAGAAAGGAAAGAAGTCTGGATGGTATGGCTGGGTCTCCCTTCCCCACGTTATTAGCACAGGACAAGGCGGGACTTCTGAGCACAGCACACTCCTGGGCCTCTCCAGCACAAGGTTCACAGATCCATTCAACGATACCAGGACCTTTAAGGGCCAAGTCTCTTTTCTACAAAGTATCTTGCCTTAGAAGGCCTGCTGAACCAAGTTCCTTTGGTGATTTTGCACTTTGGAATATAGCTCTTCGGCCTTGGATCTCCTTCTGCCGGGCTTGGATCCTTCTTGCAACTTGGGCCTCCCTCTGTCGGGTTCACTACGGCCTTTCAAATGTGGTTTACAACAATAAAGAGCCATAATGTCCTTTTAAACAATTTCTTATCACGGGCAAACCTCGGCCGGGTTCACTCTTGATGACACAATGTTCACGGGTGCATATCTCTTCACCCCTACTCGCAGGCATCCCTCGTCTGGGTTCACATTTGCCAATTTTAACACAGTTCATGAATTTCTAACACAGTTTATGTTTTGCTTCATCTCATTAGATGGTCAGATGACTTTCGAGTGTACAAGGGATTTGACGTGACCCTTGTAGGACCACTCTGACACCTCATGCTGCCCTTTTCTAGGGCCTTCTGGTACTTGCAGTTTCAACTCAAATGGGGCCAGCGAGAGTCCTTCGAATGAGCACTCCTACGGTGCCTGACCACTCTGCAGCTGGCCCTTCTCTGGGCTTTCTCAAAATGTTCAAACACACACAATCTCTTTGTTCTCAAGTTCTTGCATTCATCTAATGTTGCCACTTGCACACTTGGGCTCGATAAATTTCAGTTTGCTCTCAGCTTCTTCCTACTCACCGATTGTGTTGAGTCCGCTTGGCTTGCTACTGGAGTCACGGTTGGTACCACAGTAGCCAGCATGCCTCCCCACTTGTGTTATCTCAACGCGGGAGGCCCCCGTTCACCATTGACATCTTTTGCTCCGCACGTCAGGTATGCTTCCCGGTCTTGTAATTCCCTTTTTTGCAGGCTTCGTAGATATGAGTTGAAAAGGGCAAGGGCAGTTCCACCTTCATCATCCCTCCAGGTCTTGCTACCTTTCTCCTCTGTTTGAACTTCCGGTTTGGTGTAGCTCTTTCCTCATGTGTTCAGCCTTGCTTTAAGTGTGCTCTCAGGCTCCGGCCTTTTATCCCGATCGGGAGGAGAAAGGGCCATCAGGTGTGTTTAGTTGTCAATTGTCTGACTCTGCCTGGCCCTTGGGTCAGGACATGTCAGGTATATGGCTCTGGTGTTAGTCCGTCTAGTTTCAAAACTGGGACAGCTTGGCAGGCTTTCATCACGAATATCTTTTGTATACCCCTGGGGATTCTTTCTACCTCCTAGTTCATTAAACCTTGTCCTAGAGAGGTTGGTAATTTCAGAAGGGTGCGATTTGTAGGGTTTGTGAAATGAATTGGAAAAATCCATAAAATAATAGTTGGACAGTTTGTCGAGGGGAGGACTGGGATTATTCTCTTGAAATGAATAGGGGGGGATTGTGAAAATAGTGGTGTCTGGTTAGAGCAGACTGGGAGTCGAGAAATAATAATCAGAGGGGCTGTGAATGGCATGATTGGGAGCGCTGAGGTAGACAACAGGACAACAGGGATTTTGGGAGATGTACTTTCTCACAGCAACATTGTTTGGATTCTTCATAGGTTTACCAGATGCGGAGGGGTTGTTGGATTTAGCTAAGGGAGATTCATTGGGTGGAAGGGAGTTTGATCCAGAACTGTCTATAAAAACCTCAGGGACTTGGTCCTCCTCGTCTTCTTCCCTTATATCATACCAAGTCTCACCTGGGGAATTCCCCAGAGAATAACCCTGGGTTCCCCTTCCCAGGTGATACTCCCCCACTGGTCCACCCCCAGGAACTGGATCCATCAGGGATGGTCATGTCCTAGCCACCTGGATAAGGGATTCCTGGGCTCTACTCAGGAGAACACCCTTAGGTTTCTCACAGTAGTGATGTCACTACTTGAATGGGCACACACAAAGTAAGTGCCATGCATTGATTGTTGTTAGGTTAAAAATATTTAAATTCTCTTTTTAGAAACATAGATGCATCCCTGTCTAGATCTAAATTATCCTGTCCTGAAGAGGTTGGTCTTCCACTAAGAATGGGACCATGAGAGCTGAAACTCAAGACCCCACGAAATTACAACTGAACATGCGGTCTCCTAAATCGTGTTCTCTTTGATGAGTGCTATTACTGACCTGATGACAGGCTTTATCTGAATTAAAAGTTGTCAACATTTATGTAGGTTTCTTTCACACAAGGTCCAATTTGGGATATGAATTGTAGAATTGTTATCACTCTATAGCAATAGTTCTTGTTTTAAGGCTGTTTTTGTAGGTATGTGGTATGAGAGAGGAGAGTGCTTATAGAAGCAATGTTTGAGAGTTATGCACTGACACTTTGTCACAGTATGGAGCAATGTGCTTTTTGCTAAATGAATGTATGCATTTTATGAAATGAAGTATATCAATATTAAATAAATTAATACATTAAAATATACCACTGGATTATGTAAAAGATCAACTGTCTCTTTGAATGAAGTGGACAGGGATGTCCCTTGAAAGATTTTTCAATGATTCTGAACTTTCACAACTCCGGGTGTTAAGTAGCACTATGCCAGTGTACCCCGTCTTTTCAGCAATTTGACTTCCAGCGGTCACAAACACTCCTCCGGACCCCGGGTGACACAGATGAACTTCTTGGCTTCAAGATGTTCAGGCACTCCTCTTCTGGACCCACGAAGACCCCTTCTCTGGATGGCAGGCAAACAGGACTAGCTTGCAGGACACTTCGGATGAAGAGCAGCCATTGCACAATGTTCCCTCAGCACAGAAAGAGGTCACCTATCTAGGTTCCCTCTGGTTCAGTCCTTGAGCCAGCAAAGCAGCTTTTGGATTACTTAAAGATTTACAGCCGCAGACTTCTTCCTCCAGCTCGAATCCAGAATTCAAGATTAAGATGACTTCAGCTTCAGGTTTCTTGTTACAGCTTCTGGCAAGGAGGTGAGTGTGAGACCCCTGTTATGTTACACAATCCCTATTCCCTCAGGCTCAGCCAGCCAATCACACATAACTGCATTAAAGCGTACAGCACCAAATCAGGCTCACAAGCATTCAGGCCATTCACCAGAAACTAGACACCCACAACACAGGATGTGGAAGGGGCAACTTCCCAGCATTTCAATGCACTACACTGCATGAATTCCAGTTTCAGTCAGGGCTGGCTCAGGCATTGTGTCATACAACCAAAACCAGACACCTACAACACAGAATGCATATTGACTGCTCACTCCTTTCAGGTAGGCTCCACGCCAAGGGTGTACCCACAACAAGCAGCTCCTGTGAGGGCTCCAGCCAGTCTGGCAGGAGGCGGCCCCAGAGCCATATATGGTCCTTACACCCAACAACCATCCAGGTGAAGGGGATAGAGCCAGGGCTTCTCATGACTTTGAGAAACAAGGGGGAAAGGCAAAGGGAACCAGGAGGCCACCAATGGCTATCTTTCCTTTTTGTAGGAATCATTGATTCCTATGGCAGTGCCTGGGTATCCCAACAATGGAGGATACCTAGAGCCACTGTCACATCAGCATGTAGCTGCTACCAGCCCATACCCTGCTCTGTGGGGAACACGCATGTTCCCAAAAACATGCACTAGCGATACAGGTTTGTACCCCTAACAATGGGTACCCAGAGGGTATCCCAGGGGTAATATTCACCAAGAACAAAATAAAGAGCTGCAATGCCAGTGGTCCAGACTGGACTCCTGTGCAGAAAAGAATCAGAATACACAGTTTAAGGAGGCAGATGACAAGGACAAGGGGACACTGTCCTTCCAATGCATTTCCAACTTCACGTTCCTGTCCTGATCTTGTACTACTTTTCATTGATTCAAATGGATAGCTTCCTGGTGGTTAGGTCTATGTACATTAGACTGCATGGTACATGGACCTACAATCGCCTAGAAGTCATTGTTTGGTTTATAATGTAGCATTAATAGGCGTGGCAGGGACAGATATGGCAGATAGCGGCAAACTAGCACAAACTGGCAGTCCAGAGGTTGGCAATTAACACTATTAGTACCCTTGCATGTTACTTAGGGTATTAATAGTGCTTGATTCACCCACACCAATGGTTTCCTTAAATAAATGGTGTACATGGTCAGGCACTCTTTCACCAAGAAAAGAATGTTCATGGCAGCATATGAGAAAGGAGTGGCCTGAGGAATATGGACTGAGGTACGGCTGTGGCATAAGATCAGAAAAATATGTGGGTGTTAGTGGGTGGGGGTAGGATTGGAAGAAGTGGGGAGGGCTTTGTGGCAACCGGGACATGGAATGCATAGGAGAGACTGGACTGCAACGAACACTATGCAGGGAGCTGAATTCTGTTCCCTTGGGATGTGGCCCATCCAAGGGAGCTGATTGGCAGGAATCAGGTGGGTGCTAATTTGAGTTTACCCCTTTCTCTCATATGAAATTATCAATACATAAGAGAGATGTTCGTGTTAAAGACATTGAGACTTAATCTGGAAACAGCTTTCGTCCATACATTGACCAATAAATGGTTTTCCAAATGTGAGTAGCCACCCGATCCCCACCCATTAAAGCCATGTGACATGGCAAAACCAAGTTTACTCTCTGGCTTGTCATATTTCATGTCACATACCCTCTGCAACCTCTCTCTCCATATTTTCCAAACTGTACCCTAAATACTTTACCCATCTAATTGTATCCGCATTATTGTACCATTCCAAAGTACCATTCCAAAGTATCCCCTTGTTGTGCTATGCTCTGTCCTTCACAGCTAGTGTTGGAGACACATACCTTGTGTTCTCAAAATGCCTGCAGGTGGGAGTTCTGGTTAGCTGCACAATGTCCACTAGATTTTCAGATGGCTTGCTTGAAAAACACCTGACATTGCAGTGTTTGATTCCACTGCTCCAAATGGCAGATGTTCTCTCACATCCTGCTTTATTAAGAACTAACTGATATACCTGGCATTGCCCAGGATTTTATTTTCTTATCAATACTATTTGTTAGGTTTATGCTTTTCAGAAAGGCTCCATAAGAAAGGTGAAAAGATAAATTCACTATATTTTGGATTTTTCATTTAAAAAATGTGTTCTCATAAAGACTACACAACACAATGTATTGTTCTTCTAAAAACTCATTCAGAAACTTATAACTGTACGTGAGAACAACATGCAGATTTGTGAGTAGCATGATAGGTGACATGAGGATGACAGTGCCAACAACTAAGGACCTAAAGTTCAATATTACTAAAGTACATGTTCTTTGTAAGGCTTGTTTATAAACAACATTTTGTGTTTCCCTTCACAGTGAACACTGTTGCATCAATTACGTTGGGCAGCAATTTTTTGGCATGTCTCCTTGTGCCTTTATACAGCCTAGTTGGGTCAAGATTGCAAAGCCATATCATATCATGATGTGTGACCCAACTTTCAGTCGAAGGTGATGAGGTTGCATTCCCGGGAAGTCGAGTGAGTTGAGGAATTCTGTTGGATAGATTACTGCTTTGTCGGCATCCACCAATGTATCAATTGAGTTGTACTCAGTAACTGTGCCAGAAGCAAATCCTGAATCTGATCCTTGGCCCTGGACCTCGTGTTTTGTACCTCGTGTCGGGACCGGCCCTTCTACCACATTGATGTTTTGCCGATTTCAGGCAACTTTTTCATGTGTGAAGGTGCTGAAATCTGAGGAAAGGGGTGGGTTGTCATGTAGCTAGTAATGTTTGTAGGGTCCTAGCAAGTAAATATGGAAAATGTTATGCGGATTGGTGAAACAGTGTGCAATTATTTAGGGAACAACGCGTCACCAAGTCTCAAACCCACACATTTTACCTTGTGCTGAAATCTGGGGAACGGGTTGGGGTGTCCAAATGTCATGTAGCCAGTAATATCTTGAGGGTCCTGACAGGTGACTTTGCCAAATGTTATGCAGATTGGTGATACAGTGAAGAATTGTATAAGGAATAATGCATTGCCCAGCCACAAACCCATAAACAAATGTTGACTTGTGCTGAAATCTGGGGACTGGGGTGAGGTGTCACATGTCATGTAGCCAGTAATGTCTGGAGGGTCCTAACAGGCAACTATGCAACATTTGGTGCAGATTGGTGAAACGGTGTGGATTTGTATAAGGAACAAAGCTTTGCTATAAAACCACTCATTCTGACTTTTGCTGAAATCCGGGGAAAGGGGTGGGCTGTCCAAATTGTGGTATGTATTGACCCACTCAACAGCATTGCCTGACATCGCATCACTAAGCTGCAGTTGCGCAAGGAACAGAAACCTGGCTGCGCTGGCTCCTGTGCGCACCAGGACTTCAAAACTGTGTTTTGGCAGCAACAAAAGATGGCTGCACCATCCTGCCTAGTACACTTCAGGAAAGATGGAACAAGGGGACACACTGAAAAAGTATGCCAGTGTGTTCTGAGACAAATAGATGGAATCTAGTGAACCAGCAGCAATGCATTGCTGCAAAAGCCAACAATTCCCCTTCAAAATGAAACCTTTTATTGACCCTTCCAAAATGCTGTGTTATGCTATTCCTATCTGTCCATTTTGTCACCACTTTGATGGAAACGGCTCTGCCAGTCCCAGATAAGTCAATGTGCCTCAGAAAAACCAGTCATCATTCCTGAATGACAGGTCCTGTCAAAGTAAATTTAAAAGCAATCACAAGCAACTTTCTTTTTACCCGCACGGGAACACGCGTTTATTTCTTGCCAAAATGTATCCAGGCACAACAGTTCAAAGAGACTTTTTACTATCTGAGCCAGGTCAAGGATAAATGTATCTCTACTTTAGATAAAACTCCTGCTGCAGGGAAATGACTACAGCTGCAAAGACAGAGGCAATCTGAGGAGCTGCAAACCGAATTAAAGAAATGCTAGCAGTTTTTAACACATGTGGAAAAACGGTCTTTGGAGACTGAAGATAAAAAATGGCCTGTTTAAAACTCAATTGTTAATGAAAGCCTGTTTACTTAGCAATATAAAGGGATCATGTTAGTGGTGATAATACACATATAGGCTATCTTCTTTCACAGGTTTGTTTAATTCCAGACTCAATGTATGAAATTAAACAGTTTAAAACACATGGGATGGATTTGCAAACTCTCAGAAAAACCTGTTATTCTAGTTGCCAGCCATGAAACTCCACCAAGGAAGGGAGATACACCATAAATCCAGGATATGTGGGTGCGAAGTACCAGCTTGAAAAACTTTGTATGGGACAGGACAATGTAAATTCACACACTCGTCAGATATTCGTGTGTGCTCCAGGCTGGGACAATAGCAGTCCTGGGACACACACCTGTCAAGTATGAAGATGCAAAACAACCGTTAATAAAGACTGGAAACCCCCTTGTCTGGAAGGAAGTGTCAGCTGCTTGCAGCTGGAGGAAGAAAAAAAAACAGGATCTAAAGGGACTGCCTTTTGGTTACAGAGACTATGTTATAAAGATACTTTAAAGACTTTAATTTCTGTAGCAAGAACTAGCAAAATTTGGAAACGTTTGCAGTTTTAATCTAATTTTGTGGGCTATCTCTTAAAACTTGGTAGAACTCATTGGTGTATGGGGAACAGAGGTTATGATATATGATAGATTCCAAGGAAAGTATTAATGTGGCAACCATAATATTTTGTACATACATCCCTGGGGACAATTCGCATTTGTGTATAAAATTGTGGAATTTTAGGCCAGATCTTTGATGTGTAAACCTACCAAATGTATCAGAAAGGCAAAACAAGGTTGCACAGACCTGAGGATTCGACTGAAATGTGATGCGCATAATATGTAACCTGTGTGTATAATTTGCCAAGAGATTACAAGTGAAGAAATGCATGTTTTTGGAAAAATCGAATTTTAAGTAAAGTAAATGTGGGAGTGTTGGGACATTGTAAACCTCCCCTCATAAACCTGATATCATCCCCTGAGAAATCCAACCAACTGAGAGCGAGGCAGAGACTAGCTCTCCTGCCCAATGCAAGTAGTTTAGTGGCGGGCGTAGTTAATCCTGCCCAGCCTCTACCTTGATGATGTAATTTTGCATGATAAATAAGGGTCCCTGACAAGACCGTAGACACACACACTCTTCCTGATTTCCTGCGCTGCGTTCCTGTTCCTTTTTCATCTTCAAGACTCATGATCCGAACAACAAGGCCAAGCATTGCTGATCCTATTCCAGGGCCCTTTCCAAAACCCAAGCATTGGTGATCCTGCTCCAGCAAGGCCTACCCTACAATATTAAAACCCACTAATCTCACAGTAACCAGGAGAAACTGTGGTACTTTTGGCATCCTAATCCAGCTTGGCTTACTGCCACTCACTGCAATCCTGCCATCCTGCTACCTTGCTGACCTATAGTATCCTGTATCCAGAATTGCCAGTCCAGAAGAAATATTCTTTGGTATCGAGTCCCTGCCCACCTGATCCTGTCCCGCTGATTTTGTTTGGCTGTCCTTTGTTAGACCAGAACTGTGTGGTGACCAGAACCGCTGACTGTCCAAAATCCAAACTAAAAAGTGGACTGTGAGTATCAATAGGAACCATAGAAAACCTTGTCTTGTCTTTAGTTCCACTCTCTAAGTCATCCTATCCTTATCCTGATAACTTATAATCTTGTCAAAAATCATTCTTGAATCCCTGCCTTTGATTTCTTGTGCTAGCACCAAATTCTTTAATAATTTTGTCTTGTGAAATACTAAGCCCTTAGTCCTCTTTTGAGTGATCGGAATGGTTCAGCCAAGACGGGTGTGGCAGTGCTAGGGTTAAACTCGCGACTCAACCCTGGAGTGTACTGTGTCTCAATCTGGTAGCCGAGCCTGAATGCTCTAGTGTAGAGTTAAAATTGTTCTTGTCAAAATTGATTTCTTTTCCTTTTCGCGCCTTCATTTTCTCAAAACGCACCTCACTAGATCTTGCATAACTCACTCAGTTTACCAGCTAGAGACCTCATCACTTCCATATTGTACCTATGATCCATAGCTACACCCCAACACAAAAACCGCATTGATTACAATATTTCACCCATTGTTATTAAAAACGTTTTGGTAAATTCAGGTGGGAATTGCAAAAGTTTGCTAAATTTCCAACGTGTCATGTCATTTGGATAATAAACTGTTTTAAATCTTCCATTCAACTTCGAATTGTATGCTTTTTCTCAATCCATTGCTTGTGAATTTCTCTGTTTATTTGGGGAGAAAATGTCAGATTTCAATTCTGTTTTCCTTTTGTCATTCCTGATTACCTGCTGCTTCTGTTTAGCCACTTATAATTGATTATTTGTGGGTTGAGGGCACATTGCAGGGGAAAATTCTAACTCAAGTGCTATCTTACCTAAAATAAAAAACTGGTCCTATTCCCTGGTGTTTTGTAGTTGTGTCAATAGAAGGTTAAACTGAATGCATTGCTTACATTCCTATTGTTCTTATCCCCCCATTGGCAATTGCTGCTCCGTATTAAAAATTGTATGATTCCTTTTGTATTTTAAAATAAATAAATAAATATTACATTTTATCAACCAGCCTGGTTCATGGTCCATCGTGACCTGGGGAATTTGAAAAGGGGGTGTGATATGAGTGGTGTACCATCTCAATATTGAATCAAACATAGAAACATAAGCATTTCAATTGCATACTGCATACTAGGCCGAGACTATGGTGTGAGTCGCCTGATTGAAATCCTTAACACATTAGGGGGCTCGCCCAGGATTGAATTTGGTTACCACCTTTGACAGTCTAACACAGCAGACTTACCTGCAGGGTAGTAATACTTTGTCTGGTGTGAATACTGTGTTACACTGGACAAGCACCCCCCAAAACAAATACTCTAAGTACCAGGCTTCTCTATAAAAGTAAAATTAAATCAACCCCTGAAATAATTAATAAAGAAAGAACCTTTCCAGAATGGCTGTTCCAGTAGAGATCAATATGGCTAGGGAGCACCTTCTGCACAAGCTATTTGTCAGAGCTGAGTGGCCAGAACAGGATGAGAAAGTCTGGCTACAACACATAACCCAACAGGTCACTGCCGTGGACCTGGTTACATGGCAGGACGGTGGCCTATTCCACCAAGCTCTGAGTGAGCTATATATGACCCCAAAAATCAAAGAGGAGCAAAGCAAAATTGCCAGAAACATGGCCTACCTGTAGCTCCACACAGGGGTAATGCAGGAAAGGCAGGAGGCAAATGTAATTTTAGCGCAGAATCAATCTGAACTGTTAAATAAAATCCAGATTGATTTAAGTTTAGCTGAACAAACATTGCAAAAGAGCCAAGAGTTAGAGGTAGAATCTGCAAATTACATCATAAAATAAAGGAGGAGTTGGCTCGCCAACAGCAAAATAATGCAGATCAAGAGGCCCAACTTGAAGCAGCAAAAATAGAGCATCAAGAGAAGGTTGACTCCCTAGAAGAGAGTCAAGAGAAGCTGACTCAACAATTAACATATAACAGGGCTTGCTGAGGACAAATAACCATGTTGCAAAATCAGATAGATGAATTGAAAGAGGAAAATCATAAGTTAATCTTGGCAGACCTCTACTCTCAAACAGAATTTGATGAAGAGCGCCAAAAATCCAATGCCATCGAAAAGAAAAGGGATGACATGGCTGAAAAGAGGGGCACCCTAAATCAAGAGAAAGACACCCTAGACCAGGAAATAAGCAAGTTAAAAACCGAGTTAGAGGGAACAGAGTTAGCCCTCCAGGACCTCAATGAACTAAAAACAGAGTATGGGAAGCTACTGGGGCACGACAGACGGGTAGAGGGTGCTCTGAAAGAGAACACCCAGACTAAATATCCTAAACCTCAGGAGGTGTGTCTCCTGCAGCAGAAATTGTCCCAGTATTCTCAGACCATACAGGAAGCACAGAGAGACAATGAGGCTCTCTGTGAAAAGAATGATGGGCTCCACCAGCAAGTGGCAGCGCAAGAGTGGATCATTGAGACCAGTAAGGCCTTGATAGATGAACAATGGGCTCAGATCTTTGCTTATTACCAAGAAATAGGTGCTGAAAAAGAAAAGCTAGCAAGGTTGGAGAAAGAGGGTGCTAGACTAAATCCTAACTGGAGGGACCATGAACAGGCAGAGAGGGACAGGGCCACCCCTGATCTTAGCATAAGGACCTCTGTACTCAGGGACTCAAACCCATTCAATACCATGAACACTGCCAACTTCAAGTCTACTGGCTCACATGAGCCGGGAGCCATGGGGCTGGCAGAATTCAATAGGTTTGGTAAAATGGGACTGACAGATCAGCGCCCCCCAAAAATTGATGGACGGGCATCCCTGTACAGATACTAACTTATTAGGGCTGATATCTAAGACAAGGAAGACTCCTATGAAGGGAGGGTCAGGGAATCAGATCCACTGAAATACCGCCTTCCAAACGACCAATTGGTTACATTTGATGAGAAGCGAAATGAAATAAGGCCCAAATAGAGCATCATGAAGGCCTCTACCCAGTTAGGGCAGTTGGGGGGATACTCCACCAACCCTGGGAGCAGGGAAGAGTCAGAAGACTCTTCTGAGCACCACAGGAGTAGAGAAACTAGGCCCCAACATTCTGAGAGCCCTTCTCAAGCTTGCAGAAGCCGGGAGTGCCTAGAGGATCAAGAAGGGACCTCCAGTAGCAGCGTCTCTGAGTCTGAGGGCGAGTGGACTCGGGTGACTAAAACAAAGAAAGCAAACAAACTTAAGAGAGCTATGAACAAAGATCCCATTGGGCAGATTAAGGCCATTAGGAGTTTCATAACTCCATTTCATAAAAATGCAGAGTATTCTGTTTTGGAACACTTAGAACTATTTGAGCAAATGATGGATACTTTTCATATGAAGGACAGCCAGACTTGCATAGAGTATGTAAAATGGACCTTCTACCCTAAATGTTCCAGTTTCTTTGTGGGACTGGAGGACCAGAACCACTCCAGATGGTCCACCTACAGGGCGGCCATCTTGAAAAGCCCCCCAAGAATTTGTACAGGAGTTCAAACTCTTTGCCCTGACCACCAGGAGGGTGTGCACAGATAGTCAGGAGTTCATCACCACCTTCTTCCATGCACTCCCAAAATATATAATGATCCAGCTGGTGAGGGACTTTCATGAGAAAAGATCACTGGACTGGGTCATAGAGCAGGCGACCCACATTTATGAGGTCCAAAAACCTGCAGATAACAAAAATCCATACAAAAACCCCAAACCACCCAACACCCCTGATGCTGCTAAGGTGGCTGAGGTGAAGGTGCCCCCATTTTAGGTCTGGAGATGGGGGGGCCTAAAAATATATCTGTACCAAATCAACCCAATCAAAGACCCAAAAGGCCCACGGGCCAATCCCAAACAGGTGGTAGTCAGGGAGGTAATCCCAAAAATGGGACCCATAACTTCCCTGATTACATCAGCCCCCGACACAAGGTTAACAGACCCATCCTGGGGTATGTATGGACTCCCCCCACCCAAGGGGGGGATCCAACCAGGTAGGTACCGCCCAGGAAACTTCCTTCCTAACTTTCCCCAGGAGGGCAGTAATCCCCCAAATGCTGGGTTGAGTTTCTTTCCCCGGTACTCACAAAACCCCAACCTGCAGGACAACCCTCCTTTCTTTCCCCGCTTTCAGGAGCCCAGACAGTCCAATCCGGGAGAGGGGAGGCCAAGGGTGGAGCGTTACCAAAATTCTCAATACCCATGGTACTATGGGAGAAGGGATAGTTACCCTTCCTATGATTCACCTAGGGTTGACCAGAGACCCCCGTACCAGCCGGAACGGGTGTCACAACTGGAGTGCCAGGTCCAGAACCTATCCCAAGATCTGGGTTGCATGTTGAGGGCTCAACAGAACCCTCAGATGAACATGGCGGCTCAGAACCCCACCAACCAAGGGTCTGGTACTCCAGAACAATGACAGGGAGAGCACCCCGACAACTCACTGGTTCCAGAGGAGGAGACATGGGGTGAAGGGAGGTGTAAAGCCCTAGAAGATGCTTCCTTCCTCACCTGTGAAAAGCCAGGAACCGGAACCAAAATCTCCTGCCCCCGAAAGTCTGCAACCCAAAGAACAGAGGGCGGGTAGAAGAAATAAAAAACCCAAAAGGACCCATTTTGTGGAGGAAGTTAGTGTCCTCTAATTTGAAGGGGAAGAATCCTTAGAGGATTCTGGGGAAAAGATCTTCTCCTTCAAGGACAGGAAAACTCCTACCAAAGGAAAATGGGTCCCAAGAGATCCAGATGAAGACTGTGTGAATGTAGGGACTGAGTCAGAATCGCCCATCATTGAACCCCAATTGAGCAACATGGAAACCATACTGCCCAAACCAAGTCTGTTGACTGCCTCCAAAAAGGGGGGGGGCGGCCCACAATCAGAAAAAGAAGAGCCCAAAACTCCCCACATATCCCAATGTCAATTTTTTCTTTCAGATCCCCAAACTCCAACACAGAATCATGACCAAACTACCCCTGTGTCGGAGTCAAAAATAAGGAAATTGACCACCAAACTTGCCCAGAATGCCCATTACCTTTGCCCATTGGAGGAGGAAGAGGTAGATTCTATGCCTCCGTCCAAGTTCAAGGGCAATGTGCAATTCCAGCACTAGTGGGCACTGGATCCCAAGGCACTATTCTGTCAAAAAGGGCCTTTGATCAGCTGAATTCAGGAAGGGGGCAGAGATACCAGATCCCTCTCACCCCTTTTCCTGGACAACTCCAGAACTTCAATGGGAATGAAATTCCTGTCGAGGGGACTGTGGATTTGGAAATAAAAATTAGGCGACACAATGTGAAACACCCGGTCATAGTAGTGACTCCAGAGGGCACACCCTGTCTACTGGGGAATGACATCCTGCGTAGGTTGTCCCCCTAATAGATTGTGTGAACAAGGTCCTCTGGACCCAGACTAAAAGCCTGATAAAATTAAAACATAGTGTCAACCATGTGTTAGGGAGAATTCTCATTGATGGCTAATTTCCCTCACCTAGTGAATCCCCCAGCAGCTTTGCTGGACTTCTGGAGTTTATTTTTTTCCACTTGGTAAGAGTGTGAGCTTTTCCCCCACTCTTACCTGTGTTTTGCCATGTGTATTTCTCTGTTTTTGTGATTGTGGACTCTGGAGTACACCATTTCAGTAGCCCCCTTCTTTTGTGTGTCACACAGCACCTTCAGTGCAGTGGCACAGAGTTGTCTTTGAGACTTCACACCGACTCCATTTCTGAGGCTGACTACAGGCAGCCAGAAAAGGGTAAAGTTGCAATAAACTTTACTTAGTCAATCTACCACAGATCCAGTACACCCCCTCTTCCATGGAGTACTGGAAAGAGTTACTTTGTATCCCTTTTTATCTGTACCTCCTAGAGCACTGTTTTGCTCTTTTAACATTTAGACTTGGCTGGTGGCAGTGGTATCTACCCTAACTTTTCTACCGCGATTATATTAGATAAACGTGTTATTGTTTTAGGCTATTATAGTAGCCTCGAATATAAACCCGCTTGACCAAATTGTCTTTCTTTTGGCTCTGGTTAGGTTTATTCGCCATTTCTTTTTGTTAAAGTCCTTCTTGTGTTTTACTTTGCGCAGCAAACTAGGTTTGCCTTCTTTGTTCACCGTCTTTTGGTGGGCTTCTGCCCAGAAGCCCTTTACCAGGCGCCTGGGTGTCTAGGTGGGCTGAATGTGAGGGAGGGGTGTAGTCACCCCCTGCATAGGGTATCCTAGGAAACCCAAGTCGCACTTTGTCATGATTGGCTGAGGTGGTTGTCCAGGCTGGACAACCCCCCTGCTGGGTGATTGACAGCCAGGCTGTGTGAATGGGGGTTTTGTGCATAAAAGGCAGGTCTCTTGGGCTAGAAGTCAGAGTCGCCACTGGAACTACAAGGAACCAAAGAGAAGCGGAGAGAACGACGACTGCTGCAACTACCCCGTCCCGGTGAAGCCCTGCTGCAATACTGAGCTATCTACCCTTCGACGACTAGAGAAGATCCAGTCCGGAGTCTTCTTCCCTTGAGCCTAGTGGGGATAACCAGCTCATCTTCCACAGCCAGAGGATTCTCTTCCTTGCTCGAAATCGCTGCACACTGCTGTAGTGGTCCGGATAGCGATCTGAAGAGCCTCTCCTGTTTTTTAGGAGCGCACCTTTTATTCACGTCGCTGCTGCCGGCTTCATCCCTGTGTGGTGCAGACCCCCTTCAGACGTCCTTCTTCACCTCGAAGCTCCAGGAACCGTGGGTCTGCAGGAAACCAACAGGACCAACTGCCAGGGCACCAGCTGAACCATTGGAATAAGGTACTGTGTTCTGCTTGAGGAAACCGGGCGAACCCCTTTTCTTCATGTTCAAGGCTTGCCCATGTCTTCCCTCCTTCTTATAACTTTTGCTTCCGAACATTGACAATAACAAAGTACTCTTAGCTACATTGAATCGTGAACTGTCTGACTGTGTGATCTTCGACAACAGGTCCCCGGTGTCACTTGACCCTGTCTCTAGCCATTTGACTCTTGAACTCCTGTCTCTGAGTGTTTCTCGATTCTGTCTGCTAAACCAAAATATTGCCTGTGATTTTTGCCTCCAACTCCCTCTGGATATCTCAGGTGCTAAGTGTGTTTTTGCCCCGGTAGCATTTCATGTCACGGATACGTGTTTAATTAGTAGACCGAACTGTCAAAAAGTGATCGCAATCGCATTTGCGGTAACATGTTTTGTTTGTAACACCGGTGCATTCAAACACAGGGTACTTACCTTGAGACTTACTGTACAAAGTGAATTGGTTAGTTGTTGTATATTTTTCATGTGGTTTTTAATCTAATAGAAGTGTCGTGTTTACAACAAATGGTTTAAAAATAAATGTACTTATATTTTTCTACCTGAAACTTTGAGTCAGTGTTTGCTTGAGTCACAGTTATTGTGGTCCCTTTGTGTAATCTCTGCTACTGCTCATATACTCTTGAGATAAGCCTGGCTTCTCTGCTACTGCTACCACTCTGACATAGTAGTACAGGCTTGTACCAAAGGTAAAACTTGTATTGCCACCTGTGGTCTTAATTGTGTGTAGTGGTCCCTAAGGGCACTGCACTAAATTCTGCATAACACTGGTGGCAGCGGTGGGATTTGGAAGTAGAGTGATTACACTTAGAGTGCTGCTATTGCTTGGGTTCAGCTAACCACAAGGCTGTCACCACTAATTCTATTTAACTGAGATATCATGTCTAATATGGAAAGCTACACTGAAGATAGTCTTTTACTCTATACTTCTGAGGTTCTGAGAACCATGTGTAGGGATAAGAATCTCTCTGGTAAAGGTAAACATCTGAACTGGCTGCAAAGTTAATGGGAAAAAGTCTGGAGAGTGGGTCAGAAGGGTCTACCCCTCCAGCAAATGTGTATGTTGATGTTTCTGAATCTGAGAGTTTACTTTAGAAGAAGTAGACGAGTCCTTGTTAGAAAACCCTATAACTCCTTTGCCTGCTCAGAATGCACAACATCTGTCCACAGGGACCCCCACAGGTCCTACACTTACTCCTGAGTTTATTGCACTGGAGAAAATGAGACTTGAATTGGAAGTGAAACGTATTGATGCACAAACTGCTATGAAAGATCAAGAGTTAAGGCTCAGAGAAATGGAGCTGAACCATGAACTAGAAATGAAGAAACTGTCTCTAGAAAATGCTTCTCTCCCAGAGTCTTCCAGGTCTTCCAGCCCTAAGAGACCCCGTATGCCAAAGGAAATGATTGGTATGTATGAGACTAAACTTGATGTTTTAGATTGGTTAGCAATGTTTGAGTACAATCATGGGATTCAAGGTATCTCAGGGAATCAGTTGATTCCTTGGCTTTTTTCTAGGCTCCCCCCTGTTGCAAGTGATGCTGTAATGGAGTTGGGGGAGGAGGATAAACAGGATTATGAGTGTGTGAAACTGGCATTAATAGCTAGATTTGGGAAGACCCCTTCCCAGTATCCTAAGAGGTTTAGAACCCTCAAAAAGCATGATGGTACCCCTTGGGCTACCTGGGTGTGTGAATGTTTGAAAAACTTAGACGGTTGGGTTAAGGGTTACAAAGTGAACACTTATGAAGGTTTGAGGAATCTTGTAATGTTGGAGTCTATTTTTGATGTCTGCTCTCCTTACCTTAGACAGCACTTTGCTGATTTAAAGAGATAGATCCGAAGAAACTAGCTAACGCTGCTGACTTATGGGTTGCCAATAGGGCTACTCACAAGTATTCTGGGGCTACTCAGAAGAAGGATGTGGGGAAACAGCCAAAGAAAGACAGCAAAGAGAATTCCAATAATTCCAATCCAAAAGAGGGCCACAAACATAACCATGGTAAGCCCCAAGGTAAACCGAATCAGGCTAGTGTACCATCTGGTTCCACACCAGATGGAGGTCAGAGCAAATCCCCATAACAAAGAACATTTGGGAAATGCTTTGTTTGTGGGTTACCTGGCAAAGTGAAAGGAGATCCCAAGTGTAAGGGTAAACCTTCAGGGATCAACACTGTCTCCTTAGCCTTCTCCCAGGTGGATGAAGAACCTATAGCCAGTGGAAACATTCAGCTACTAGCTGATGAGCCCATGAGAGTCTCCTCTAGTGTTTCTTTAGTGTCCTTGGGTCTTTGGGAACAACAGAACTTAGATGTCTATAACTAAATCCCAGATACTACTAAAGAGTGTTACAAATATAGGGTTCATGTGAATGGTCAGGAAACCCCTGACATCAGAGACACTGGAGCCAGCATAACTGTGGTTGATGAATGTTTTTTCAAGGTAGAGGATGTTGCTAAGGCACCCAAACACCTAACCAAGTTAGCTGGAGGCCCTGTGCAAATGGTTCCCCAGTTACCAGCTCTCATCCTGTGTAATGACATGACTGTCCGAATACCTGTAAGTGTGCAAAGTGACGTACCTGGGAGGGTCCTGTTGGGTAATGACTTAAAACTCTTGGAGTTGTGTCTAGTACCCCCAGGCCCCCCAGCCGAAGGAAGCAGGAGCTCACTAGGTCTGCAAGGGAGAGAACAGTGAGAGGCTCTCCTGGGGACATGATAGAGGAAACTATCACCCCAGGACCACAAGACTCACTTACTGCTATTGCAGGTATGAAAGAGACAAAGGGGAAACCCAAGTCTGCCAGCAAGAAACCAGCAAGCACTCATATGCCCAGAAGGACATCTCCACGACTGTCCAAAGTCACCTCTGTGACTCCTCCACCAGCTTATGCTGAGTGTGAGGTTCAACCCTGTATGGTTCGACTAGATACTGAGGAAACAGATCTAGAAGAAGATCTTACCCTGGTGGGAGATCTTGACCTTGTTGACCATCCTGAGCTGCAGTCTTTACTGGCAGAAGGTGGACCCAACAGGGAAGACTTCAGCAAAGGACAAGGAAAATGTCCTTCCCTGGAAGGTCTTCGCCTACAGGCAACTTCTCAGCTCAATGGGACTGAGCCTGGGAAGTATAGGTTACACTGGGAGGATGGCCTCTTCAACAGTGAACCAACTAAGTCAACCCCTGGAGAATACAACAAACTTGTAGTACCTCCAGTGAACCGACTCCAGTTTCTGCAGTTAGCCCATGGGGTACCTTTGGCGGGTCACTTACGTTTTAAGAAGACCAAGGAAAGGCTCTCTCTTCACTTCTACTGGCCTAAGATGGGTACAAAAGTGAACAAATTCTGCAGAAGCTGCCACACTTGCCAAACCTCTGGTATGAGTGGAGCCAAGAATGTGGCACCCAATGTGGCACCCAATGTGGTGGGAGTTCCTTTTGAGAGGGTTGGGATTGACATTGTTCGTCCTCTTGACCCTCCCACATCTTCAGGAAACAGGTCCATCCTGGTTGTAGTGGACCATGCCACTAGATTTCCTGAAGCCATACCTATGAGGTCTGTTATGGCACCGGGTGTGGCTAAGGCCCTACTTGGTATTTGTACCAGGGTAGGTTTTCCTAAGGAGGTGATATCTGAGAGGGGATCAAATGTTATGTCCCACTACATGCAAACCATGTGGACAACCTTTGGAGTCACCTACAAGTGCTCAACGGCCTACCACCCCCAAACCAATGGATTGGTAGAGCGGTTTAACAGAACTATGAAGAGCATGATAGGTGCTTTAGAAGAACCCCTTAGAAGAAAGTGTGACCTTCTACTGCCATGCCTTCTCTTTGCATATAGAGAAGTCCCTCAGGAGGGAGTAGGATTCAGGCCCTTCAAACTTCTCTATGGCCATGCAGTCAGAGGTCCATTGGCCCTGATTAAGGAGGGGTTGGAGAGTGCTCCTTCCCCCAAGCCAGTCAGAGTGACTGACTATGTGATCGGTCTCCGGAGGAGAATGTCACACATGATGGCTGAGGCAAATGATAAGTTGAGGGCTGGTCAAGCTCTGGTCAAACATTGGCATGACCAGAAGGCTAACATGGTTGAGTTTACTCAAGACCAGCTTGTTCTTGGTATGGTCCCAACAAGGTAGAGGGCCTTGCAGGACAAGTGGATATATCCCTTCAAAGTTGTGGGTAAACTTGGAGAGGTGAACTATCTAGTGGACTTAGGCAATCCTAAGGAGGCTCCCAGAGTCTTTCACACCAACCGTTTAAAGGCTTATGTCCCTAGACCTGACGTAGTAGCTCTGCTTCTAGCTTCAGCTCAGGAGGAGGAGGAGAGTGAACCTCTGTCTGACCTCCTCAGAGGCTTACCTTTAGATGAGCAAGTGGAAGGAGTTAATCTCTCTTCCAGTCTCACGTCTGATCAGCAGGATGCGTGCAAGTTACTGTTAAATCAGTTTTCCTCCCTGTTCTCACTTTCACCAGGCTTGACCCCTTGGGGCCAGCATGACATACACACTGGTGACTGTTTGCCTGTCAAAAGCAGGGGGTACAGAATGTCAGACAATGTCAGATCCCACATAAGGAATGAGGTCAACAAGATGCTTGATCTCAGGGTTATAGAGCCCTCTACTAGCCCATGGTCTAGCCCAGTTGTGCTTGTATCAAAGGCAGGATCCAAAAAGTTGAAATTCTGAGTGGACTATAGAGCTCTAAATGCAGTCACAAAGAGTGACGCCCATCCTTTGCCTAGGACAGATGAGCTGGTGGACAAACCTGGTGCAGCCAAGTACCTCAGCACATTTGACCTAACGTCAGGCTATTGGCAAATAGCCTTGACAGACCATGCCAAGGAGAAAACTGCATTCTCCACCCCAGCTGGCCTCTACCAATTCAAGGTAATGCTTTTTGGATTAAAGAATTCACCTGCTACATTTCAGAGGATGGTCAATCAAGTTCTGAATGGGATGGAGGACTTCTGCATGGCATACTTGGTTGACATTGCAGTGTTCAGCCCTACATGGAAAGAACATGTTCAACACCTAGGGTATGTATTGCAGACTCTTGAACAAGCCCAGCTGACCATAAAGGCAAGCAAATGTCAAATTGGTCAGAGTTCAGTGGTCTACCTTGGACATGAGGTAGGAGGAGTTGAAATAAGGCCACTGCCTAGCAAAGTACAAGCTGTACAAAACTGGGCCACCCCTACCATTCAAACCCAAGTGAGAGCCTTCCTAGGTCTCACTGGGTATTATAGGAACTTCATAGAGAACTATGGGACCATAGCTTCTCCCTTGAATGTCATCTCCTCTCCCAAATTTCCTAAAAAGGTCAGGTGGAATGAGGAGTGCAATCAAGCCTTTGAAGGTCTAAAGAAAGCCCTTTGTCAAGCTCCAGTACTAAGAGCTCCTGACTATCACCAACCCTTCATTGTACAGACTGATGCTTCTAATGTAGGTATAGGTGCAGTCCTCAGTCAGCTGGATGAGAAAGGTAGGGAGCACCCAATTTGTTTCATCAGCTGGAAGTTAAAGGATCCTGAGACAAGGTGGGCAACAATAGAAAGAGAATGCTTTGCTATTGTGTGGTCACTGAAGAGGTTTAGACCATATTTGTATGGATCTACCTTCATTATTCAGACTGACCACCAACCCTTGAGATGGTTGATGCAAATGAAAGGGGAAAACCCAAAATTACTCAGATGGTCAATCTGCCTGCAAGGATTTGATTTTTCCATTGAGGACAGAGAAGGAAGTCACCACCAAAATGCTGATAGTCTCTCTAGGATGTTTGTAACCGACTAGAGGTATGAGGTCCATCCAGGGGGTGGATTAAATCCTCCTGTCCCTTAGTCTGGGGGGGGGGGGTGTTAGGGAGAATTCTCATTGATGGCTAATTTCCCTCACCTAGTGAGTCCCTCAGCAGCTTTGCTGGACTTCAGTCCCCCAGAATAGGGTAAAGGTACCATTAACTTTACTTAGTCAATCTATCACAGTTCCAGTACACCCATCTTTCATGGAGTACTGGAAAGGGTTACTTCATATCCCTTTTTATCTGTACCTCCTAGAGCACTGTTTCGCTCTTTTAACATTTAGACTTGGCTGGTGGCAGTGGTATCTACCCTAACCTTTCTACCGCGATTATATTAGATAAACGTGGTACTGTTTTAGGCTATTATAGTAGCCTCAAACATAAACCTGCTTGACCAAATTTTCTTTTTTTTACTCCGGTTGGGTTTATTCGCCATTTCTTTTTGTTAAAGTCCTTCTTGTGTTTTACTTTGCGCGGCAAACTAGGTTTGCCTTCTTTGTTCACCGTCTTTTGGCGGGCTTCTGCCTACAAGCCCTCGACCAGGCGCCTGGGTGTCTAGGTGGGCTGAATGTGAAGGAGAGGTGTAGTCACCCCCTGCACAGGGTATTCTAGGAAACCCATGTCGCACTTTGCCATGATTGGCAGAGGTGGTTGTCCAGGCTGGACAACCCCCCTGCTGGGTGATTGACAGCCAGGCTCTGTGAATGGGGGTTTTGTGCTTAAAAGGCAGGTCTCTTGGGCTAGAAGTCAGAGTCGCCATTGGAACTACAAGGAACCAAAGAGAAGCGGAGAGAACGATGACTGCTGCAACTACCCCGTCTACTAGCCCTGCTGCAGTCATGAGCTATCTACCCTTCGACGACTAAAGAAGATCCAGTCCGGTGTCTTCTTCCCTTGAGCCTGGTGGGGATAACCAACTCATCTTCCACAGCCAGAGGATCCTCTTCCTTGCTCGAAATCGCTGCACACTGCTGTAGTGGTCCGGATAGCGATCTGAAGAGCCTCTCCTGTTTTTAAGGAGCACACCTTTTATTCACGTCACTGCTGCCGGCTTCATCCCTGTGTGGTGCAGACCCCCTTCAGACATCCTCCTTCACCTCAAAGCTCCAGGAACCGTGGGTCTGAGGGAAACCAACAGGAACAACTGCCAGTGCACCAGCTGCACCATTGGAATAAGGTACTGTGTTCTGCTTGAGGAAACAGGGTGAACCCCTTTTCTTCATGTTCAAGGCTTGCCCTTGTCTTCCCTCCTTCTTATAACTTTTGCTTCCGAACATTGACAATATCGAAGTACTATTGGCTACGTTGAATCGTGAACTGTCTGACTGTGTGATCTTCGACAACAGGTCCCTGGTGTCACTTGACCCTGTCTCCAGCCATTTGACTCTTGAACTCCTGTCTCTGAGTGTTTCTAGATTCTGTCTGCCTAACCAAAATATTGCCTGTGATTTTTGCCTCCAACTCTCTCTAGGTATCTCAGGTGCTAAGTGTGTTTTTGCCCCGGTAGCATTTCATGTCACGGATACATGTTTCATTAGCAGACCGAACTGTCAAAAAGTGATCGCAATCGTATTCGCGGTAACATGTTTTGTTCGTAACACCGGTCCCTTCAAACACAGGGTACTTACCTTGAGACTTACTGTACAAAGTGAATTGGTTAGTTGTAGTATATGTTTCATGTGGTTTTTAATCTAATAGAAGTTTCGTGTTTACAACAAATGGTTTAAAAATAAAAGTACTTATATTTTTCTACCTGAAACCTTGAGTCAGTGTTTGCTTGAGTCACAGTAATTGTGGTCCCTTTGTCTAATTTCTGCTACTTCTCATATACTCTTGAGATAAGCCTGGCTGCTCTGCCACTGCTACCACTCTGACATAGTAGTACAGGCTTGTACCAAAGGTCAAACTTGTATTACCACCTGTGGTCTTAATTGTGTGTAGTGGTCCCTAAGGGCACTGCACTAAATTCTGCCTAACACCATATTAGTTTAAATGGCATATGCCACATGGTTGAACAAAAACCTGATCATATTGAGTTTAATTGCCAGAACAACCAGAAACCCAATGTTATCATAATTGCTGTGGGACAACAAACTGGTGATGGGAACTCCTCTCCATTTCTGAAAATCAACCTTCCTTCCAGTCTCAAGTAGCATTCCACACTGGAAGGAAATACTCTGAAAAAGTCTACCAATTCACAATCTGAAAATGCCAATTCCATAGCCAAAATTGATGCCAAACCAGCACCACGTATAACTGGCATTCATAAGAAGGGCAAACAGCTCTTCTTTCCGATTCAGTTAAATGACGGGAAGGAGTCTGTCCTCGCACGAGTTGACTTGAATAGCGAAGAAAGCTTCATCTGCAAAGTATTATTCAAGAAACTCACAAAAGACCAAACCCTACCCACTGTAGAGTCAGTTTATCCATGGGTATGGGGCCTGGCAATTCCTTGTTCCAAACATCTTCTGCTTAGCAGTTGTATGATCAACATTTCTAGAGGTGACAAAAGCATAGAACACAATTGTTTAGTCGTGCAAGGTGTTCCTTCCGCCTTTTACATGGGCAGTCACATATTCAACCGACTCGAGATTAATTTGGATCCCACTTATTGCCAAGCCTGGTCCCAACTGGAGAGCAAATCGCAGGGCCCTGGCAGTCCTAAAGAAAGCCTTCCAGTTAGCCCCAGTGCTACGGTAGGAAATTGAAGTTCAGAAATGGAGGAGAGGTCACCATCCCAGGCCTCGCCTACAGAATCCGCATCCCCAAAGGCGAATTGACAGAAGAGAAATGGGTCCATATTAATCAACTAAAGAGCTGTCACCCTAGGCACACTTTGCAACAAATTGATGAGCCCAGAGAGAATCAAACAGAGGAGACATCGGAAACATGAGAATGAGGAAAAGAAGAACCAGAAGGGAGCCGATAGGATTCATAGGTATGATGATGGAACAGGGAGTATGTTCTTCATTATTAATTGTTATTATGAAATGCTTGTGTATCCCACTGCTATCAACCCAATTGGTGGGCAGTTAGTGGGAAATTGTCATAACCGGTTTGTGTTCTCTGCCATAGATTCGTACTGGTTGCGCCTATCTGACAACCACGGAGGACCGCCCCGGCAGACTGGAAGGGAGAAACCAAAGGAGATCCGGAAGTGTCGCACCACACCATGAAAGGAAGATCCCAGCGAAAGCAGGGAGTGTCGTTCCACGTTCCGACCAGAGACAACAAGAGGAACCGGATGCACCGTTCTCTGATGGAAGAGGGACTCATACCTGCCTCATCCTGTTGGAAGCCCGTGGAGAAATCTCACTTGACCGATTCCCCCTCAACTTGTAAGCCCAGGAGAAGTCGGGGGTGGGGGGTTTGTGGGATGTATTGACCCACTCAACAGCATTGCTGTTATGCTCACCTCGTATCCATGGGGACACCGCCCAGCCCTGGTTAGGTGATTTGCACACTCAAACCCTCTCCCAGTCCCTTGGTAAGGCCTCTGGTTAAAGATGGGTCTGCAATATAGGAGAGCTGGATTCAATACCAGATTGTCTTTATGTTTTCCCACCTCGCTTGGCCTCCACTCCTTCCTCCGCCTTGGGCCTTCTCCTCGCCTTAATATTGTAGAAGGTGGATTCTCCATCCTGCTCCTCCTGGCAGGGGCACGTAGATGTGGGGGGGGAACAGCGACCAAGTTACTTCACTGGTGCAAGCCCCCCTGTGGGAATCCTGGCCTGATGCGACTCAGTAGGTTTGCTGCTTTACAGTCTTTACATGCAGTTCTTATGTGCCTCTTAGTTCGAATAATAATGTCTTGCCTCTTTCCTTTTAAGTATGGAAAGGTATTTTGGTGTTGTCATGCAGTTTCAAGATGAGCATGGGCCGATAGGCGAAAGCGCGGTGTGCGGTGAGTAATGTGCGATGCGCTGTGCTGTTTCGCCTTTTATATTGCTAACCTGTGTCTTTTCTCTCCTTGCAGGTTGCGATGTTCCTTGATGAGCGCCGTAATGTTCCAGCGATGATACTGACTAGCAGATGACTACCCAGGTAAGAATTGTGTGGCTTTCTTCGTTCGGGAGGAAACGTGAGTAAACACTTACTAATGCTGTCTTTCTTTCTTTCTCCTCTTTCAAGGTCATGGTATTCCAGGATGCATGCGGTGCCGGATGATGGAGTTCGTACCTTCAGGTGAGTGGAACTGAAGTCGGCGATGGATTGAAGACAGGATACTGTTCCAGGTAAGTTTTGTAGTGTTCTTTCTCTCTCTGCAGGTCCTTAGTTTCGGTAAACTGGCATCAAAGAACTGGACACGGTGAGCAATAACGTGAAGTGTGTTCTGCTATTTGGGTGAGGTTTAAATAGTCTCAGGTAAAGTAGTCCAGGTAAAATAGTCCCAGGCCTGCCACGCCCAAAAGACTAGACCGCATAGCTCAGTTCCTTGTAAGTGAGCTATGTGTGTGCCTCCATGTTGGCTGAACTCCCCAAGTTAAATAGTCCCAAGTAAATAGTCCCATTCTAATGTTGGTCTTTATGATGGTTATGAGCCTGGTGCCAAAGGCGCCAGAACTGACTCCAAGAGAGTCTTTGATGAGGTTTTAAGGCCTTTGACCTGGCCCTAACTCAAAGGCTGACTTGCCGGTGAGGGCCAGGGGTAAGGGTCATGACAATTGCCTCACATCACTAAGCTGCAGTTGTACCAAGAAACAGCAACCTGTCTTCACTGGCTCCTGTGCGCACCAGGACTTCAAAACTGCAGTCTGCATTTTGGCAGCAACAAAAGATGGCTGCACCATCATGCCTAGTACACTTCAGGCAAGATGGAAAAAGGGGACACACTGAAAAAGTATGCCAGTGTGTTCTGAGACAAATAGATGGAATAAAGTGAACCGGCAGCACTGCATTGCTGCAAAAGCCACAAATTCCCCTTCAAAATGAAACCTTTTTTTTCACCCTTTCAAATTGCTGTGTTATGCTATTCCTTTTGCAATTTGAAACCACTGTGATGGAAGCGGCCCTGCCAGGCCCAGGATAAGTCATTGTGCCACAGAAAAACCAGGCATAATTCCTAAATTACAGGTCCTGTCAAAGTAGATTTGAAAGAAATCAACAATAAACTTTGTTTTCACCCGCACAGGAACACGCGTTTATTTCTTGGCAAAATGTATCCAGGTCCAGCAGTTCAAAGAGACCTTTTATTCTCTGAGCCAGGTCAAGGATAAATGTATCTATACTTTAGATAAAACTCCTTCTGCAGGGAAATTACTACAGCTGCAAAGACAGTGACAATATCAGGAGCTGCACACCTAATTAAAGAAAGACATGCTAGCATTTTTTAACATATGTGGAAAAACGGGGTTTGCAGATTGAAGAGAAAAAATGGCCTGTTTAAAACTCAATTGTTAATGAACGCCTGTTTACTTAGCAATATAAAGGGATCATGTTAGTGGTGATAATACACACATAGGCTATCTTCTTTCACAGGTTTGTTTAATTCCAGACTCAAAGTAAGAAATTAAACAGTTTAAAATACATGGGATGGATTTGCAAACTCTCAGAAAAAACCTGTTATTCCAGTTGTGAGCCATGAAACTCCTCCAAGGAAGGGAGATACACCATAAATCCAGGACACGTGAGTGGGAAGAGTCAGCTTAAAAAACTTTGTATGGGACAGGACAATGAAAGTTCACCCGTTCGACAGACATTCGTCTGTGCTCCAGGCTGGGACAATAGCAGTCCTGGGACACTCACCTGTCAAGTGTGAAGGGGCAATACAACCTTCAATTAAGACTGGAAACCCCTTTGCCTGGAAGGAACTGACAACTGCTTGCAGTTGGAGGAAGAAAATAAAATCTAATTTTGTGGGCTATCTTTTAAAACTTGGTAGAACTAATTGCCGCATGGGGAAAAGAAGTTACAAAATATGACAGATTCCAAGGAAAGTATTAATGTGGCAAACATAAAATTGTTTACATACATCCCTGGGGGCAATTCACATTTGTGTATAAAATTGTGGAATTTTAGGACAAATCTTTAATGTGTAAAACTACCAAAATGTATCAGAAAGGCGAAACAAGGTCGCAGAGACCTGAGGATTCGACTGAAATGTGATGCACATAATATGTAACCTGTGTGTATAATTTGCCAAGAGATTACAAGTGAAGAAATGCATGTTTTTGGAAAAATCGAATTTTAAGTAAAGTAAATGTGGGAGTGTTGGGACATTGTAAACCTCCCCTCATAAACCTGATATCATCCCCTGAGAAATCCAACCAACTGAGAGCGAGGCGGAGACTAGCTCCCCTGCCCAATCCAAGTTGTTTAGGGGCCGGCATAGTTAACCCTGCCCAGCCTCTACCTTGATGATGTCATTTTGCATGATAAATAAGGGTCCCTGACAAGACCCTACACACAAACCCTCTTCCTAATTTCCTGCGCTGCTTTCCTGTTCTTGTTTCATCTTCAAGACTCCTGATCCCAACAACAAGACCAAGCATTGCTGATCCTATTCCAGGGCCCATTGCAAAACCTAAGCATTCCTGATCCTGCTCCAGCAAGGCCTACCCTACAATATTAGAACCCATAATCTCCCAGAAACCAGGATAAAATGTGGTACTTTTGGCATCCTAATCCAGCTTGGCTTGCCGCCACTCACTGCAATCCTGCCATCCTGCTATCCTGCTGACCTATAGTATCCTGTAACCAGAATTGCCAGTCCAGAAGAACTATCCTTTGATATCCAGTCCCTGCCCAGCTGATCCTGTCCCGTTGATTTTATCTGGCTGTCCTTTGTTAGACCAGATCTATGTGGTGACCAGAACCGCTGACTGTCCAAAATCCAAACTAAAAAGTGGACTGGGAGTATCAATAGGTACCATAGAAAACCATAGTATACCTTGCCTTGCCTTGTCCTAGGTTCCACTCTCTAAGTCATCCTATCCTTATCCTGATAACTTGTAATCTTGTCAAAAATCATTATTGAATCCCTGCCTTTGATTTCTTGTTCTAGCGCCAACTTCTTTAATAATTTTGTTTTGTGAAATACTAAGCCCTTAGTCCTCTTTCGAGTGATCGGACTGGTTCTGCCAAGGCGGGTGCAGAGGTGCTAGGGTTGAACTCGCGAGTTAACCCAGGAGTTTACTGTGTCTCAATCTGGTAGCCTAGCCTGAATGCTCTAGTGTAGAGTAAAACTGTTTTTGTCAAAATTGATTTATTTTCATTTTCGCGCCTTCATTTTCTCAAAACGCGCTTCACTAGATCTTGCATAACTCACTCAATGTACCAGCTAGAGATCTCATTTCACTTCCATATTGTACCTGTGATCCATAGCCATTTACAATATTTCACCCGTTTTTATTAAAAATCGTTTTGGTAAATTCAGGCGGGAATTGCAAAAGTTTGCTAAATTTCCAACGTGTCATTTTGATTATAAACTGTTTTAAATCTTCCATTCAACTTCGAATTGGTTGCTTTTGCTCAATCCATTGCTTGTGATTGCTAGTATCTTTCCAGTGTTGCTCCAGTAAAGAATAGTTTTTGTTTCAAGAGTTTTATACACATTCATTGTTTTATTTATCCATTTCCAAGTGTCATTTTGAGCATTGCCAGGGTTTAAAATCCTATTTCCTCTCTTGTTTGGGGAGGGAAAGTCGGAGTTCAATTCTGTATTCCATTTGGCATTCCTGATTACCTGCTGCTTCTGTTTATCCACTTAAAATTGATTATTTGTGGGTTGAGGGAACATTGCAGGGGGGAATTCTAACTCAAGTGCTATCTTACCTAAAATAAAAAACTGGTCCTATTCCCTGGTGTTTTGTAGTTGTGTCAATAGAAGGTTAAACTGTGTGCATTGCTTACATTCTTATTGTTCTTATCACCCCATTGGTGATTGCTGCCCCATATTAAAAAATTTATGATTTCTTTTGAATTTAAAAATAATAAATACATATCACATTTTATCATCCAGCTTTGTTCATGGTCCATTGTGACCTGGGGTATTTGAAAAAGGGGTGTGATATGAGTGGTGTACCATCTCAATATTCAATCAAACAGAAACATAAGCATTTCAATTGCGCGCTGGATACTAGGCTGAGACCAAGGAGTGCGTCGCCTGATTGAAATCCTTAACAAAATGTCATGTAGCCAGTAATGTCTGGAGGGTCCTAACAGTCAACTATGCAACATTTGGTGCAGATTGATGAAACGGTGTGGGGTTGTATAAGGAACAAAGCTTCGCCACAAATCCCACTACATACAAATGTTCACTTTTATTTAAAGAGATAAAGATTAGACATCGGTGCACACGAGGTTGGCGACTGGAACGTTCCCAAAAGGTCACTTCTCTTGTACATGTAATACTGCAATCAGCTGTACAAATATCTACAACTACATTGGATGTTGACGTCTCCTCCATATTCTCATTTGAAGAATTATTTAAAAAACGTCAACATTCTAGGCTCTATACAGTGCAATCCTCCAAGATGCCATTGTAAATGTATCCACTTGTGAGTTTGTTTCTTAATAATAAGCGATGTTTACAGCGTGCCTAATGTGCGTATATGCACTTTTAGTAGACAACACAAAGACAATGTGACACTGCAGTGATGTAATTAAAGGCGCAGTTTGCATTAACATTACAACGTTGCCGCGCAGAGCTGCTGTGACCTGGGTCTATGTTGTGCTGTAGGGAAATAAGAGCACAGAGGATCGTTGTGACACCTTCTTCGCGATACTGGTGTGTCTGCACTATAATGGTTTGCCGTTGAAAATGAAGCACCAGAATTTCTGGCCCAAGTACACAGGGATCATTCCTAGGCCGAAGTCCAAAAACATAAATTGTAATGGAGACAGGCACACATCTTGGGCTACATAACGAGGTAGTAACAGGCAAATGGAGGATAGGGAATGACCTCCTATTCAATCATTACCATGGAGGTTGGTGTAACCTTTAAATTCACATTTTATTTCAAAGAAATGGTGCTGGAACTTGGTACACTATTGAATGGTTGGAAGAGATATTGAGAACCCCTGCAGCAATGTGTAATCTGAATTTAAGAACAGCTCATCTCAAGGCAATTGTTTGGAATTCCTTCTAAAGACAGGAAACAAATAAGTGGTCACCAGAGACCCTTAGAGCAGCATGATCATGTTTAGTTGGGCTAAAAGGGCTTTTTTTATGGTTCAAAGCTGCCCACCTCTCCCTGATCTCCTGGACACTAGAATGTTTGTCTGAAATAGGGATCGGTCCACATTGTATTGCTTGGCAGATTTTATGGGATCCAGGAACACTGCCCATTTCTGAATTGATATTTAACAGTTCTTGCGGGTGGCCTCATATTGTTGAATCTAGACACAAAGTCAGTGGGGAGTACAGCGGGTGACATACCCAAGGCAAATGACAGCAAAGGGAACATGCAGGTGCAATATCAGAATGGAACAAAATAAAGAGTGGGGAACTCCTTGGCGTCAAATCACAGTGCAGCAAAATAACAGCAGGAAGCACCATGAATCACGATAACAGGAGGCAACCAGAACTGAAATCCCAGTGTGTTACATAGGAGCAAAGTGACAGTGCAGATAGCTGGCAAAATAGCAGTGGAGCAAAATAACTGTGAGGGGCACACAGGAGCATTCATCCTTAGGTGACTCCTAGGTGCACAATGAAAGTGGTGGACATCGACAAACAATTCCACAGTGGAGCAAAATGACAGCAGGGGACAATCCAGATGTGATAACACAGTGCAGCAAATTAGCAGTGGGTGACCTCAAGGAGAAAAGTTACAGTGGTGGAAATCGTTGAGCAAAATAACAAATATATGACTTTATGTCAGACAATAATTAGTAGTGAGGGTTCTTGTCCAGCAATACGGGCCACATTTTAAGGCTAGCACTTTTTGAAAAAAACTTGTTTTACTTTATATACAAATTGCATGTGGCGGACCACCGACACTTGCACATGCATGTTGATGGTCCCCTGCAAGCAATTTTGAACCATCACAAAGTGGAGTGTAAAGGTGAAGAGTAAATGAAGGCAAAATCAGCTTTACTTTTCACTTTTACTCTCTGCTTTGTGAGAAATAAAACGTTGCCTGCAAAAGATGCTGGCAGGCAGCGTTTCATAGCTGGCAGGCAGCGTTTCATAAAGAATTCCCATGGAATCGCCTGTCTTTAGCAGGTGCTAAACCAAGGCGTATTCCAATAAAACACTGCTTTGTTGTCCTCTGACACCTTGCAAAGGCAAAAAAATAGCTGGAGTGAAATAAATAAGGATAATGGCAAAACACCTTGCTTTTATTGTCACCTTTTCTCATTTAATTTAAAAATGACTCATGAATTGTAAAATACGTAAACATAACGCTGTATGCATCCTTTTTAAGAAATGCCCGATTTTCAAAGATTTGTAATGGTAATTAGTGAATCTGCCACCCTTATCCTCATCTCTGTAGAAATCTACAAGCGTCTCCGCCAGGTTCAGGTAGTGGTATGGGCATAGATGCAATGGGGCCTATTTTCGAGTTTCCTGTATTTCGGCGGCATGGAGGCCCTGTTTCGTTTGCACTTTTCGGTGGACAATTCCCGATCGCCGAATTTTACTCATTTGCATGGCGGAGTGCAAAAGGGGAGTGGGAAAAGATAGTGTACACACTTGTACGCCACTCTTTTGCACTCTGACATGTAAATGAAGTAAATGCATGGCAGATGGCCTCTAGAGTGTATTCCTATGGAGTCAGCTTGCTTTTTGATGGTGTAAAAAGCGGGTGGACTCCAAAGGAATCCACTGCATTTGTATGCCAGAGAGGAAGGGGGCGGCGGAATCATAATTTATGATCCACTCCTCTTCTCCGCCATACAATGTATTCCAATGGTATCCACCTCTTTTTGCACCTGATAAAAGCTAGCGATTCCAAAGAAATCCATGTAAATGCCTCCCGCTATGCATGTATCTGGCAGGAATAATTTATGTTTGTTTGCACTCCAAAGTGCAAGCAATGCTAGGAAGCCTGGGTAGCCCTGATTTCTGTGTATTGTTTGCACTTCATAGTACTAACAATCGATAGTGTACAGAGGGGACAGCATGTCATGAAGGGCGCATGGATGCAGCCAGCTTTGTGAAATTTGCATAGACTTAACACGTACGTGTTTTTAGAATGTGCTGTCCAGGACATGTCCCCATGTCTCATGAGTCATGAATGTGATATTGTAACTTGCTTAAAAATCTGTGTTTGATAGTGTAAAGACTGCAGGGAGTATCTGTATTCCGCCGCCATATGGTTGGGTAAAGGCACAGAATCCCCCCCAATAAGGCGCTCAATTTGGTATAATAGGTGAGCAGCCAGGCTTAAGCTTTCAGGAGGTGATGCAGGCTGGTTCTTATGTAGGGTGTTTGCCCCCAAGAAATGTCCACACACTATGTTAGGTGATAATACACCTTCTTTATATAAAATAAGGTTGCTATCCAAATGTATACATCTAAATAATAACACTTTGTACTCAGAAATACTTATTCGACTTGTTGGGTGTCCTGACCCACGTTTAAGCTATCCTGCTACAACATTTGGTGCTGTGGGCTTAGGAAATTCAAGATGGCGGAAAACCCACATGTGCGCCGAAATCCAGGAAAGCTGCGCAGTTTGTGCGCCCACCAAAATGGTTGCCTCACTTGCCACCCACCAGTGCGAGAATGAAAGGCCGGGTTGCCATGAGGGAAATGGGTTGCCAAAGGAAAAACAGTAGCGCCGGTTAGCTTCAAAGCGCTTTAAAACCACCATTGGACTACCCGCACAGTAGTCTGAAACCATTGGGAATGGCAATGCTGATTGCCAAATGCAACCTAGAAGTGTGGGGAATTCATTTCTTAAATCCCAAAAATGAGTGCAGTACCAGTACTCACCACTATCCAAAAGCCGGCGTTTTAAAACCACTCTGTGTGTTTCTGAAGGCAAGTCAAAATGCCTATTTTCAAACATTGCAACATGTGCAAAATATTCACTGAACACCAGCAGACATTTGGCAGAATGGAGTTTTGTGTGCCTACAAAATCTGGGAAATGAAGAGCCCAAAAACAATGCTTATAACAAAAATGCTATGGAGTCAGCAGCTTAAGCCTAACTGCAACTGGATTTAAAACCACCAAAATCGAAAATGTTAAATTAAATGAGTGACCTATGTTTGGTGTCACATGCCTTTGTAACTGTTGAAATGTCATAGTTTTGCACTTAGAATCAGCATTCTAGCTGCATGTGTAAAATTACAAGTTATTTTAAAAGCAACAAAAAGTTAGCTGAAGGTCTGGCTTAAGGAACTTGATTTTGCCTAGCAACTAACCCCCATCAGGAGTGTAACTTGAGTCACAACTGTGTTCCCAGGCCAACCTTCCTTTTGCTGCCCAAGCTGAGGATATGCCATCCATCTGATAATTGAATTTCCTGTGCTCTGCCAGAGAGTGAACAAAGCCCTCTCCACTCAGGCAAAGGTTTTTTATTACAGACGTCGTAAAAAGTGGCTTCCTCCTGGAGAAGCTGGGAGGAGCACTGCCTGTGAGAAGCAAGCTGGCTTGGCAGAACTGGAAAGAACCAGAAATTCAACCTTGTGCTGAGGGTAAACCACACCCCTTTGGAGCCAGAACATAACTTTAAAAAGATGAATAACTCATAGAGCGGACATGTGAAAATTTTATAAATGATACCATAATTCTTGTGATTTTTCTGCCCACAGTTTAAGACGTGGTAGGAACCGGTGGTATGTTCAGGGGGGTTTTAGCGGAAAAGTGGATATTACTCTAAATGTGTGCATGTTAAAAATCTGAAACTTCATCAGTTAATGTCCCTACCCCCTGCACACATGTATGTAAAGTTGGGTCCATGTCGGAAATTGGAAAAGCAGTTAAAAAGTCAATTATGTACACTCTTTGAATGCAAGCTCCGAGAATGAGCAGATTTGGACATAGACATGGCTAAATTCAGCCACACCATGTATATGTAATTTTAAACAAATGTGTACCTGTGCAAATATGTTTTTAGGTCAGATATAGATTGTGTGTAAAGTTGACAGGGGTGGGTTCTCTGTATCATAAACAGACCTCATCATGATGACACTTCATTTCATTCCCCCAATCAAGGGGACGAATGAAAGCTGACCAATTAGAAGCTGAGAGAGAGGTAGGGTCAGTGATGCTAGAACACACCCACATTCTAAACACATAAAAGCAGACAGACAGGACAGATAGGGACCTTCAAAATCCATCTGCCGCTGGAAGCTCTGCCGGAAAAATCCATACTTTACCTCCATCAACCTCCAGAAAGCCAAACTAGAGACTTCAATCTATCCAGAACTAAGAGACCAGACCAGAGAGACCCAGACCAGCAGAGAGAGTGACCCAGATCACTGTGAAGTGCAGAGGCCAGACCAGACCAGTCCAAAACCCTGACCAGATCCATGGCGAGGCCCATTTCACTCAAGAATATAGTGTGAGTACATAGCAAACTGTGTAGAACCAAGCTTTTAGTTTAAATTCATCTAATTCAATCTATTTAACCTAAGTAGAACTGCCTCCTAGCTGTCACCTGTCATTCTAGCTGCAAAAATTTGTCACTTGTCATTTTGAAAAAGTGTGCGTTTAAAATTTACAAAACCAAAAACGACCTTTACTAAATTGCTCATATCTCCGCAACCGTTTGAGCTAGAGACTTGCAATAACTTTTATTTGAAAGCTTAGAATCGTAGCTTTGAATCACACCAAGAACCGCATTCCTACCCCTTATAGTTTTACCGCAATCGCGGAACACGCATCCGCGAATTTTACCGCGATTTGCAATTTCTTCACTTGTAAAAACTGCTGCTGTTTGCCTGATTTCATTTGCCAGAAATTCGTTTAACCTGCTAACTATCCCTGCATCATTGCTAGTGTGAGCCTGGACTAATATTAACTAGATACCACTCACCCTGAACCTCTGAAAGGGAATTAAAAGCGTTTCCAGCATATTTCTCATTCATTGCCAGCACATATCAAAGCAATTTGGGCCTGTGATTTCAAAACTCCTATCTGTTTTCGGTTGTCTAAGCTTGCTGGGATTGAACTGAATCACATTTGATTGCATTTCTGAGAACTGTGTGTTTTCCTTCCATTTCCTTGCCTTGCATAAAGGGGGGGAGGGAATAGCCAGAGAAAAGTGATTACATTGTTTTGTTGAAATCATATTGAGTATTTTCTATATTGCATTTTCATTCAACATTACATCCATTTGAACTCTATAAAGCATTTTCTACCACATTATACTTCTATACCTATTTACCAGTGTGCTACCTTATCCATTTCATCTCAACTCCTTAGTAATTATAAAGAAGTGTGCTAGTGCCAGATTCTCCGTTGTTGATCTTTATCATATCAGATTAAGTGTGCTATTCAATTATTAATTTATTATAAAGCGTGATATAATATATATTGTAAATTATCAAATAAACCTTTTAAACTTGCAAAACAGAACTACTTCTTGGCTCAGTGGGGTCAGGGGGATTCCAAGAGAGGGGTGTTATATAGGGGTAGTCATCCAGAACGCATGAACTGGACCTAAAGATATATCAATAAGGGTTTTCATTCAGTATTATAGACTAGGCGTTGACTTAGCTGTAGTGTTGAATTGAATCCTCTTACAAAGTGGGGGCTCGAGCCGAGACGTTGGGTTAGATTTACCACTTGTGCAGCTTAATACAGTGTGCTAACTGACGGGATACATACATCCAGTCGGATCACCACGCTGCATTACGCTGTGAAGCATTCCTCAAAAGGGACACTCCAAGAAAAGTTCTGTTCTGCAAAAATAAAATACTAACTTCTGTAAGTCAGGACAGAGACCAATCTCTAGAATGACGACCTTAGTAGACATGAAAATAGCCAGAGAGCACTTCTTACATAAGTTATTTGTGAGAGGTGAGTGGACTCACCAGGACCAAACAGTCTGGTTGCAGGCCATCATGCAACAGGTCACGGAAACAGGGTCAGATATATATAGAGATCAGGGTCCATTACACGTGGCCCTGAGTGAACTATATATGGCTCCTAAGGCCAAAGATGAGCACGACAAGATTGTTAGGATAGCGGCATATTTATATGTATACATGGGAGCCATACAGAATAAATGTGCTGAAGGCCATGATCTGGCAAAAAGGCAACAGATGGCGTTAGAGAAGGCCCAATCTGATCTGGACTCTTCTGAGCAAAGGCTGCACAGAAGCCAGGAGTCAGAAAATGAGACCAGACAGTACATCACTAAAATAAAGGAGGATATGGATGTGCTGCAAAAGGAAAAGTCAGAACAGGATACCAGATTTCTGGCCTTGCAGAAGGAACACCAAGAAGGTTTGGACTCCCTACTGCAAAGCCAGAAAAAGCTGGAGCAACAGCTAGACTTCAATAGGGCATGTGCTGAGCAGGTAGTCACCCTGCAAGGCCACCTAGATAGAGTGAAGGAGGAGAGCAATAAACTGATTCTGAAAGACCTGGATACCCAGGCAGAGTTTGATCAGGAGCGCCAGAAAGCTGGTGCCTTCCAAAGGCAAAGGGACGACCTGGCGGCACAAATGCAGGCTCTTAGTCAGGAAAGAGACGCCTTAGGCCAGGAAGTCTGCCATTTAAAAAGAAAAATGGAAGAAAATCACCTGGCCCACCAGGGGCTGGGTGATCTCCAAAAAGAAAACCAGAACTTGGTAGAGCACACCAGAAGGGTGGAAGATGCTCTAGCAAGAAAGGAGCAGGCCAATAGGGACATTGCCCAGGAGGTAAACCTCCTGCAGCAAAGACTGGCCCAGTTCTCCAGGACCAACCAGGAAGCACAGAGGGAGAATGAGGCCCTCTGTCAACACAATGATAGGCTCCAGCAACAGGTAGCGATGCAGGAGAAACTGATAGAGTCGAGTAAGGCCTTAACAGAGGAACTGAAAGCACAAATGCAGGCTCTTGCATTGCAACAGGGAGCAGGGGCGGATAGAGATGAGGTCCGCTGGGAAAGAGAGATTCCTGACCATAACCGCAGGAGCCCTAACACCAGGGGCCTTCATTTTCCCCAGTCCCTGGACTCTGCCACCCCCATGTCCCCTGGCGCACATGAGCACAGGGCCACAGGGATGGCAGATTACTATCCAGCCAGAAGCATGGGGCTCATAGGCCAGTACCATCCAGGAATGGAGGGGTGGGCATCCGGGTATGGGCACCCAAGTACAATACAGTTCAGTGGGGAACCCCAGGAGAGTAGGCCCATTAAGGGCATCCTGAAAACCTCTGCCCAGTTAGGTCAGTGGAGGGGGTACCCATCAAATCCTGGCAGCAAGGAGGAATCTGAAGACTCCTCTGAACTGCGCAGGACACAGGAGACCAGGTCCCCACATTCTGCCAGCCATTCCCAGGCTCGCAGAATCCGGGAAAACCTCGAAGAACAGACGGGAACCTCTGGGAGCAGTGCCTCTGAGTCCGAGGAAGAATGGACAAGGGTTACCCGAACCAAAAAGGCCAATAAGGCAAAAAGGGCCTTGCTTAAGGACCCCTTAAAGCAGATTAAGGCGATCAGGAGCGTCATCACGCCTTACCATAAGAACGCTAAGTATTCTGTTTGGGAGCACTTAGAGTTGTTTGAACAAATGATGGAGACTTTCCATTTGAAGGACAGCCAAAGCTGTATTCAATATGTAAAGTGGACATTCTCCCCGGAATACTCCAGTTTCTTTGCGGGGCTGGAGGACCAAAATCATTTAAGATGGTCCACATATAAGGCGGCCATCCTGAAACATTTTTCTGTTCACAGAAATCCTCAAGAGGCTCGCAAGGCGGCCTACAATTTGCAATGTGGGGAGGATCAGGCCCCACGAGAATTTGTGCAGGAGTTAAAGCGTGCTTTTGCGCAAACCACCAGAAGGGTGCGCACAGATAGTAGAGAGTTTGTCAATACATTTTTCCATGCCTTGCCCAAATATATAATGACCCAGCTCGTGAGAGATTTTCATGAGAAAAGATCTTTAGACTGGGTCATTGAACAGGCTACCCGGATCTATGAGGTGCAGAAGCCCATAGAAAATAAAAGCAATGCCCAGAAAAACCCCAAAGCCAACAGCACCCCTGCTGCTGTCAAGGTGGCAGAGGTAAAGGTCACCCCCGTTTTGGATCTGGAGATGGGGGGGCCTAAAAACCTACCTGCACCTAATAATGCTAGGCCCAGAAGGTCCTCGGGCCAGTCACAGACAGGGAGCCAGGGAGGCAGCCCCACAAATGGGGTCCCTCGCTCTCCTGACTATGTAAGTCCTCGCTACAAAGGTAACAGACCCATCCTGGGTTATGTGTGGACTCCTCCAGCCCAAGGGGGGGGATCCAGCCAAGCACCTAACCTTGGGAACTTCCCTCCAAACTTCCCACCGGAGGGCAGAAATTTACCAAACCCTGGGCAGAACTTTTTCCCCAGATATCCACCCGACTTTCAGCCCCAAAACCATCCATCCTTCTTTCCCCAATTCCCTGAGCCCAGATCACTGAATCCGGGAGAGGGGAGGCCAAGGGTGGAGGGGTACCCAAATCTTCCCAACCCGGGGTATTACCAGAGGAGGGACAGCTACCCTTCCCGGGATCAGCCCAGGGGAGAAAACAGGGCCCCGTATCAGCCTGAGCGGGTTTCCCAGTTAGAGCGCCAGGTTCAAAACATGGCGCGGGATATGGGTCATATACTGAGGGCGCAGCAGAACCCTCAGATCAGCATGCCGGCGCAGAACGCACCCAACTCTGGACCTGGTGCTCCAGAACAATGACGGGGGCAGCACCCCGATAACTCACCGGTTCCCAGGGAGGAGGCACAAGGGGAAGGGGGGTGTAAAGCCTTGGAGGAAGCTTCCTTCCTCACTTGTAAACAGCCCCTGGAAACCCAGGAACCGGAAACAAAATCTCTTGCCCCTGAAAGTCTGCCTCCTAAGGAGCAGAGGGGGGGTAGGAGAAACAAAAGACCCAAACAGACTCAGTTTGAGGAGGAGGTACAGATCTTCCAATTTGAGGGAGAGGGATCCTCAGAGGATCCTGGGAAAAGGATCTTCTCCTTCAGAGAGGGGGGAACTCCTCCCAAAGAAAAATGGGTCCCTAGGGATGCAAATCCAGACTGGGGAGATGTGGAGACTGAGCTACCGCCGCCCACCATCTCATCCCAGAACCAACAGCAAGAAAATCCCCTGGTTCAAACCCATCCTGGGGACTGCCTCCAAAAAGGGGGGGGCGGCCCAGAAACAGAGCCAGGGGAACCCACAATGGCTCTGATCTCCAGTTGCAAAATTTTTCTTTCAGATTCCCAAGACTCTCCACAGAATTCTGCCCAAATCTCTTCGCTAGCGATGTCCAAAACCAGAAAATTAGCCCACCAGTTGTCCAAAAATGTACATTATCTGTGCCCCCTTGAGGAGAAGGAGGGAAGATATTATGCACCGGTACAAGTACAGGGGCAGGGTACAATCTCGGCACTGGTGGACACTGGATCTCAAGCTACCCTTCTGTCCAGAAGGGCCTTTGACGAACTGAATGCAGGAAGGGGAGAGAATTACCAAATTCCTCTCACCTCTCTTCCTGGACAACTACAGAACTTTGACGGGAAGGAAATTCCCGTTGAGGGGACTGCAGACTTGGACATTAAAATTGGGCGACATAAGTTGAAACACCCGGTCATAGTGGTGACCCCAGAGGGCACCCCTTGTTTACTAGGGAATGACCTCCTGAGAAGGTTGTCACCCCTAATAGACTGCGTAAACAAGGTCCTCTGGACTCAGACTAGCCGACCCATAAAATTAAAACAGAGTGTCAACCATGTTAGTTTAAACGGCACATGCCACATGGTTGAACAAAAATCTGACCAAGTAGAATTTCACTTCCAGAACAACCAGATTCCAGACGTGACAGTAATAGCAGTAGGACAACAGACTGGTGATGGGGGGTCCTCTCTATTTCTGAAAATCAACCTTCCTTCCAGTCTAAGGTGGTATTCCACGCTGGAAGGAAACACTTTGAAATTCTATACCAATCCACAATCTGAAACTCCCACTCCTATAGTCCAGAAAGATGTGAAATCAGCTCAAAGCCTGGCTGATATTCAGCAAATTGGAGAGCAGTTGTTCATCCCTGTTCAGTTAAATGATGGGAAGGACTCTGTTCTCGCTCGAGTGTGTGTGAACAACGGTAAGAGCTTCATCAGCGAAGCCATGTTTCGCCAACTTCCAAAAGATCCAGCCATTCCCAACTTCAAACTGATAGACAAATGGGAAATGGACCTGGAAGCACCCAATTCAAAACATCTCCTGCCAAGCAGGTGTATGCTCAAAATCTCCATTGGCAACAAGAGCATAGTCCATAATTGTTGGGTCGTGCGAGACGTCACTGCCGCCTTTTACTTAGGCAGTGACATTCTCAATCGCTTTGCCATTAGTTTGGACCTAATAAACTTCAAAGCTTGGTCCCGATTAGCGGATAATCCCATGGGCTTTGATGATCCAGAAAAAGCATTTAGGTCAGCTCAATTGCTACCTTATGCAGTTGAAATTCAGGTTAAAGAGGAAGTCACCATCCCAGAAAGGACCCGACAATTCTCCCTGGAAGTGAAAGTTAAAAGGGGACAAGAGTTGAAAAACCCTGATGCTTACATACATCTAAATGCTTCTCTCCAACAGCAAGGGTTGGGGGTAAACCCAACACCATTAGTCAACATAGAACATGACACCATTCCAATAGAGGTGGATAACAGCGACTTAAAGAGTATTACTCTAGCCGCAGGCACCATTATTGGAATGGCGGTTGATGACCGACATTTTTCCATCGACTTAGTAAATGAACTGTTAGGACCAATCCCCAAGGACTGTTTTGACAGTGACAGTGATGACAATACAACACCAGACAGGATCTTTACCCGGCATGGGGGGAACTTCCTGGTGTACACTTCCTGCCCCTATGGTAAGGAAGATGTGACTTGTGACTTCAGGAGGGATGAGGTGATTTTCCAGGTCCATGAGGGCTGCCTTTCCCACCTGAAGCCTCCGGTCCAAATCAGCACTCTGACCAGGGACTTCTCCACCCAGCTGGAGGAGGCCGCGGAGATAGCCAAACCAGAAGTCTTTCCAGGCTTCAGGCAGATGGTGGAAGAGAGAGTCAACCTAGCTGATGCCTGTGTGACTCTGGAACAAAAGCAAAAGTTGAAACAAGTTTTCTTGGATTTCCAAGATCTCTTTGCGGTAGACTCATATGACTGTGGTCGCACTGACATCCACACAACAACAATCCCCACGGACCCTGGCATGACTCCTGTGTTTGTGAAGCAATATCGCTTGCCTCTCGCATCAATGGAGTCCCTTACTGAAATAATTAAGAACCTTGAGTCCCGGGGAATAATCCGTCCAGTCCACAGCACCTTCAATAATCCGGTGCTGGGGATATTGAAGCCAAACGGCCAGTGGAGACTCTGCGCTGACCTCAGGGAGCTCAACAAACGGGTCCACACTTCCCGATGGCCTCTTCCCTACATTGACCAAGGGCTGGCCCAGATTCAGGGGTCACAGGTATTCACTGCAATAGACCTGACCAATGGATACTGGACCGTGCCTGTCAGTAGGGAGGACCAATACAAGCTGGCTTTTACCTTTGGGGGCCAGCAGTACACATGGACCCGGACTCCCTTCGGATACCTTAACTCCGGTAATGAGTTCAATATTTTCCTACATAAGGCCATGCCCGACCTGGGTACGAGGGGGAACCTGGCTTATGTAGATGATGTCCTCATCAAAAGTTCATCTGTGGAGGAACACATAGCAGAGATCCGTTATGTTCTGACACAGTTGAGGGCCGCCGGAGCAAAACTTTCCTTTCAGAAAGCACAGTGGTGTAGAACCCGTGTTAATTTCTTGGGGCATGAGATTACTCCTCAGGGTCTCTGTCCCCAGGAAAAGAAAGTGGAAGCACTTCAGAAACTGAAAGACCCCACAACTCTGCGGGAACTAAGGAGCCTCCTTGGACTGACTAATTACAGCAGAAAGTTCATTGAGGGCTACGCAGAGATCACCAGACCCCTGATTCATCTCCTGAAGGGGGGGGTCAAGTGGGAATGGGGTCCAGAACAAGCCGAGGCAGTAAAACAACTCAAAAGAAGCCTCTCACAAGCGCCTTGCCTAGCTTACCCTGTCAGAAACAAGGAGTTCTTCCTGGAGACGGGGTTCTCTAATACGTGCTTGACGGCAGTATTATATCAAAAGCATGACAAGGTCAATAAAGTAATCTCCTATGCGAGCAAAACTTTATCCTCTGTGGAGGAAAAATTCAACGATTGTGAGAAGGCACTCCTGGCAACGGTGTGGGCATTGAAGAATTACCGCCCGTTTATCCAGGGGGAACACATCATAGTGGAGACTCCACACCAGCCTCTGCAATATCTCCAAAGTGACAGAATCCGGGCCGGAAATGTGAGTAATTCCCGAATTACTTCCTGGATTCTGTCAATGCAAGGCTTTCCTGTGGAGGTCAGATATGGCCAAAACAAGAAGAGTCCCCTCGCGCAAGGTCTGGCTGACTTGCATGATTGTGCCAGAGAAAACTGTCTCGAGGACGAAAGTCTAAAAATAAAGGACAACATGGAGGCATACCTTAATTCCCCCCACAAAGTCTTTGAAGAAGACAAGTGTGAGGGAATGCCCACTGTGTATGTGGATGGATGCTCTTACCATGTTGACAACGACGGGGAGAAAGAACTGGTGGCTGGCGTAGGGAATGCATGGGTGAATGAGTCCCCAGAACCCTCCGCTGGATACAAAATTGGTCCCCGAAGTAGTCAGGTGGCAGAATTGATGGCTGTGCATCAGGCCATCCTCACTGCTGTCCAGCATCAACTCCACGAACTGGTCATAATCACAGATTCGGATTATGTACGGAACGGGTTCGTGGAGCACCTGGTTAATTGGAAAACCAGAGGCATGTTATGTGCTAACAACAAACCCTTGAAACATGGGAAGTTGATCCAAAACATTGATGATCTGGTCACATCGAATGGGATGACCATCTATTGGAAAAAGATCAAGGGTCATTCCAAAGTAGAGGGACCAGACAAAACTGGAAATGACTTAGCTGATCAGCTGGCCAAAACCGGGGCCATCCAAGGGGATCTAATTGAGATTGAGTCCCTGTTGGGGGAAATCCAGGTCACTGCTATCACTAGGTCCCAGACAAATGCTCACAACGACCTTTCAATTGCACAATGGAGTAAGGAGACCCCTGATGCTGATTTGATTACCGCTCAGAAGGGGGATCCCATTGTTGGTAAATTTTACCAGCACCTTGAGGACCCTGAGAACTTTCCCCTGACGGATACCGATTACATTGGGAAAGAGGACCTAAGAGTGTTGATGAAATGTCCAAAAATGTTCCGGATCCAAGACGGTTTGTTGGTAAGGAAATCCAAAGCTGGCCACGATCAGTGGGTGGTTCCTACCTCATTCCGAAGCCTGATGTTAAGTCACGCCCATGATGCGGCCACTGCCGGTCATAGGGGGTTTCACACAACATTGGAAATCTTAAGAGAGGTTGCATACTGGCCACACATGGGCCAGGACCTCAACCAATATTTGAAGGGTTGTCTTGTGTGTGCACAATTTCAGCCGACATCCCTCACACACCGGGCGCCTTTACAAAAGAGGGGGATGACACTGCCATGGTCAGATTTACAAATCGACTTTGTAGGCCCTGTGATTCGCTCGGCTAGGGGGAATAAGTACATGTTGACCGTGACATGCTTGTTTACCAAGTGGGTGGAATGTCTCCCAGCCCCAAATTGCAAGGCAGAAACTGCAGCTGCCTTGATGATTAACCACATCTTTTCCCGTTTTGGTCTACCTCAAAGGATTGAGTCAGACAGAGGTAGCCACTTCACCAGTGAAGTAATGACAAAGATGTGGGAGATACTGGGGGTCAAGAGAAAGCTGCATATTGCTTACAGACCAGCTTCTTCTGGGGCAGTAGAGAGATATAACCGGACAATTGTGAGCATCTTAAAAAAGTTTGTGGCAGATTCTGGGCCAAGTTGGGATATCCGATTACCTCTGGTCCTAATGGCCATCAGATCTACCCCTTCATCTGCAACCAAAATGTCACCATTTGAGTTGATGACTGGGCGCAAGATGGTGCTTCCTCAGCATTTGCTCTATAGGACCCAAGAGCAGACACTGATAAATGCCTCCACTACTCATGAGTATGTAGAGAATTTAAGGAAACACCTCCAACATGCTTTTGCTTATGCTCAGCGGAATCTAGAAAGATCGACTGATAGCATGAAGACCCATTATGACCTGAAAACTTCCAGGAAGGAATATCAGGTGGGAGACCGGGTCTATCTATACAACTTCCAAAGGAACCAGGCCAAGCAGCGCAAATTTTTGCCTACATGGAAGGGACCCTTTGAGATCGTCGATAAGATCTCCCCTGTGGCCTACAAAATCCACATCCCCAAAGGCGGTTCGGCAGAGGGGGAAGACAAGTGGGTACACATAAACCAGTTGAAGTGTTGCCATCCCAGGCACACTCTGCAACAACTGGAGGAATCCTCTGGAATCCTAGCGGGTACTGTATCAGAGTAATTCAGTTCCAATCATAAAACATACCACATCTAGTCTCGGAAATATTGTGATTTGCATGAAACTGTCTCTTAGTTATACTGTTTTTTATCAAAATAAGAATGTAATGTTTCGTTATGATGAAATGCATATGCTGCCCCACTATCTCAACAGTGGTGGAAAAAATCGCCTATGAGTAGATATTGCCGCTTTTGCTTTATCATCCTAGGAGAGATGAAACCATGAAGGATGACCAAGAAGGACGATCCGGAGACTGGGAACGGAGATCCAATGGGCCCAGTGGACCGCCCAATACTCCCATCAGGACCGGCGAGGAGAACCGATCGATCAGTACCGGATGGAGAAGAAGATGCTGAACTGTGCCATCTACAGAAGAGGAAGAAGATTATGCGGACAGACCGGTGCATGGGTCAAAACCCTTGTGCACGCGACTCCCCATCGACTCAAATTCAAAGTGCAGTCGCGTGGGGGGGACTTGTTGGGTGTCCTGACCCACGTTTAAGCTATCCTGCTACAACATTTGGTGCTGTGGGCTTAGGAAATTCAAGATGGCGGAAAACCCACATGTGCGCCGAAATCCAGGAAAGCTGCGCAGTTTGTGCGCCCACCAAAATGGTTGCCTCACTTGCCACCCACCAGTGCGAGAATGAAAGGCCGGGTTGCCATGAGGGAAATGGGTTGCCAAAGGAAAAACAGTAGCGCCGGTTAGCTTCAAAGCGCTTTAAAACCACCATTGGACTACCCGCACAGTAGTCTGAAACCATTGGGAATGGCAATGCTGATTGCCAAATGCAACCTAGAAGTGTGGGGAATTCATTTCTTAAATCCCAAAAATGAGTGCAGTACCAGTACTCACCACTATCCAAAAGCCGGCGTTTTAAAACCACTCTGTGTGTTTCTGAAGGCAAGTCAAAATGCCTATTTTCAAACATTGCAACATGTGCAAAATATTCACTGAACACCAGCAGACATTTGGCAGAATGGAGTTTTGTGTGCCTACAAAATCTGGGAAATGAAGAGCCCAAAAACAATGCTTATAACAAAAATGCTATGGAGTCAGCAGCTTAAGCCTAACTGCAACTGGATTTAAAACCACCAAAATCGAAAATGTTAAATTAAATGAGTGACCTATGTTTGGTGTCACATGCCTTTGTAACTGTTGAAATGTCATAGTTTTGCACTTAGAATCAGCATTCTAGCTGCATGTGTAAAATTACAAGTTATTTTAAAAGCAACAAAAAGTTAGCTGAAGGTCTGGCTTAAGGAACTTGATTTTGCCTAGCAACTAACCCCCATCAGGAGTGTAACTTGAGTCACAACTGTGTTCCCAGGCCAACCTTCCTTTTGCTGCCCAAGCTGAGGATATGCCATCCATCTGATAATTGAATTTCCTGTGCTCTGCCAGAGAGTGAACAAAGCCCTCTCCACTCAGGCAAAGGTTTTTTATTACAGACGTCGTAAAAAGTGGCTTCCTCCTGGAGAAGCTGGGAGGAGCACTGCCTGTGAGAAGCAAGCTGGCTTGGCAGAACTGGAAAGAACCAGAAATTCAACCTTGTGCTGAGGGTAAACCACACCCCTTTGGAGCCAGAACATAACTTTAAAAAGATGAATAACTCATAGAGCGGACATGTGAAAATTTTATAAATGATACCATAATTCTTGTGATTTTTCTGCCCACAGTTTAAGACGTGGTAGGAACCGGTGGTATGTTCAGGGGGGTTTTAGCGGAAAAGTGGATATTACTCTAAATGTGTGCATGTTAAAAATCTGAAACTTCATCAGTTAATGTCCCTACCCCCTGCACACATGTATGTAAAGTTGGGTCCATGTCGGAAATTGGAAAAGCAGTTAAAAAGTCAATTATGTACACTCTTTGAATGCAAGCTCCGAGAATGAGCAGATTTGGACATAGACATGGCTAAATTCAGCCACACCATGTATATGTAATTTTAAACAAATGTGTACCTGTGCAAATATGTTTTTAGGTCAGATATAGATTGTGTGTAAAGTTGACAGGGGTGGGTTCTCTGTATCATAAACAGACCTCATCATGATGACACTTCATTTCATTCCCCCAATCAAGGGGACGAATGAAAGCTGACCAATTAGAAGCTGAGAGAGAGGTAGGGTCAGTGATGCTAGAACACACCCACATTCTAAACACATAAAAGCAGACAGACAGGACAGATAGGGACCTTCAAAATCCATCTGCCGCTGGAAGCTCTGCCGGAAAAATCCATACTTTACCTCCATCAACCTCCAGAAAGCCAAACTAGAGACTTCAATCTATCCAGAACTAAGAGACCAGACCAGAGAGACCCAGACCAGCAGAGAGAGTGACCCAGATCACTGTGAAGTGCAGAGGCCAGACCAGACCAGTCCAAAACCCTGACCAGATCCATGGCGAGGCCCATTTCACTCAAGAATATAGTGTGAGTACATAGCAAACTGTGTAGAACCAAGCTTTTAGTTTAAATTCATCTAATTCAATCTATTTAACCTAAGTAGAACTGCCTCCTAGCTGTCACCTGTCATTCTAGCTGCAAAAATTTGTCACTTGTCATTTTGAAAAAGTGTGCGTTTAAAATTTACAAAACCAAAAACGACCTTTACTAAATTGCTCATATCTCCGCAACCGTTTGAGCTAGAGACTTGCAATAACTTTTATTTGAAAGCTTAGAATCGTAGCTTTGAATCACACCAAGAACCGCATTCCTACCCCTTATAGTTTTACCGCAATCGCGGAACACGCATCCGCGAATTTTACCGCGATTTGCAATTTCTTCACTTGTAAAAACTGCTGCTGTTTGCCTGATTTCATTTGCCAGAAATTCGTTTAACCTGCTAACTATCCCTGCATCATTGCTAGTGTGAGCCTGGACTAATATTAACTAGATACCACTCACCCTGAACCTCTGAAAGGGAATTAAAAGCGTTTCCAGCATATTTCTCATTCATTGCCAGCACATATCAAAGCAATTTGGGCCTGTGATTTCAAAACTCCTATCTGTTTTCGGTTGTCTAAGCTTGCTGGGATTGAACTGAATCACATTTGATTGCATTTCTGAGAACTGTGTGTTTTCCTTCCATTTCCTTGCCTTGCATAAAGGGGGGGAGGGAATAGCCAGAGAAAAGTGATTACATTGTTTTGTTGAAATCATATTGAGTATTTTCTATATTGCATTTTCATTCAACATTACATCCATTTGAACTCTATAAAGCATTTTCTACCACATTATACTTCTATACCTATTTACCAGTGTGCTACCTTATCCATTTCATCTCAACTCCTTAGTAATTATAAAGAAGTGTGCTAGTGCCAGATTCTCCGTTGTTGATCTTTATCATATCAGATTAAGTGTGCTATTCAATTATTAATTTATTATAAAGCGTGATATAATATATATTGTAAATTATCAAATAAACCTTTTAAACTTGCAAAACAGAACTACTTCTTGGCTCAGTGGGGTCAGGGGGATTCCAAGAGAGGGGTGTTATATAGGGGTAGTCATCCAGAACGCATGAACTGGACCTAAAGATATATCAATAAGGGTTTTCATTCAGTATTATAGACTAGGCGTTGACTTAGCTGTAGTGTTGAATTGAATCCTCTTACAAATGAATGGCAAATATATACACTCTATGTGGTGCCACACAATATTTACATTTAGTAAGAAATGCACTAACTGCAGACAGATTTATATTTGTTAGGGTACTCTATTGCCTTTCATAAGTGGTACCAAATATGACACACACCTTTCAGGACTATAAGAAACCTTGAGCTAGTTAATAATAATGTAAATATCAGTTCCAAAAACATCACACAAGATGTACTACAATAAAATGTGTTATATCAAGTAAAATAGCAGAGAATATGAGGAATAATACATAAAAATGCAATGTCCATTGTGGTTAAATATATGTATGTACATGTATATAATATTCATTGAAAAAACGTTGTTAAAGGGATGTTATTGTTACAATAAAACTGTAAAAAAAACACCAGGAATTCACCAGTTATGCTAAACTAAGCAACCAGAACTCGCGCCAGTGTTGTAATGTAGTCTTGTCTTATGTCACTGGCCTGGAGTGCCTGATGTTAGAATGTTGCTACATGAATGCAGTTCAGGAGAATGTTGGGTGCATCTGTGAGTGAATGTTCTGAGTGTGTCAGTTGGGGGCCTGAGCTGAAGTGTGAAGGATTGGCCGGTGGGTCTACTCTATAACTATGTCCTGTCCTGTCTACTATGTCACTGTAAATACCCATAATATAAACTGGATTGATGTACATTTGTACCTCTGTGAATAAAGCTACTTGAAACAAACCCAATGACTCCACAGCAGGTCTGTGTCTCGAGTCCCAGCTTTATTACCACAATATATACTTTATAACAATGGCGACGAGGATTGGATGAACCTTGACAGAAAAGAAACTAAGGAAAGGACAGAAGGACTGAAGGAAACGCTGCAGCAACTAAAAGACAGTAAGGAGAGCTGTGGGGGACGGGGTGAACAGCTGTGAATGAACGACCCACTGTTCCCCCATGCCCATAATTAGATCCACCCTGCCCAGCATAATGGAAAATTATAATGACGTTGGTTTCTCTGGGAGGGAGGCCTCCACTACAAATTAGCCCCAGAAATCCTGAAGCAACAAGGACTCTGCCGCCCCACATAACAAGTGGGTTTTCATAAGTAGCGAAAGTATTCACTGGTCACTTAAGGCAGAGCATGCGTGATAAAATATATGCATTTGAACTGACTTACGGGCTGCTGTTGTGGTGTTTTGAGAGGCAGTAGAGCTGATAGATGTCAATAGGTAGTGACGTTTCTCTGTCATTACAAAAAGAAACATAATGACTGGAACAAATTAACTTGCCAGCGCGGCGCTGGGGCAATGGGAAATGCTCCTTTCATGGAAGAATGGCAGCGCTGGATCTGGATGACAGTTTATTGGGAGGCCCAGCATGGTCCGCCCTCTTCGACGCCCAATATGGAAATGATGACGTTGTAGAATCTTCAATTGTAATGGCGCAGCGAGGAATGCCATCAGTGTGATGTATGACTCGAACTTTGGAGGAAGACACCTCAATTTGTGTGCTAACATGATCAGCGTGCCGGCATTAGCAGGAAGCATGGTGATCACATCATCGGGAGCGTTCAGAGAGGTTGAATAACGTTTGCCGTTGAAGACGCATGATGTTTTGTTTACGTCGGACAGTAATAGTATTTTTTTTTTTTTGGAGAAGGAGTTGAAGACAATATAGAGCTTCCAGTAAAGATCATAGGATCAATTATTAATGGAAGGTGCTGTTTGGAGTTTTTAATGAGTATATTTACTTAGTGTTGTGTTTCACTGGCATTGGTGAAATACATATTAAAGGTGTGCGAGTGTTGTAATATGTAGCAGTTTGTCGCACTACGATTTATGTAAGGACAATTGAAGTTATTGTAGCTGCAATCTGACTGGGCTGCAAAGGTTTTAAGCAAGATCTACGATTGATTTTAAGTCGTTTCAGGCAGATGTATCGTGTTTAATGAGGTACAACAGACATGTTGGACCAAGAGAAAAGAAACGCAACGCGCATTAGACTGAATGGAAAAAGCATGGATTTAAACATACATAACTGATGATGTTGATTAGTAATAATGTTTTACATTTATTTTGCTGCTCATGGGTTTTGAATCTATATGGTTATGGTGCTCATTCTGAAGGGGAATTCTGTATGAAAAGCGTGTGGTTTGGCCAGCCAGCATGTTTTTAGTTAATGGTTTCATGTGATTTTGCAGCACTTTGTTTAAAAGAAAGAAATGAAGACAATGGGGGTCATTACGAGTTTGGAGGTAGCCATGGTGCTATTGGCGCCATGGCTGCCTCCAAACTCGTGTCCGGGTTCCTTGAATGGGGATTTACTGGGTTATTCCAACCTTGGAGGACCCGGTAAGTGCCCATTCAAAATACCCATCCCCATTCCCATTCAAGCCCCCATAGGGCACAATGGGAATGGGGAGGGAGCTAATAACGGGCCCGTTAATAACAGGCCCGTTATTAGCTCCCTGGTCCCTTAACGGCTCCCGCTAAGGACGGCTGGTTTTACCAGCCGGCCTTAGTGGGACCCACTAAGGGACCTAGTAATGCAGCTGTAAGGGGTTAACAGCGCCGGCATCCTTACTGGCACCGTTAACCCCTTTCCGCCAGCCTCGTAATGAGGCCCAATGTATTTGGGAAATTGCACAATATTTTTTTTTATTGCAAAGACAACAGAATTTTTGTGAATTGATAATGCATATGTTTAGTTTTTTTACAATGCAAATTGGTGAGGTATGTCGGGCAAAATGTCTGTTCTGTTATAAAGGTCATATTTGAACTCAATGGAGGTGACATCCTCAGTTATGTATTATACATTTCAAGAATAGTGGTTTTGGGTATCAAATGATATACAACACAGGATCATATGAATAACCTGAAAGTTATGTTGCGCCGTTGTTTTGTCAAGTGTGTCTAGTGTTGTGGCCCAATTTAGAGTGAATATTGTCATCCCAAGTATAACTTGTGCACCAGTGTTTATACTTGAAGTCAGGTTGTATGTTATAATGGCTAATTGGTACACTCTGTTAGGAGGTACATTTGGAATAGGTGAACTTGTATGCTCAAATTAGAGGTACATATGAGAAAAGTGTGATGGTTACCGGTACGCTCAAATTGAGGTATGGGAAGTGGAATTTAATGAAAAAAATGTGTTAGATACCAAACAAAGAGGTTTGGGGTTTCAAGGTTTGAAGGGAAAAAGTTACCAAACAAAAATGTTTGGGGTGTATGGGTCAGAAAAAAAAATACAAACATAAAGGTTTGAGGTTTCAGGTCAAAAAGGATTTTTTTTTTATTGTATGGCTGGTGTGTATATTGAATTGCAAAAGAAAATGTACACATATGTGTCATGTCCTGCAGTTTGCATTTAGTTTAGTAATGTTCTCATAGGTTAGCTCATATTTAAAATTGCAGTGATACCAGGAGCACAATATGCGTTTCTATATTGTTTCATGTGTGTGAATCTGGTAGTGTTGTGGTTTGGCTGATGCATGCATGAGTATACTGGTTTAAGGATGTACGTGGCGTGGGTGGGTATGAATGTGCTTGTCTGTTGTTGAGAGGTTGCACTTGTATGTGTGTGCTTCGTTTCACCATCCCCATATACGTATTGTCTGCACCAAGTGAATGAGGCTGCGTGCATGTGTTTGATACTGGATTGGTTGGAAGTTGGTTTGCTATTTGAACTGGTTGTGATCTGTGGGGTGTGTGTGTGGCGATAAGTGGGAGCCGGTTGTAACTGATTGAATTTTGGTTGTGAGAGTGGAAGAAGTGTGATCGATGCATCCCTCCTGTAAACGTTGTCTTCGTGTGGCAACACCCATCTCCTGCATGTTAGTCTGTGGATTTCCAGGACAAAGTTCCGTTGGCTCTTCTTCACTGTTTGTGTTGCATCCGGGTATGTAGTGTGTCAACCCGTGGTCCCCCCTCCTGTTCCTCACCTGTATGTTTGATTTGTTCCCCTATTGGTTTGGTTTGTGCCAGTGTTGCAGACTCTGTGTCTGGATGTGGCGGGTCTGAACAGAAGGATGCTGTTGTGTTGTAAAGTTTGTGTCGTGCCCCTCCATACTGGCTTGCGCGCATACACGCACCCCTTCACGGAGGAAATACCGGGATGCCGGTAATAGGAGGACATCACATGTTACGCGGGCATGCACTTACCGGCATCCCGAAGGCGGTAAATAGGGTCTGCATGAGAGCGGCCATACAGGCATCGCGGACCACCCATAAACAGCAACCTGCAGTGAAGGCAACTGCCACAGGTGTACACAATCACCACAGGTGGAGTCAATGGAGCCTGTCCCAGTATAAAAAGAGTACACCCACACACCAAACCCCTTCCCACACCAAAATGATACCACTACCTGTTGCAATCATGGGGCTGGAGGACATGCCTATACTGCTACAACTACAGCAACAACACCAACTACAACAACAACTCCAGCCACCGCCACAGGCAGCACAGAGGCGACGCAGGGTGAGACAGGCCCAGCAATCACCACCAGTGCAGCCAGTAGTACCTCGTAGACAGCCACCAATCCCTCGCATCAGACCCAGTCCATTCAATCTAACCCCTGAGCACATCCACACCCTGTATCGGTTGGACCAGGACACCATCACCACCATTGTGGACATGATACATGACAACATTGTCAGCCTCATTGCAATACGCACTGCCATCCCCCCGCTACTAAAGGTGGCATCTGTGCTCCACTTCCTGGCCACAGGCACCTACCAGCACACAGTGGGCCAGCTGCATGGCATATCACAACCACTCTTTTCACGAATGCTGACCCCAGTGCTGGATGCCCTCCTGAAGCATGCTAGCACCCACATATCCCGACCACGGACAGCCCAGGAGATTGCCCACACCAAAGTAGGCTTCCATGCACTGGCAGGCATGCCCAATTGCGTTGGTGCCCTCGACTGCACCCATGTCGAATTGGTAGTCCCTCATGCCATAGAGGCTGTGTACGGCAATCGCAAGCAATACCACTCCATCAATGTGCAGATGGTATGTGACTCCAGCAAGATCATCACACATTGTTGCACCCGATATCCCGGATCTACACATGATGCCATGGTGCTACGTAACTCCACGCTACCCCGTCACATGGAGCAACATGCTGCACGACGTGCCTGGCTGCTCTCATGATTCCTGCCCCTCATGTCCCCAGCCCTCCAAGAAGTCAGGCTGGAGCCAGGCCACAATCACCTACATGGCCCTCAAGGGCCTCTCCATCCCTCCAAAGACCCACCTGGAGTCAGACTTGGCGCTTGTGGCTCCAGACTCACTCACTCCCATAGGATAACATTGGGGATTGGACTTGTAGTGTATTGATGGGGACAAGATGGATGCCCCCACATATTTCGGTTCCCAGAACTGCATGTGCAGTCTAGTTTTTTGGGTGTGGTTCAGCACAGAGACACCTGGGATACCCAGAGACTATTTAAGCCACGCCCAGGCTGAGAAACATGCTTTGTGTTTTCTGCACCTGCAGAGTGACACTCACCGTGTTCGGATCGGTCTCCAGTAGGCCTGCATCTTGCTTATGCGCTCAGCTCCTGCAAGAAAAAGAACACTGTTAGGAACAGCCTTACCTTGCAACGCTTCTGCCCATCATTCATCGCTTCTTCTGTTCTGCCGGCATCTTCGGCGGTGTCATTCCCATCCCGGCATGCCGCTTCCTAAGGAAAAGGGAAAAGAACAGAAAAAAGGCATTAGTAAGCATTCAGCAAATCTTAGCTTATTTTTAAAGACTGTACAAGCTTGAAACGCGTACCTGAATCCCAGCCGCTCTTGGGGATCTTTGTCTCCGGAACTTCTCATCCATCTGCAAGAGGGAAAAGACACTCCAGGTTAGCGTGGAACCATCTAGAGGCGCTGCATTCCGCGCTTACTCACCACATTTCTTCTTCATAACCGGCATCCACGCTGAAAATGTTGCAGCACCTAAAAGACACAGAAAAAGACCTCAGTTCAATACAAATACGAAAGGGTTGCATCGCGCTCTCCCTCACCTTCAGCACTACTCATCTCAGCAGCACGTCGCCACCCCCGGATGCCGGCAGTCATCTAAGGAAGGAAAGGAACAAAGTTAGAGAACTGTTCAAAAGACTCATTATACTTACCTGTCGGACTCTTGCCAGTGAAGTAACAAGGCAGCAACGAGCCTGCATCAATCAACGCACCCCTGCGCTGAAAGCAGGACAGAGAGCACACTTTCCAAGAAAACAAGGTGAGCTGTGGATCAAAGGGAAGGGTTGGACCCCGGGGAAGAAGGGGTTCAAGCACACAGAGACAATAGGGGGTTAAACTCTACCTATCCTGTGTTTCAGGCCCAGTCTCCAGTCGAGTAGACTCCAGGGAAGGGTTTGAGGTCGTAAGAGGTCAGAACAGGCTGAGTGATGTCCCCGTGGATACCAGGTGAGCGTTACAGAACACAAAGGTTCACATCAAAATCCACCTGGGCGTCATGGAAACATCGGAAACCGACCAGTTAGCCCACATGTTGGGGCAGCTACGTTCCGAAGTACATGCAGTCAGGCAGGAGACCAACACCCTGAGGAGAGGGCTGATAGTAGCCAAAGAACGCACTGATGATTGAAGCTGGCAACTTCTCCAGTCACAAGCAGGGCATGCACCATTGCCGGGAAGCATGCCCTCGATGCCAGCACCATCAGCCAATCCCGTTCAGATAACCCTTCCTGGGGCAGTTCCCTTGGACCTGCCCGAACGATTTACGAGGGATCCCAAGAGGTTTGCAACGTTCATGAACCAGTGCCGCCTGCACTTCCTTTGTAGACCAGGGGCCTTTCCGAATGACCAATCACGGGTCGCTTTTGTGCGATCCTTCCTGAGTGGTAGCGCCGCAGACTGGTCTGTACCCTTTGTGGCCCAAGACGATCCTTTGCTGCATGACTTCAGGGGCTTTCAGCAGGAGATAGAAAAGCTGTTCGCCCGTCGTACTCATGGGCAGGCATTAGACAACGAACTTCTGTCCCTATGCCAAGGGAATCAAGACCTATTAACATACATAGCCACATTCAATAAACTCGTAGTTGAAGCAGAATGTCCAGTGGAGAAGAGAACCAAGGATGTTCTCGCACAAGTAGTGAACCCCCCGAAAGACTGCTCAGAATTCATTGACCTTGTTGTTCAACTGGATCATAGGTTGCAGGAACGAAGAGCAGATTGAACCAGACCGGACCCTTGCCCTATGTATGTGCGTTCAAAGGACAATATTGCCGGCACTGTCGAAATAGAAAGTATATCGGGCCTCCTATTGTAATAAATATATTTAAATTGGCCTACGCCAAGCTGCTCAAAAGTCGCTTGCGAAAGAAATCTGTGTTGCAAGGTCGTGACCTTAAATCCATGTAGGCCGCCATTTTAGGTCAAACCGCCATTTTAGGATTCGTTGTGTAAAAGTCACCCTGTGAGCTAAAATGGTGGACGATGTCGTTGCAAAATACAACATGGCCGTCTTGACCTCTGTTCATAGCTAATGTGTAATCTGCCTGCAGGCCACTTGTTGAGGTCATGAACTGAGACCTTGTCCTTCACTGACCTTTGTGTAGAAGGATTACTCGTGCAATGAAAACTAATCCACGAGCATATGTCGAGACAATGTATTCAAATACTGAACAAAGAACATCTGTTTTACTACATTGTATTAATGGTTAAGAAGGCCTGCATGGAAAACTTTAAAATACACAGCTATTGCATACGCTTGTTGATACATGTATTAAAGGCAAACCAGTTATTTGAGACTTAGCACGAACCCTAGATCAGTGATATATTAAAAGGAATATTAACCAGAAGTGGGGCTGGGCATCGCGCTCACAAAATGTATAAAAAGCGAATGCATTCTAATGTACAGCGTCTCTCACTGAACACACTGAACCACGCTGGAGTTCGTTGTGTTGTACTGAGGGCCGATAGCTATCTGATTTTGCTCTGTTTGTATACTTGGATTCAGTAAAGAATAAAGAACTTTGTATGTTTCTTTGTAACCCGTGTCTGGTGTATTTCCTTTTGGGGTACTCAGCCTCGATATTCTTTTTCTGTTTTCACAGTTGGCGCCCGAATAGGGACCCTTAAGATTGATGCCGGATTGTTGAAGGTTGACACACGGTATCGGACCGGGATCGGACGGTGTGACATAAAGGGGCCCCTGGATGACACGCGACACCTCAGCAGCGCTGCACAACCCGATCCCTGGACGATTAGCTTGTGGTCTGAGACGGCATCTTGACCAGGGTCCACTTATCGAGGCGGTCAGATTTGCCGAAATCACCATACATGAGGTAAGATTAGTTATGTAAGATTCTTAGAAGTACCGATCGGTCCTCCTTAGGTTTGGTCAGGTGAGTCATGACCCGATTCTTAATTTAACCCTGACAATTTGAATTTTGGCGCATTGTATCTGCAGACACAATTATTGACCAGGTAACACCAAGAATTTGAGACATGCCTGGGAAATTGTCTACCTGCTTTAGTGCATTATTCCGCAGTGATAGAGAATCGTTGGAATTTAGCCGTCCCGCACCACAGGAGGGTTCGCCGGCATGTACTATTACTGTAAGTACGGCATTGGAAGTATAGTATTTAATGATATTTGGCACAGACAAACCAGACATGCCTCCAAACTTCAGTGGCCAATCAATGGTAGTTTTGAGATCCTTCGCATTGAATATTTGGAGTCAGTGTTATTAAAAAAAAAGGCTAGACCTGCAGCATTTGTTGTTTTGCAGAATTGGAAAAAAGAAGCGTTGCAACAACTTAAAGGTAGAGAGAAACATGCACGTCGTCATAAAACAAATGCCGAAAAAGCATTGTTATATGACCAAAACAAACAGTCTGAGGCGACTAAAAATATGTATAGGGCTTTCTCACTTGGAATTCAGAAAATCTATCCTTCTAAAGATCTTCATATTTCTGATGAGTTTATTGACAAAATATCAAATGAACGAAGGCCTGGTGCCTCTGCGCCACCTCCGTATGTTCCTCTTCCCACTGCTGTACCTCTTCCTGCTGTTATTCCTGCTCTTCTTACTCAACCTGTTGTTCCTACTCCTCTGGTTTTTTGTCCCTCCACCTGCTCCTCTGCCTCTTTTTATCGCACCAGTTATAGTACCTCCATCGAATTTGCCTGCTCCCTCTCTTCCAAGTGGTCCTGAGCCGCTTGTAATCGATCGAGGTAAGGGAACAAAAGTTGTCACTCGCAATACTGTACCGCCATAGAAGAAACGTGAGTTAATTGCATGGGCTAAGCATTGTATGGAGAAGGATGATCAAGCTAGTGTTTTTGCCACACTTTGTAATACGGATAATTTTCCTGAGAAAAATGTTTATATTGAAGGTGTAGGGATTCAGTTATGTATAATGTGGGGAAGATTAAATAATACAGATGTTCCGAAAGGGTTGAGGGATCTAAATACTCTAGCACTTTCCAGAGACACTGTGGAGAAGGTAAATGAGCATGTCGAGAGGTTATTTGGGTATAGAAAGGAGTTAGAAAAGATACAGAATGAGGATGATGAAGAGGAGAATATGTATGTACAGAAACGGTTCCTTCCATGTCGTAAACCGATATCGGAGGAAATGCGAATTTGTAAGAAAGACGTGATTAGATGGATTTCAGACATATCGATAACTCCAGTTGAGGTATATGACACATATAGTCAATATACGTTGGAAATGCAGAGGAAAGTGATACAGGTAATGGTAGAGTACCTGCAGGATGAATTTGTAAAAAGGAAGATTAGTTGTCCCACAGAGTTATTGATCATTTATAAGAGAGCTTTTTCACTTGACACTTCTTCGACTGCTTTAGCGCTCGACTTGGCTCTGTTGCTTAGAAAGCATTCAGAGTTGCCTACATCTCAGTTGCCTATGAGAGAGGTTCCTCCGACATTTGTCCCAAAGGTTGAGGTTGCGGCCGATGCTGCACAGGGTATACTCGCTGTGAACATTCCTGCACATTATGTATCACAGTTTGTTCACGTCCCGTTTTCACGGCAGGAAGTGAACACCATTAGACAGTCTATTCCTGACATTAGGAAAAATCCGACAGGTTTCTATAAAGAGATGGAATCTGTTTTGTAATCCTCAGTGTTCACCTTAGATGACATTTATTTGTTGTTTCCTGTACTCCTGCCTGTAGATTTATGGAAACAAGTTAGAACTATTGACGATGTATTCGGGTTGGGAGATACATGGGCGAATATAACTAGCTCGATGGGGAAAGGGCAGCTGGCGAAAGACCACAACAGGTGATATTAACTCTGCCTGATAGAATCATTGCTAAATTAAAAACTATAATTCCCGAAAAGAGAATTATTTGGGACAAGCTTACGGCCTGTGTCCAAGGAAAGTCTGAAGGAGCTACCGAGTTTTTTAATCGGTTCAAACAGGTATTCTCAGATTTCAGTGGACAAGACTTAGGCACAGAGTCTGGGAAAAGATTATTTGTGGACAAATTTGTACGTGGATTACTGCCTGACATCCACTCACAGATTATGTCTTCTGAGAGCGCTTGGCAGGTGAAATCACAATCAGAAGTACTGCACATGGCTCAGTACTATGAGAACCGTGTCAATAATGAAAAAGATAGGATTGAAAAACGGAAATGCGATTTCAAAACTAAAGTACTATTGCAGCAAATTGTTAGGGGCCCCAGAGGGGGTAATTCTCAGGTTAGAGGTCAGTATGTCCCGCAGGGGAATGTGCCCTTGGGTCCTGTGAATATTAATCAGTGTGCTTATTGTCATCGAGAGGGTCATTGGCGAGCACAATGCCCCGTCCTTCAACAAAGGTCGAATAATACATTTGGTAATATGGGTAGGCGATCCAGAGGTCGCCCGGGCGTAGGGGGCCCTGGTAGAGGTCAGTTTACACAGGACCCTCAACAACCTTTTTCGCAGGACAATCAGACTCTGAGTGCGGACACTAGGAATATATTTGATCATCCTTCCGCTGCATATTTATCTGAAGAGCTTCCTTTAGATGATATTCTGTTTTGTTAGGATTGCCCGAAGCAGGGTTTGGAACCTACACCTATTCCCGTCAATCAGAAAGGTCCCTACATTGAAATGGTGGTGGAAAATAGGAAACATCAGTTTTTGATAGACACTGGAGCACAGAAGTGTTCCATTGATCATTCACGGGTTCCAATTATTCCACTGTCGGGGCAAACCAATGTTTCTGTAGGGTTTTCCGGTACGCCAGTTGTTTGTCCGGTTTCTATGCCGGTACCTATTTCTATGGGTCCCTTTACGGACCAGTGTCCTTTTCTGTTGACTTCGGATTTGACTTCGGATTGCGGAGAGAACTTGCTGGGGTTGAATTTGTTAAAAGAATTAAATGCAGTGATTTATTATTCTTCTGATGGAGTGCGCTTGAAGATTTCACCACAGCAATTTTCTGCCTCGCAATTTTTGACTAGACCTTTGCCTCCAGAATTCATTTATGTACCAGAGAGCTTGTGGGCTGTCGACGACAATGATGTCGATGTTTTACAGATCGAGCCTGTTGAGATAGTTTTGAAACATGGAATTGAGTTGCCACGCATTCCCCAGTATAAGATTTCGGTTAAGGGTGAGCAAGCTTTGAAATGCATTGTTTCTGATTTTGTGCATCGCGGTGTGATTGAAGAAATTTCAGGAAGTTTGTGTAATAGTCCGATTTTACCCGTGTACAAGAAAGGCGATAATGTAATTCCATTCCATTTTATAATTGATTTACGTGCCATTAAAAAAGTTGTGGCACCACAATTTCCAATTGTGCCTGATGTAACGATGATCCTAACCATGATTCCAGCTACAGCTACTTACTTTAGTGTTGTGGACTTAAAGAATGCGTTCTTTAGTATTCCTATACACAAGGATAGTAGATATTTGTTGGCGTTCACCTTAGGGGGACGCTCGTTTACATTTACTTGTGCACCTCAAGGGTACACAGAGAGTCCTAGTATTTATAGTAGGGCTTTGAAAGAACAACTTGATACCCTTGAATTGCCCTCTACCTGTACTTTGCTTCAGTACGTTGATGATTTGCTTCTAGCTGCTGACTCTGAGAGTGCCTGTAAGGAGGGCACTGTGTTATTACTTATTCATCTAGCTAAGCATGGTCACAAAGCTTCGCTGAAAAAATGTCAATATTGTTGTCAGGAGGTTGCCTATTTAGGCTATCCCCTGTGAAAGGAGGGAAGAAGATTGACACCTGAAAGAATAAAAGAATAAAACACATTTCTGGCATGTCTGTCCCAAATACACAGAAGGAAGTTAGGGCCTTGATAGGTATGGCTTCTTACGGTAGGTTGTGGATCCCGAATTTCTCACTAGTGATCAAACCGATGGTGGCTTTGACAAAGAAGGGCATTTCTTCGCCATTGCCATGGAACGCGGTACACCAGCAGTCGTTTGACTTGCTTAAGACTGCATTATGCTCTGCACCAGTTTTGGGCACACCAAACTATGAAAAGGCATTTGTATTGTTTGTGCATGAATGTGATGGATGTGATTTGGCTGTATTGACGCAGGAACATGGAGGGAAGAATAGGCCGTGCGGTTACTATTCTTCCGCCCTTGATCCTGTAGCATGCGCTTTGCCAAGATGTTTGCACGCTGTCGCTGCTGCTGCCGCGTCTGTAAGAAACAGAGTGAGGGAATGGTCTTAGGCCATGATCTAACCCTGATGATGCCTCACTCTGTAGATGTTCTATTGAACCGAACTCAAACGCAACACCTCACTTCTGCACGGTTGACAAGATATGCATTGATCGTGTTTGCTCCTCACATTAAGAGGCGTTGTGTCCTTAATCCAGCTGAACTCCTACCTTTTCCGCAAGATACTACTTGCGGCGATGAAGAGTCACATGATTGTTTGTATACGACCGAACAAGAAACAAAGGCAGAATTGATTTGATAGATACTCCTTTGGATAATACGCAAGGAGAGCTGTTTTGTGACGGCTCCTGCTTTAAACTTCCAGATGGTACATCCACAGCCGCTTTTGCAATCACTACATTGAGCACGGTTGTGGAAACTAAGAGAATTACGCATAATTCTGCGCAGGCCACAGAGATTATAGCATTGACCCGAGCTTGTGAACTCTCCGAAGAGCTTGCAGTAAATATATATACTGATAGTCAGTATGCCTTTGGGGTGGTTCACAACTTTGGGAGACTTTGGTCAGAAAGAGGGTTCCTAACCTCGCATGGCACCAAGATTCAACATGGATCCCTAATAGTGCAACTACTCTCAGCACCTGCGCTCCCTACTCAGTTAGCAGTTATGAAATGTACAGCACAACGAAAGATTGTGAATGATATTGGAAAAGGGAACGCTTTCGCTGATCAGATAGCTAGACAAACTGCCACAGATCTTTTCACGGAAATGTTTGTTTCAAGGGAGACTGTAGATGCCTATGTAATGGATGAGGGTGTTGGGTCTGTACGGGATATCCAAGCTGATGCCACGATGGAAGAGTCTAAGAGGTGGGCTGAAGGCTTGGGACAACTTGATGATGATGGGTGTTGGGTGGACATGGTCGAAGGAAAATGGCTGTTACCTGACACCTATGTCATGATGATGGTTGTAATGGCACACGACCCTACACATGTTTGTGCCCAGCAGGTTACGAAAATGTTAGAAAAAGTTTGGGCAAATGACAAGATTTCAAAAATTGCCCAGCACTACGTCCAAAACTGCATGATTTGCCTACAACACAATGTGGGAAAGGGGACATCAACTCCAAGGGGAAGTTTTGGCCCACCTTCTGTCCCCTTCGAAGTTATTCACTTTGATTTCATTGAAATGGAAAGATGTAACAATTTAAAGTATGTCCTAGTGGTCATTTGTGCCTTTAGTAAATGGGTTGAGGCTTTCCCTGTTAAAGATGCTACAGCCATGACCACTGCAAAAACCATGTTAAAAGAGTACTTCCCCCGGTTCAGTTTGCCGAGAGTTATCTGGTCGGACAATGGTCTACATTTTGTCGCCGCTGTAAACGGTTCCATTCGGCCAGATATCCTCAGAGCGCCGGACTAGCAGAAAGACACAACGGTATCATCAAGAACAAGCTCGCTAAGACGTGTGCCGCCACCAAACTAAAATGGCCGGACGCCTTACTGATCGTGTTACTAGCCATGCGCGTACAACCCCTCAAACTAAGACTGGGCTCTCTCCATTTGAGGTGGTAATGGGGAGACCTGCCAATTTCTGGAATCTTCCAAAATGCTGAAATTTAAAGAATGTTGAAAATGTACTACTTTCAGATTATTGTAGCCAATTGACTAAAAACCTGTATTTGATTTACCACCAGGTACGAGATGCTTTACCTGTGCGATACGAGGGCCCGGGCCACGGCAGACGACCTGGGAGTTGGGTGCTTGTTGTTAGGCAGAAACCTGTCCAGTTCCCTCTGGGACCACTGCAAAAGATTTAAGACTACAGGTGTTTGACAGTAAACCCACTTGGTAGCAGTCTGTACCACACAGATTCACTTGGTAGCTGTGGCTGAGCAGTCAGACTTCCCTCAAGAAGAGTTAGGCAGTATACAGAGTATTCACAATAGGTCAAAAGAACACAGTAGAACAAGCCAACACTGACCAGAGCTTGGTGTAAAAGAGATATAAGTATTTATTTAAAACCACATCTAATAAAACACACAGGCACTAATATTAAGCAATTCAAAAACACGGTCACTAAAAGATATGCACTCTCTTAAAAGGATATTAGACAAGTCTTAAGTAAAGCCCCACTTATTTCCAGACATCGGTGTGCGCTTAACGCAGATGGCACTCTAATAATCCGGTTTAAAAGGGAGAGAAAGGCATAGCATAAATTGAAACAGATCCCAACACTTTCAAAAGAACACATCAAGAGAGGAAGGCAGAGTCAAACCGTGAAGTTAGAGTTCAGAAAGCCGAATCCACTTTAAGAGGATCAGAACGAAATGTGTCCAAGGTCACACGGTTGAAAAGTGCACAAAAGTCTCGAAAAGGTTCAGAAAGAAGTTGGACCAAAAGAAAGGGACCAGTTAGATGGTCAAGACGGCCAGCCCAGTCCAGAAGGTTAAGGGATTATTATTACCTTGTAGCAATCTTTAGAAAGGGAGGCCTGGTGGACACGGTACCTTAAAGTGGTGAGAATACTCCAGTGGGGGCAGTTGTTCCTGGCAGCGGATGCAAGTCGGTGCTTCGTCTGGGGGGAGAGAGGATCTCGTCGGGGAGGAAGACAGGAGTCTGTTGCACTGCCAGGGAAGAAACCAGCCGCGGAGTTCTCGGTTAAAAGGAGCGGTCCTTTTATTTGCAGTCCAGTGGTAAGTGTCTATCCGGTCGCCGTGGTGCTTGGCACGGGCAATTCGACCCCAAGACGTCCTGGGATGCGAGAAAAAGAAGGTAAACTGGTTGTGCCCACCAGTCAGGGGAAGAAGACTCTCCAGCCGGGAGATCCTCTGTGTCGTCGGGAAGTGGTGAGTTGGTTCCGCAGGGCTCCACCGGTGGTGTCGTCGTAGCAGGTCGGCTCAGCTTCTCCCTCATCGGATTCTCAGGTCCTGTGGCGACTTCTGAAGTTTCAGTCCCAAAAGCCCTGCTTTTATGCAGCACACCCCCATTCACTCAGCCTAGCTGTCAATCAACCATGCTAAGTGGTGAGCCAGCCGGCTCACCACTTGGGCCAATCACACAAGAGTGCGACTTGGGTTACCAAGGTAACTCAGTCCAGGGTGCCTAAACCCCCTCCCACACCCCCTGTGGTACCCAGACAGAGTGGCACCACCTTTGGAGGCTTCTGTGGAGAAACCCGCCAAAAAGTGGAACAAAGGGCTCGACTTGGGTTGGAGTCACAGAAGAGAACACAAACGCCATTTTATAATCGAGTTCTGGCAAAAAATTCCAACCGGCGAATTAATATTAAATAAATTAACCGGCAGTATGTTCGAGGCTATGAGAATTAAATAATTAAAGTTGGTAGCCTCGAACAATGGGAAAATCAGATAGAGATATATTCGCAGTCGAATATAAAAAGTAGTATCCACTGCCACCAGCCAAAACTCGATCAGGGGGGACAGAGACGTGCCCCCTCGACTAACAGACCCAGGGGAAATCGAATTGCCCCGACCAGTACGTCCACAATATGATGGTTTGTACTGGTTTCTGTTCATAATTTGGGACTAGTAAAGCCAATGGTGACTTTACATGCCCTGGGAGACAGTAGTCAGTCCCAGGGTATGGAGTCTATGGTGGGGTGTCACTATGACACCCCTGTGTTACTGCACGGAGGGTGCTGTGTAACACACATAGTAAAAACACATGAGACCCTATGGAGTAAAGGACCCCATAGCCCATAAAACACATTAACAGTCAAAGGAACACCACAAATCGTGTCCAAGAGTGGGAGAAAAAGACTCTCACTCTTGGCAGGAGAAAAAAACAAACTCCAGAAATCCAGCAAAGCTGCTAGGGGACTCACTAGGTTAGGAAATTCAGCCTAAACAGAGAATTCTCCCTAACACTCGTCAAATCATTTGAACGCACCTCCTGCCTCGCGCCTCGCTGGCGTGGGCCATTCCAGGTCCCGTTGGTCACCCAGACAGCGGTGCGGGTAGCTGGAGGAAAGAACTGGATCCACGCGTCACACATCAAGAAACTTCCTCGCCTTGTGCCACACGCTACAGAAGAAACAGAACACCTCGCTGATACTGCAACCAATGATCCCAAAGCAGTAAGCAGCACTGAGAGTGTGTCGGAAAATATCTCTGAGCCCAGGAGGCTTGGGGAAGCTGCCATTTGTCTCCACACTCTCTGCAAATTTTGCACCCGGAAATGGCTGTTTCAAATTCAGCCTCCTCACTTGCCTCAGACGCGTTGCTTCCAGCAGGAAATGACGACATATTGTTTCCGGATCAATCAGTACCAGGAAAAGTACGATACAACTTGCGACCACAAAGATAGACTTACGGCACGGTTCGGCTGTGCATTCAGAGAAGGAAAAGAGTCATTGAGGGCTTGCTTTTGCCCAAATTTGAGAAAGGGGATTCTGTTGGCTAGGGTTGTGGAAGGACTAAGAAATCGCGCGACCGGGGGGTCGCCAGCAACGAACATTGGGGTTTCCATCTGAAGACTACAATGCCTGCTACCGCCGCCGCTCGTATTGGACTTGTAAATAAGGGGGTGACCAACCCGGGACAATGGACAAAATGCCTGGGCCCCGAAAACGTATTGCTGTATTCTTGTAATGATATTTGGGTTTTTTATAGTCGCTGCCTTAGGATTATGGTACCTTGAGGAAACTCATTCTTTAGAACTTTTGTTGCCTACTGAAAGTGCACCCATTGTTCCTACTCCCTTTGTACATTTGCACACTTTATCCCCTCGGGAATCACAGCACAGACAAAGGTACCATAATAACACTCTACTACTTTCCATGAATGCTACACATGCCATTTTTAATAAATCCAACAGCTGGGTCTGCTCACATTTACCACAACACGGGGATAAGGGGCTAGGTTGGTATATTCATCCCTTACCGTTGACAACTGCCTGCTGTGCTTCTCTTAGAGCACTGCTCTTTGGCCGATGGAATGATAGCATCTCGGGGAACTTCGACGGCACCAATTTGAATAGTTTTGAGAAACGTGTTTTGACTCCCCTGGGATGCTCGCTTTTTGCAAATAGCAGTAAACCGAATGTTGCTTCTATTAGGCCTTCTGACAAACTGTCTCGTCCTTTCCAATCTTTGATTTCTTTTAAAATGGCTCTGATAGGCAATAAGGATGCCATGCCCCCTTCTTACACTGTTAACCATAGCCCCGATTCAGTTTCCTTTTGCATACAGAGGAATGGAACTCAGTCAATGGGAAAATGTTTAGGTTGTGCCAACATTGCAAATTTGACTGGAGAGAACTATCAACCGGACCACGGACATACTCTATAATATGACGTTAGAACAAAAGGCGATAATATTAGTAGCATTAGATGTCATTCTAGCTGAGCGTGGTGGAGTATGCAAATTAGTGGAGTCCGCTTGCTGTGTTTTCGTACCAGATTCCTCCCCAACTATCTTCAAGGCAATACAAAATCTGCACGTCCTTAGTTCTGAAGTGCATGTTCCCGAGGGAAACTGGGATCTAAGCGCTTGGTTCTGGGACTTCTTGCGGTCTTGGGGTTGGAAGGTGCTTTCGTTCTTATTGATTATTTTGGGAATACTGTTGTTTCTTTGTTTTGTATTCAGTGTCTGCCTGGTATGTGTTCGATACTAGGGGGATGTTGCACACAAGCGATAGGTTTGATAGGACATAAAGTATATGCCCCAGATAAGACTGCCAAAGAATACATATTGAAGGATATTTTAGCAAAAGACCTAATGGCAATAGACATTTCTGATAGTGATTCAGGGTGCATGGACAATGATGCATGGAGTTATTTGCAAGGAGATCCAATATAGTTTTTAGCACTTGGCATAGGCCAAAAGGAGAGTTTGTCGAAATAGAAAGTATATCGTGCCTCCTATTGTAATAAATATATTTAATATTGGCCTACGCCAAGCTGCTCGAAAGTCGCTTGCGAAAGAAATCTGTGTTGCAAGGTCCTGACCTTAAATCCATGTAGGCCGCCATTTTAGGTCAAACCGCCATTTTAGGATTTGTTGTGTAAAAGTCACCTTGTGAGCTAAAATGGTGGACGATGTCATTGCAAAATACAACATGGCCTTCTTGACCTCTGTACATAGCTAATGTGTAATCTGCCTGCAGGCCACTTGTTGAGGTCATGAACTGAGACCTTGTCCTTCACTGACCTATGTGTAGAAGGATTACTCGTGCAATAAAAACTAATCCACAAGCATATGTCGAGACAATGTATTCAAATACTGAACAAAGAACATCTGTTTTACTATGTTGTATTAATGTTTAAGAAGGCCTGCATGGTAAACTTTAAAATGCACAGCTATTGCATACGCTAGTTGATACATGTATTAAAGGCAAACCAGTTACATGCGGTTATTTGAGACTTGGCACGAACCCATGATCAATGATATATTAAAAGGAATATTAACCTGAAGTGGGGCTGGGTATCGCACCCACAAAATGTTTAAAAAGCGGATGCATTCTAATGTACAGCGTCTCTCACTAAACACACTGAACCACGCTGGAGTTCGTTGTGTTGTACTGGGGGCCGATAGCTATCTGATTTTGCTCTGTTTGTGTAATTGGATTCAGTATAGAATAAAGTACTTTGTATGTTTCTTTGTAACCCGTGTCTGGTGTATTTCCTTTTGGGGTACTCAGCCTCGATATTCTTTTTCTGTTTTCACAGCACAACGGAATGTTCTGGAGAACCAATGCAAATCGGGGGGTCAGATCCCCCTTGACTAAAGCGGAAAGGGATAAAAGGAGACAGAAGCAGTTATGTCTGTACTGTGGAAGGTCAGGTCATTTCCTTAAAGAGTGCCCTGTGAAGCCACCGAGGAGGACGGTAGGGGCCACGGACAAGGAAGATACCATCAAGGAATTGGAAAACTCCCCAGGTCAGCAAGTGTAGGGGTCCACTTGTCCAGCGAAGAAAGTGAACTACAGACCTCCTATTTTGCACTATCTGTGGTCTTGATCAATCACCAACAACCATCTTGGATGCACGCAGTAAGAGCGTACATTGACAGTGTAGCCGTTGGGAATTACATCGACCAGGATCTTGCGGCAAAGATGGGGCTTCCATTACGCCCTAAATCAACCACCGACACTGTTACCACTGTCAACAGCACAGAAATAGCTTCTGGTCCAGTATCCCAATGCACTACACCTTTAACACTTCTGTGCCAGGATGGACACCAAGAATCTATCATTTCCGACCTCAATAAGGCACCACAGTTCCGGTTGATTTTAGGAATGCCATGGTTGGTAGCTCACAATCCTCAAATCGAGTGGCGAGCAAAAGAATTGGCCTTTCCCGAGACTTGCGCCCACACATGTTATCGCCAAGAGAAACAACCAATAGACACCAGAACCTCCATGCTTGCGACTGTGGCAATCGGCACCCTACCAAGTGAATACCAGGACTTTCAAGATGTCTTTCAGAAAGAACAGGCTACTACCCTGCCACCGCATAGACCATACGATTGCCAAATCGACCTGATACCCGGCGCACAAATCCCTTGTGGGCGAATTTACGCACTCACAGAACCAGAAAACCAGCACCTGAAGGCCTATCTTGACCAATACCTGGCCAATGGGTTCATCCGTCCCTCGAAGTCTCCAGAAGCCAGTCCTCTATTCTTCGTACCGAAAAAGGAGGGGGACTTGAGAACGTGCATCGACTATCACGCACTGAACCAGATTACCATAAAAAAATGCTACCCCCTGCCACTGATCCGTGAACTGCTTGATCAAGTCAAAGATGCCCAAATCTACACAAAATTAGACCTGAGTGGGGCATATCACCTTGTTCGTGTAAAACAGGGGGACGAATGGAAAACCGCTTTTCGCACCAAATACGGCTTGTACGAATATCAAGTAATGCCCTTTGGCCTTTGAAACTTGCCTGCAGCATTTCAATACTTCATGAACGATGTCCTACGGGAATTGTTTGATGTCTGTGCTTAGTGTACATCGACGATATTCTAGTATATTCCGCATCAAAGCAGGACCACGTTAAACACGTCCGATCTGTATTGCAGAAACTCCATCAACACCAGCTCTACACCAAGCTCGAAAAGTGCTCATTCCAGGTCTCCCAGGTGGAATTCCTGGGCTTTATTCTCAGCCTGAATGGAATCCGAATGGATGTACACAAGGTAGATGCTATCCTGAACTGGCCATCCCCAAATTCATTCAAGGGGGTTCAAAGTATTCTGGGTTTTGCAAACTTCTACCGCCGGTTCATCCCAGGATTTTCGCAAATCGTGCATCCCATCACGTCATTGCTAAGGAAAAGCAACAAAATGTTCCAGTGGACAACAGAAGCCGAGGAGGCTTAACAGGAACTCAAAGCAAGATTCACATCTGCCCCAATCGTATGCCACCCTCGCCCTGATCTCCCATATCTGGGGGAAACGGACGCCTCAAGCATGGCTATGGGAGCTGTCCTTTTGGAGGCGGGGCCAGCCAAAACTATGATTTTGGAGGCAGGGCATGGTATTGGAGGCGGGGCCAGCCAAAACCATGGAACTGTAGGCGGGGCCAGCCAAAACCATGGAACTGTAGGCGGGGCCAGCCAAAACCATGGAACTGCAAGGCGGGGCCAGCCAAAACCATGGATCTGTAGGCGGGGCCAGCCAAAACCATGGAACTGCAAGGCAAGGCCAGCCAAAACCATGGTATTGGAGGCGGGGCCAGCCAAAACCATGGTATTGGATGCAGGGCCAGCCAAAACCATGGTATTGGAGGCGGGGCCAGCCAAAACCATGGTATTGGAGGCGGGGTATGGTATTGGAGTGGGGGCCAGCCAAAACCGTGGTATTGGAGGCTGGGCCAGCCAAAACCATGGTATTGGAGGCGGGGCATGGTTTTGGAGGCGGGGCCAGCCAAAACCATGGTTTTGGAGGCGGGGCCAGCCAAAACCATGGTATTGGAGGAGGGGCCAGCCAAAACCATGGTATTGGAGGCAGGGCCAGCCAAAACCATGGAACTGTAGGCGGGGCCAGCCAAAACATGTTATTGGAGGCGGGGCCAGCCAAAACCATGGTATTGGAGGCGGGGCCAGCCAAAACCATGGTATTGGAGGTGGGTCCAGCCAAAACTATGGTATTGGAGGCGGGGCCAGCCAAAACCATGGTATTGGAGGCTGGCCAGCCAAAACCATGGTATTGGAGGCGGCGCATGGTTTTGGAGGCGGGCCCAGCCAAAACCATGGTTTTGGAGGCGGGGCCAGCCAAAACCATGGTATTGGAGGCGGGGCCAGCCAAAACCATGGTATTGGAGGCGGGGCCAGCCAAAACTATGGTTTTGGAGGCAGGGCATGGTATTGGAGGCTGGGCCAGCCAAAACCATGGAACTGTAGACGGGGCCAGCCAAAAATATGGAACTGTAGGCGGGGCCAGCCAAAACCATGGAACTGCAAGGCGCGGCCAGCCAAAACCATGGTATTGGAGGCGGGGCCAGCCAAAACCATGGATCTGTAGGCGGGGCCAGCCAAAACCATGGAACTGTAGGCGGGGCCAGCCAAAACCATGGTATTGGAGGCGGGCCAGCCAAAACCATGGTATTGGAGGCGGGGCATGGTATTAGAGGCGGGGCCAGCCAAAACCATGGTTTTGGAAGTGGGGCCAGCCAAAATCATGTATTGGAGGCGGGGCATGGTATTGGAGGCGGGCCAGACAAAACCATGGTTTTGGAGCCGGGGCCAGCCAAAACCATGGTATTGGACGCGGGACCAGCCAAAACCATGGTATTGGAGGTGGAGCGAGTCAAAACCATGGTATTGTAGGGGGGCCACCCAAAACCATGGTACTGGAGGCGGTGCCAGCCAAAACCATGGTATTGGAGGCGGGGCATGGTATTGGAGGCGGGGCCAGCCAAAACCATGGTGTTGGAGGCGGAGCCAGCCAAATCCATGGTATTGGAGGCGGGGCCAGCCAAAACCATGGTATTGGAGGCGGGGCCAGCCAAAACCATGGTATTGGATGCAGGGCCAGCCAAAACCATGGTATTGGAGGCGGGGCCAGTCAAAACCATGGTATTGGAGGCTGGGCCAGCCAAAACCATGGTATTGGAGGTGGGGCATGGTTTTGGAGGCGGGGCCAGCCAAAACCATGGTTTTGGAGGCGGGGCCAGCCAAAACCATGGTATTGGAGGCGGGGCCAGCCAAAACCATGGTACTGAAGGCGGGGCCAGCCAAAACATGTTATTGGAGGCGGGGCCAGCCAAAACCATGGTATTGGAGGCGGGGCCAGCCAAAACCATGGTATTGGAGGCGGCGCATGGTTTTGGAGGCGGGGCCAGCCAAAACCATGGTATTGGAGGCGGGCGAGCCAAAACCATGGTATTGGAGGCGGGGCCAGCAAAAACCATGGTATTGGAGGTGGGGCCAGCCAAAACTATGGTTTTGGAGGCAGGGCATGGTATTGGTGGCGGGGCCAGCCAAAACCATGGAACTGTAGGCGGGGCCAGCCAAAACCATGGAACTGTAAGGCGGGGCCAGCCAAAACCATGGTATTGGAGGCGGGGCCAGCCAAAACCATGGAACTTTAGGCGGGGCCAGCCAAAACCATGGTATTGGAGGCGGGGCATGGTATTGGAGGCGGGGCCAACCAAAACCATGGTTTTGTAGGGGGGGCCAGCCAAACCATGGTATTGTTGGCGGGGCATGGTTTTGGAGGCGGGGCCAGCCAAAAGCATGGTATTGGAGGCGGGGCCAGCCAAAAGGGGCGAGCCAAAATGATGGTATTGGAAGTGGGGCCAGCCAAAACGATGGTATTGGAGGCGGGACATGGTATTGGAGGGGGGCCAGCCAAAACCATGGTACTGGAGGCGGGGCCAGCCAAAACCATGGTAATGGAGGCAGGGCCCGCCAAAACCATGAAACTGTAGGCAGGGCCAGCCAAAACCATGGTATTGGAGGCAGGTCATGGTATTGGAGGCAGGGCATGGTATTGGAGGCTGGGCCAGCCAAAACCATGGTATTTGAGGCAGGGCCAGCCAAAACCATGGAACTGTAGGCGGGGCCAGCCAAAAACATTGGAACTGTAGGCGGGACCAGCCAAAACCATGGTATTGGAGGCAGGGCCAGCCAAAACCATGGTATTGGAGGCGGGGCCAGCCAAAACCATGCTATTGGAGGCGGGGCCAGCCAAAACCATGGAACTGTAGGCAGGGCCGGCCAAAACATGTTATTGGAGGCGGGGCCAGCCAAAACCATGGTATTGGAGGCGGGGCCAGCCAAAACCATGGTATTGGAGGCGGCGCATGGTTTTGGAGGCGGGGCCAGCCAAAACCATGGTTTTGGAGGCGGGGCCAGCCAAAACCATGGTTTTGGAGGCGGGGCCAGCCAAAACCATGGTATTGGAGGCGGGGCCAGCCAAAACCATGGTACTGAAGGCGGGGCCAGCCAAAACATGTTATTGGAGGCGGGGCCAGCCAAAACCATGGTATTGGAGGCGGGGCCAGCCAAAACCATGGTATTGGAGGCGGCGCATGGTTTTGGAGGCGGGGCCAGCCAAAACCATGGTATTGGAGGCGGGCGAGCCAAAACCATGCTTTTGGAGGTGGGGCCAGCCAAAACCATGGTATTGGAGGTGGGGCATCGTATTGGAGGCGGGGCCAGCCAAAACAATGGTATTGTAGGCAGGGCCAGCCAAAACCATGGCATTGGAGGCGGGCCACCCAAAACCATGGTATTGGAGGCAGGGCATGGTTTTGGTGGCGGGGCCAGCCAAAACCATGGTATTGGAGGCGGTGCCAGCCAAAACCATGGTATTGGAGGCGGGGGCCAGCCAAAACCATGGAATTGGAGGCAGGGCCAGCCAAAACCATGGTTTTGGAGGCGGGGCATGGTATTGGAGGTGGGGCCAGCCAAAACTATGGTACTGGAGGCAGGGCCAGCCAAAACCATGGAAATGTAGGCGGGGCCAGCCAAAACCATGGTATTGGAGGCAGGGCATGGTATTGGAGGCGGGGCATGGTATTGGAGGCTGGGCCAGCCAAAACCATGGTATTGGAGGCAGGGCCAGCCAAAACCATGGAACTGTAGACAGAGCCAGCCAAAACCATGGAACTGTAGGCGGGGCCAGCCAAAACCATGGTATTGGAGGCAGGGCCAGCCAAAACCATGGTATTGGAGGCGAGGTCAGCCAAAACCATGGTATTGGATGCGGGGCCAGCCAAAACCATAGTATTGGAGGCGGGGCCAGCCAAAACGATGGTATTGGAGGCGGGGCCAGCCAAAACGATGGTATTGGAGGCAGGGCCAGCCAAAACCATGGTATTGGATGCGGGGCATGGTATTGGAGTCGTGGCCAGCCAAAACCATGCTAGTGGAGGCGGGGCCAGCCAAAACCATGGTATTGGAGGCAGGGCATGACTTTGGAGGCGGGGCCATCCAAAACCATGGTACTGGAGGCAGGGCAGCCAAAACCATGGAACTGTAGGCGGGGCCAGCCAAAACCATGGTATTGGAGGCAGGGCCAGCCAAAACCATGGTTTTGGAGGTGGGGCCAGCCAAAACCATGGTATTGGAGGTGGGGCATCGTATTGGAGGCGGGGCCAGCCAAAACAATGGTATTGGAGGCAGGGCCAGCCAAAACCATGGCATTGGAGGCGGGCCACCCAAAACCATGGTATTGGAGGCAGGGCATGGTTTTGGTGGCGGGGCCAGCCAAAACCATGGTATTGGAGGCGGGGCCAGCCAAAAGAGGCCAGCCAAAACCATGTTATTGGAGGCGGTGCCAGCCAAAACCATGGTATTGGAGGCGGGGGCCAGCCAAAACCATGGAATTGGAGGCAGGGCCAGCCAAAACCATGGTTTTGGAGGCGGGGCATGGTATTGGAGGTGGGGCCAGCCAAAACTATGGTACTGGAGGCAGGGCCAGCCAAAACCATGGAAATGTAGGCGGGGCCAGCCAAAACCATGGTATTGGAGGCAGGGCATGGTATTGGAGGCGGGGCATGGTATTGGAGGCTGGGCCAGCCAAAACCATGGTATTGGAGGCAGGGCCAGCCAAAACCATGGAACTGTAGACAGAGCCAGCCAAAACCATGGAACTGTAGGCGGGGCCAGCCAAAACCATGGTATTGGAGGCAGGGCCAGCCAAAACCATGGTATTGGAGGCGAGGTCAGCCAAAACCATGGTATTGGATGCGGGGCCAGCCAAAACCATAGTATTGGAGGCGGGGCCAGCCAAAACGATGGTATTGGAGGCGGGGCCAGCCAAAACGATGGTATTGGAGGCAGGGCCAGCCAAAACCATGGTATTGGATGCGGGGCATGGTATTGGAGTCGTGGCCAGCCAAAACCATGCTAGTGGAGGCGGGGCCAGCCAAAACCATGGTATTGGAGGCAGGGCATGACTTTGGAGGCGGGGCCATCCAAAACCATGGAATTGGAGGCAGGGCCAGCCAAAACCATGGTTTTGGAGGCGGGGCATGGTATTGGAGGTGGGGCCAGCCAAAACTATGGTACTGGAGGCAGGGCCAGCCAAAACCATGGAAATGTAGGCGGGGCCAGCCAAAACCATGGTATTGGAGGCAGGGCATGGTATTGGAGGCGGGGCATGGTATTGGAGGCTGGGCCAGCCAAAACCATGGTATTGGAGGCAGGGCCAGCCAAAACCATGGAACTGTAGACAGAGCCAGCCAAAACCATGGAACTGTAGGCGGGGCCAGCCAAAACCATGGTATTGGAGGCAGGGCCAGCCAAAACCATGGTATTGGAGGCGAGGTCAGCCAAAACCATGGTATTGGATGCGGGGCCAGCCAAAACCATAGTATTGGAGGCGGGGCCAGCCAAAACGATGGTATTGGAGGCGAGGCCAGCCAAAACGATGGTATTGGAGGCAGGGCCAGCCAAAACCATGGTATTGGATGCGGGGCATGGTATTGGAGTCGTGGCCAGCCAAAACCATGCTAGTGGAGGCGGGGCCAGCCAAAACCATGGTATTGGAGGCAGGGCATGACTTTGGAGGCGGGGCCATCCAAAACCATGGTACTGGAGGCAGGGCAGCCAAAACCATGGAACTGTAGGCGGGGCCAGCCAAAACCATGGTTTTGGAGGCGGGGCATGGTATTGGAGGTGGGGCCAGCCAAAACTATGGTACTGGAGGCAGGGCCAGCCAAAACCATGGAAATGTAGGCGGGGCCAGCCAAAACCATGGTATTGGAGGCAGGGCATGGTATTGGAGGCGGGGCATGGTATTGGAGGCTGGGCCAGCCAAAACCATGGTATTGGAGGCAGGGCCAGCCAAAACCATGGAACTGTAGACAGAGCCAGCCAAAACCATGGAACTGTAGGCGGGGCCAGCCAAAACCATGGTATTGGAGGCAGGGCCAGCCAAAACCATGGTATTGGAGGCGAGGTCAGCCAAAACCATGGTATTGGATGCGGGGCCAGCCAAAACCATAGTATTGGAGGCAGGGCCAGCCAAAACGATGGTATTGGAGGCGGGGCCAGCCAAAACGATGGTATTGGAGGCAGGGCCAGCCAAAACCATGGTATTGGATGCGGGGCATGGTATTGGAGTCGTGGCCAGCCAAAACCATGCTAGTGGAGGCGGGGCCAGCCAAAACCATGGTATTGGAGGCAGGGCATGACTTTGGAGGCGGGGCCATCCAAAACCATGGAATTGGAGGCAGGGCCAGCCAAAACCATGGTTTTGGAGGCGGGGCATGGTATTGGAGGTGGGGCCAGCCAAAACTATGGTACTGGAGGCAGGGCCAGCCAAAACCATGGAAATGTAGGCGGGGCCAGCCAAAACCATGGTATTGGAGGCAGGGCATGGTATTGGAGGCGGGGCATGGTATTGGAGGCTGGGCCAGCCAAAACCATGGTATTGGAGGCAGGGCCAGCCAAAACCATGGAACTGTAGACAGAGCCAGCCAAAACCATGGAACTGTAGGCGGGGCCAGCCAAAACCATGGTATTGGAGGCAGGGCCAGCCAAAACCATGGTATTGGAGGCGAGGTCAGCCAAAACCATGGTATTGGATGCGGGGCCAGCCAAAACCATAGTATTGGAGGCGGGGCCAGCCAAAACGATGGTATTGGAGGCGGGGCCAGCCAAAACGATGGTATTGGAGGCAGGGCCAGCCAAAACCATGGTATTGGATGCGGGGCATGGTATTGGAGTCGTGGCCAGCCAAAACCATGCTAGTGGAGGCGGGGCCAGCCAAAACCATGGTATTGGAGGCAGGGCATGACTTTGGAGGCGGGGCCATCCAAAACCATGGTACTGGAGGCAGGGCAGCCAAAACCATGGAACTGTAGGCGGGGCCAGCCAAAACCATGGTATTGGAGGCAGGGCCAGCCAAAACCATGGTTTTGGAGGTGGGGCCAGCCAAAACCATGGTATTGGAGGTGGGGCATCGTATTGGAGGCGGGGCCATCCAAAACAATGGTATTGGAGGCAGGGCCAGCCAAAACCATGGCATTGGAGGCGGGCCACCCAAAACCATGGTATTGGAGGCAGGGCATGGTTTTGGTGGCGGGGCCAGCCAAAACCATGGTATTGGAGGCGGGGCCAGCCAAAAGAGGCCAGCCAAAACCATGTTATTGGAGGCGGTGCCAGCCAAAACCATGGTATTGGAGGCGGGGGCCAGCCAAAACCATGGAATTGGAGGCAGGGCCAGCCAAAACCATGGTTTTGGAGGCGGGGCATGGTATTGGAGGTGGGGCCAGCCAAAACTATGGTACTGGAGGCAGGGCCAGCCAAAACCATGGAAATGTAGGCGGGGCCAGCCAAAACCATGGTATTGGAGGCAGGGCATGGTATTGGAGGCGGGGCATGGTATTGGAGGCTGGGCCAGCCAAAACCATGGTATTGGAGGCAGGGCCAGCCAAAACCATGGAACTGTAGACAGAGCCAGCCAAAACCATGGAACTGTAGGCGGGGCCAGCCAAAACCATGGTATTGGAGGCAGGGCCAGCCAAAACCATGGTATTGGAGGCGAGGTCAGCCAAAACCATGGTATTGGATGCGGGGCCAGCCAAAACCATAGTATTGGAGGCGGGGCCAGCCAAAACGATGGTATTGGAGGCGGGGCCAGCCAAAACGATGGTATTGGAGGCAGGGCCAGCCAAAACCATGGTATTGGATGCGGGGCATGGTATTGGAGTCGTGGCCAGCCAAAACCATGCTAGTGGAGGCGGGGCCAGCCAAAACCATGGTATTGGAGGCAGGGCATGACTTTGGAGGCGGGGCCATCCAAAACCATGGAATTGGAGGCAGGGCCAGCCAAAACCATGGTTTTGGAGGCGGGGCATGGTATTGGAGGTGGGGCCAGCCAAAACTATGGTACTGGAGGCAGGGCCAGCCAAAACCATGGAAATGTAGGCGGGGCCAGCCAAAACCATGGTATTGGAGGCAGGGCATGGTATTGGAGGCGGGGCATGGTATTGGAGGCTGGGCCAGCCAAAACCATGGTATTGGAGGCAGGGCCAGCCAAAACCATGGAACTGTAGACAGAGCCAGCCAAAACCATGGAACTGTAGGCGGGGCCAGCCAAAACCATGGTATTGGAGGCAGGGCCAGCCAAAACCATGGTATTGGAGGCGAGGTCAGCCAAAACCATGGTATTGGATGCGGGGCCAGCCAAAACCATAGTATTGGAGGCGGGGCCAGCCAAAACGATGGTATTGGAGGCGGGGCCAGCCAAAACGATGGTATTGGAGGCAGGGCCAGCCAAAACCATGGTATTGGATGCGGGGCATGGTATTGGAGTCGTGGCCAGCCAAAACCATGCTAGTGGAGGCGGGGCCAGCCAAAACCATGGTATTGGAGGCAGGGCATGACTTTGGAGGCGGGGCCATCCAAAACCATGGTACTGGAGGCAGGGCAGCCAAAACCATGGAACTGTAGGCGGGGCCAGCCAAAACCATGGTATTGGAGGCAGGGCCAGCCAAAACCATGGTTTTGGAGGTGGGGCCAGCCAAAACCATGGTATTGGAGGTGGGGCATCGTATTGGAGGCGGGGCCAGCCAAAACAATGGTATTGGAGGCAGGGCCAGCCAAAACCATGGCATTGGAGGCGGGCCACCCAAAACCATGGTATTGGAGGCAGGGCATGGTTTTGGTGGCGGGGCCAGCCAAAACCATGGTATTGGAGGCGGGGCCAGCCAAAAGAGGCCAGCCAAAACCATGTTATTGGAGGCGGTGCCAGCCAAAACCATGGTATTGGAGACGGGGGCCAGCCAAAACCATGGAATTGGAGGCAGGGCCAGCCAAAACCATGGTTTTGGAGGCGGGGCATGGTATTGGAGGTGGGGCCAGCCAAAACTATGGTACTGGAGGCAGGGCCAGCCAAAACCATGGAAATGTAGGCGGGGCCAGCCAAAACCATGGTATTGGAGGCAGGGCATGGTATTGGAGGCGGGGCATGGTATTGGAGGCTGGGCCAGCCAAAACCATGGTATTGGAGGCAGGGCCAGCCAAAACCATGGAACTGTAGACAGAGCCAGCCAAAACCATGGAACTGTAGGCGGGGCCAGCCAAAACCATGGTATTGGAGGCAGGGCCAGCCAAAACCATGGTATTGGAGGCGAGGTCAGCCAAAACCATGGTATTGGATGCGGGGCCAGCCAAAACCATAGTATTGGAGGCGGGGCCAGCCAAAACGATGGTATTGGAGGCGGGGCCAGCCAAAACGATGGTATTGGAGGCAGGGCCAGCCAAAACCATGGTATTGGATGCGGGGCATGGTATTGGAGTCGTGGCCAGCCAAAACCATGCTAGTGGAGGCGGGGCCAGCCAAAACCATGGTATTGGAGGCAGGGCATGACTTTGGAGGCGGGGCCATCCAAAACCATGGAATTGGAGGCAGGGCCAGCCAAAACCATGGTTTTGGAGGCGGGGCATGGTATTGGAGGTGGGGCCAGCCAAAACTATGGTACTGGAGGCAGGGCCAGCCAAAACCATGGAAATGTAGGCGGGGCCAGCCAAAACCATGGTATTGGAGGCAGGGCATGGTATTGGAGGCGGGGCATGGTATTGGAGGCTGGGCCAGCCAAAACCATGGTATTGGAGGCAGGGCCAGCCAAAACCATGGAACTGTAGACAGAGCCAGCCAAAACCATGGAACTGTAGGCGGGGCCAGCCAAAACCATGGTATTGGAGGCAGGGCCAGCCAAAACCATGGTATTGGAGGCGAGGTCAGCCAAAACCATGGTATTGGATGCGGGGCCAGCCAAAACCATAGTATTGGAGGCGGGGCCAGCCAAAACGATGGTATTGGAGGCGGGGCCAGCCAAAACGATGGTATTGGAGGCAGGGCCAGCCAAAACCATGGTATTGGATGCGGGGCATGGTATTGGAGTCGTGGCCAGCCAAAACCATGCTAGTGGAGGCGGGGCCAGCCAAAACCATGGTATTGGAGGCAGGGCATGACTTTGGAGGCGGGGCCATCCAAAACCATGGTACTGGAGGCAGGGCAGCCAAAACCATGGAACTGTAGGCGGGGCCAGCCAAAACCATGGTTTTGGAGGCGGGGCATGGTATTGGAGGTGGGGCCAGCCAAAACTATGGTACTGGAGGCAGGGCCAGCCAAAACCATGGAAATGTAGGCGGGGCCAGCCAAAACCATGGTATTGGAGGCAGGGCATGGTATTGGAGGCGGGGCATGGTATTGGAGGCTGGGCCAGCCAAAACCATGGTATTGGAGGCAGGGCCAGCCAAAACCATGGAACTGTAGACAGAGCCAGCCAAAACCATGGAACTGTAGGCGGGGCCAGCCAAAACCATGGTATTGGAGGCAGGGCCAGCCAAAACCATGGTATTGGAGGCGAGGTCAGCCAAAACCATGGTATTGGATGCGGGGCCAGCCAAAACCATAGTATTGGAGGCGGGGCCAGCCAAAACGATGGTATTGGAGGCGGGGCCAGCCAAAACGATGGTATTGGAGGCAGGGCCAGCCAAAACCATGGTATTGGATGCGGGGCATGGTATTGGAGTCGTGGCCAGCCAAAACCATGCTAGTGGAGGCGGGGCCAGCCAAAACCATGGTATTGGAGGCAGGGCATGACTTTGGAGGCGGGGCCATCCAAAACCATGGAATTGGAGGCAGGGCCAGCCAAAACCATGGTTTTGGAGGCGGGGCATGGTATTGGAGGTGGGGCCAGCCAAAACTATGGTACTGGAGGCAGGGCCAGCCAAAACCATGGAAATGTAGGCGGGGCCAGCCAAAACCATGGTATTGGAGGCAGGGCATGGTATTGGAGGCGGGGCATGGTATTGGAGGCTGGGCCAGCCAAAACCATGGTATTGGAGGCAGGGCCAGCCAAAACCATGGAACTGTAGACAGAGCCAGCCAAAACCATGGAACTGTAGGCGGGGCCAGCCAAAACCATGGTATTGGAGGCAGGGCCAGCCAAAACCATGGTATTGGAGGCGAGGTCAGCCAAAACCATGGTATTGGATGCGGGGCCAGCCAAAACCATAGTATTGGAGGCGGGGCCAGCCAAAACGATGGTATTGGAGGCGGGGCCAGCCAAAACGATGGTATTGGAGGCAGGGCCAGCCAAAACCATGGTATTGGATGCGGGGCATGGTATTGGAGTCGTGGCCAGCCAAAACCATGCTAGTGGAGGCGGGGCCAGCCAAAACCATGGTATTGGAGGCAGGGCATGACTTTGGAGGCGGGGCCATCCAAAACCATGGTACTGGAGGCAGGGCAGCCAAAACCATGGAACTGTAGGCGGGGCCAGCCAAAACCATGGTATTGGAGGCAGGGCCAGCCAAAACCATGGTTTTGGAGGTGGGGCCAGCCAAAACCATGGTATTGGAGGTGGGGCATCGTATTGGAGGCGGGGCCAGCCAAAACAATGGTATTGGAGGCAGGGCCAGCCAAAACCATGGCATTGGAGGCGGGCCACCCAAAACCATGGTATTGGAGGCAGGGCATGGTTTTGGTGGCGGGGCCAGCCAAAACCATGGTATTGGAGGCGGGGCCAGCCAAAAGAGGCCAGCCAAAACCATGTTATTGGAGGCGGTGCCAGCCAAAACCATGGTATTGGAGGCGGGGGCCAGCCAAAACCATGGAATTGGAGGCAGGGCCAGCCAAAACCATGGTTTTGGAGGCGGGGCATGGTATTGGAGGTGGGGCCAGCCAAAACTATGGTACTGGAGGCAGGGCCAGCCAAAACCATGGAAATGTAGGCGGGGCCAGCCAAAACCATGGTATTGGAGGCAGGGCATGGTATTGGAGGCGGGGCATGGTATTGGAGGCTGGGCCAGCCAAAACCATGGTATTGGAGGCAGGGCCAGCCAAAACCATGGAACTGTAGACAGAGCCAGCCAAAACCATGGAACTGTAGGCGGGGCCAGCCAAAACCATGGTATTGGAGGCAGGGCCAGCCAAAACCATGGTATTGGAGGCGAGGTCAGCCAAAACCATGGTATTGGATGCGGGGCCAGCCAAAACCATAGTATTGGAGGCGGGGCCAGCCAAAACGATGGTATTGGAGGCGGGGCCAGCCAAAACGATGGTATTGGAGGCAGGGCCAGCCAAAACCATGGTATTGGATGCGGGGCATGGTATTGGAGTCGTGGCCAGCCAAAACCATGCTAGTGGAGGCGGGGCCAGCCAAAACCATGGTATTGGAGGCAGGGCATGACTTTGGAGGCGGGGCCATCCAAAACCATGGTACTGGAGGCAGGGCAGCCAAAACCATGGAACTGTAGGCGGGGCCAGCCAAAACCATGGTATTGGAGGCAGGGCATGGTATTGGAGGCGGGGCATGGTATTGGAGGCTGGGCCAGCCAAAACCATGGCGTTGGAGGCGGGGCCAGCCAAAACCATGGCATTGGAGGCGGGGCCATCCAAAACCATGGTACTGGAGGCAGGGCAGCCAAAACCATGGAACTGTAGGCGGGGCCAGCCAAAACCATGGTATTGGAGGCAGGGCATGGTATTGGAGGCGGGGCATGGTATTGGAGGCTGGGCCAGCCAAAACCATGGCGTTGGAGGCGGGGCCAGCCAAAACCATGGCATTGGAGGCGGGGCCAGCCAAAACCATGGTATTGGAGGCGGGGAATGGTTTTGGAGGCGGGGCTAGCCAAAACCATGGTATTGGAGGTGGGGCATGGTATTGGAGGCGGGGCCAACCAAAACCATGGTATTGGGGGCCAGCCAAAACCATGGTATTGGTGGCGGGGCCAGCCAAAACCATGCTATTGGATGCGGGGCATGGTATTGGAGGCAGGGCTAGCCAAAACCATGGTATTGGAGGCGGGACATGGTATTGGAGGCGGGGCCAGCCAAAACCATAGTTTTGAAGGCAGGGCCAGCCAAAACCATGGTATTGGAGGCGGGGCCAGCCATAACCATGGTATTGGAGGCAGGGCCAGCCAAAACCATGGTATTGGAGGTGGGGCCAGCCAAAACAATGGTATTGGAGGCAGGGCCAGCCAAAACCATGGTATTGGAGGCGGGGCCAGCCAAAACCATGGCATTGTAGGCGGGGCCATCCAAAACCATGGTACTGGAGGCAGGGCAGCCAAAACCATGGAACTGTAGGCGGGGCCAGCCAAAACCATGGTATTGGAGGCAGGGCATGGTATTGGAGGCGGGGCATGGTATTGGAGGCTGGGCCAGCCAAAACCATGGCGTTGGAGGCGGGGCCAGCCAAAACCATGGCATTGGAGGCGGGGCCAACCAAAACCATGGTATTGGAGGCGGGGAATGGTTTTGGAGGCGGGGCTAGCCAAAACCATGGTATTGGAGGTGGGGCATGGTATTGGAGGCGGGGCCAACCAAAACCATGGTATTGGGGGTGAGCCAAAACCATGGTATTGGTGGCGGGGCCAGCCAAAACCATGCTATTGGATGCGGGGCATGGTATTGGAGGCAGGGCTAGCCAAAACCATGGTATTGGAGGCGGGACATGGTATTGGAGGCGGGGCCAGCCAAAACCATAGTTTTGAAGGCAGGGCCAGCCAAAACCATGGTATTGGAGGCGGGGCCAGCCATAACCATGGTATTGGAGGCAGGGCCAGCCAAAACCATGGTATTGGAGGTGGGGCCAGCCAAAACAATGGTATTGGAGGCAGGGCCAGCCAAAACCATGGTATTGGAGGCGGGGCCAGCCAAAAATATGGTATTGGAGGCGGGGCCAGCCAAAACCATGGTATTGGAGGCGGGCATGGTATGGAGGCAGGGCCAGCCAAAACCATGGTATTGGAGGCGGGGCCAGCCAAAACAATGGTATTGGAGGCGGGGCATGCTATTGGAGCCGGGGCATGGTATTGGAGGCGGGGCCAGCCAAAACCATGGTATTGGAGGCGGGGCATGGTATTGGAGGCGGGGCCATCCAAAACCATGGTATTGGAGGCGGGTCCCGCCTAAACCATGGTTTTGAAGGCGGGGCCAGCCAAAACCATGGTGTTGAAGGTGGGGCCAGCCAAAAACATGGTATTGGAGGCGGGCATGGTATTGGAGGCAGGGCCAGCCAAAACCATGGTTTTGGAGGCGGGGCCAACCAAAACCATGGTATTGGAGGCCAGCCAAAACCATGGTATTGGAGGCGGGGCCAGCCAAAACCATGGTATTGGAGGCGGGGCAAGCCAAAACCATGGTATTGGAGGCAGGCCATGGTATTGGAGGTGGGGCCAGCCAAAACCATGGTTTTGGAGGCTGTTAGGGAGAATTCTCTCTTTAGGCTGAATTTCCTAACCTAGTGAGTCCCCCAGCAGATTTGCTGGATTTCTGGAGTTTGTTTTTTTCTCCTGCCAAGAGTGAGACTCTTTTTCTCCCACTCTTGGACATGATTTATGGTGTTCCTTTGACTGTTAATGTGTTTTATGGGCTATGGGGTCCTTTACCACATAGGGTCTCATGTGTTTTTACTATGTGTGTTACACAGCACCCTCCGTGCAGTGACACAGGGGTGTCATAGTGACACCCCACCATAGACTCCATACCCTGAGACTGACTACTGTCTCCCAGGGCATGTAAAGTCACCATTGGCTTTACTAGTCCCAAATTAGTAACAGAAACCGGTACAAACCATCATATTGTGGACGTACTGGTCGGGGTAATTCGATTGCCCCGGGGTCTGTTAGTCGAGGGGGCACGTCTCCGTCCCCCCTGATCGAGTTTTGGCTGGTGGCAGTGGATAGAACCTTTTATATTCGACCGCAAATATATCCCTATGGGATTTTCCCATTGTTCGAGGCTACCAACTTTAATTATTTAATTCTCATAGCCTTGAACATACCGCCCGTTTATTTATTTAATATTAATTCGCCGGTTGGTATTTTTTGCCAGGACTCGATTCTAAAATGGCGTTTGTGTTCTCTTCTGTGACTCCAACCCAAGTCGAGCCCTTTGTTCCACTTTGTGGTGGGCTTCTCCACAGAAGCCTCCAAAAGTGGTGCCACTCTGTCTGGGTACCACGTGGAGTGTGGGAGGGGGTTTAGGCACCCTGGACTGAGTTACCTCGGTAAATCAAGTCGCACTCTTGCGTGATTGGCCCAAGTGGTGATCCGGCCGGCTCACCACATAGCATATTTGATTGACAGCTAGGCTGAGTGAATGGGGGTGTGCTGCATAAAAGCAGGGCTTTGGGGACTGGAACTTCAGAAGTCACCACAGGACCTGAGAATCTAACGAGGGAGAAGCTGAGCCGTCCTACCACGACGACACCACCGGTGGAGCCCTGCGGAACCAACTCACCACTTCCTGACGACAGATAAGATCTCCTGGCTGGAGAGGCTTCTTCCCCTGACTGGTGGGCACAACCAGTTTACCTTCTTTTCCTTGCATCCCAGGACGTCTTGTGGTCGAATTGCCCGTGCCAAGCACCCCGGCAACCAGATAGCCACTTACCACTGGACCGCGAATAAAAGGACCGCTCCTTTTACCTGAGAACTCCGCGGCTGGTTTCTTCCCTGGCAGTGTAACGGACTCCTGTCTTCCTCCCCGACGAGATCCTCTCTTCCCCCGGATGAAGCACCGACTTGCATCCGCTGCCAGGAACAACTGCCCACGCTCGAGAATTCTCACCACTTTAAGGTACCGTGTCCGCCAGGCCTCCCTTTCTAAAGATTGCTACAAGGTAATAATAATCCCTTAACCTTCTGGACTGGGCTGGCCGCCTTGACCATTTAACTGGTCCCTTTCTTTGGTCAAACTCTTTCTGAACCTTTTCAAGACTTTTGTGCACTTTAACCGTGTGACCTTGGACACATTTCATTCTGGTCCTCTTAAAGTGGATCCGGCCTTCTTATCTCTAACTTCACGGTTTTACTTTGCCTTCTTCCCTTGGTGTGTTCTTGTGAAAGTGTTGGGATCGGTTTCAAATTATACTCTGCTTTTCTCTCCCTTTTTAAAACGAATTATTAGAGTGCCATCTGCGTTAAGCGCTCACCGCTGTCTGAAAATAAGTGGGGCTTTACTTAAGAATTGTCTAATATTCTTTTAAGGGAGTGTATATCTTTTAGTGACTGTGTTTTTGAACTGCTTAACATTAGTGCCTGTTTGTTTTACTAGATGTGGTTTTAAATAAATAATGATATCTCTTTTACACAAAGCTCTGGTCAGTGTTTACTTGTTCTACTATGTTCTTTTGACCTATTGTGAATACTCTGTATACTGCCTAACTCTTCTTGAGGGAAGTCTGACTGCTCAGCCACAGCTACCAAGTGAATCTTTGTGGTACAGACTGCTACCAAGTGGGTTTACTGCCAAACCCTGTAGTCTTAAATCTTTTGCAGTGGTCCCAGAGGGAACTGCACAGGTTTCTGCCTAACAGAGGCGGGGCCAGCCAAAACCATGGTATTGGAGGCGGGGCATGGTATTGGAGGCGGGGCCAGCCAAAACCATGGTATTGGAGGCGGGGCCAGCCAAAACCATGGTATTGGAGGCGGGGCCAGCCAAAACCATGGCATTGGAGGCGGGCCAGCCAAAACCATGGTATTGGTGGCGGGGCCAGCCAAAACCATGTAACTGGAGGCGGGGCCAGCCAAAACCATGGCATTGGAGGCGGGGCCAGCCAAATCCATGGTATTGGAGGCGGGGCCAGCCAAAACCATGGTATTGGAGGTGATGCCAGCCAAAACCATGGTATTGGAGGCGGGGACAGCCAAAACCATGATTTTGGAGGCGGGGCCAGTCAAAACCATGGTATTGGAGGCAGGGCCAGCAAAAACCATGGTATTGGAGGCGGGGCCAGCCAAAACCATGGTATTGGAGGCGGGGCCAGCCAAAACCATGGTTTTGGAGACAGGGCATGGTATTGGAGGTGGGGCCAGCCAAAACCATGGTACAGGAGGCGGGGCCAGCCAAAACCATGGTACTGGAGGCAGGGCATGGTATTTTAGGCGGGGCCAGCCAAAACAATGGAAATGTAGGCGGGGCCAGCCAAAACCATGGAACTGTAGGCGGGACCAGCCAAAACCATGGTATTGGAGACGGGGCCAGCCAAAACCATGGTATTGGAGGCGGGGCCAGCCAAAACCATGGTATTGGAGGCGGGGCAAGCCAAAAGCCTGGTATTGGAGGCGGGCCATGCTATTGGAGGCGAGGCCAGCCAAAACCATGGTATTGGAGGCGGGGCCAGCCAAAACCATGGTATTCGAGGCTGGACCAGCCAAAACCATGGTATTGGAGGCGGGGCCAGCCAAAACCATGGTATTGGAGGCGGGGCATGGTATTGGAGGCAGGGCCTGCCAAAACCATGGTATTGGAGGCAGGGCATGGTATTGGAGGCGGGGCCAGCCAAAACCATGGCATTGGAGGCGGGGCCAGCCAAAACCATGGCATTGGAGGCGGGCCAGCCAAAACAATGGTATTGGAGGCGAGGCCAGCCAAAACCATGGTATTAGAGGCGGGGCCTGGTATTGGAGGCGGGGCCAGCCAAAACCATGGTATTGGAGGCAGGGCCAGCCAAAACCATGGTATTGGAGGCGGGGCATGGTATTGGAGGCGGGGCCAGCCAAATCCATGGTATTGGAGGCAGGGCCAGCCAAAACCATGGTATTTGAGGTAGGGCCAGCCAAAACCATGGTATTGGAGGCGGGGCATGGTATTGGAGGCGGGGCCAGCCAAAACCATGGTTTTGGAGGCGGGGATAGCCAAAACCATGGTATTGGAGGCGGGGCATGGTATTGGAGGCGGGGCCAGCCTAAACCATGGTATTCGAGACAGGGCCAGCCAAAAACATTTTATTGGAGGCAGGGCATGGTATTGAAGGCGGGGCCAGCCAAAACCAAGGTTTTGGAGGTGGGGTCAGCCAAAACCATGGTATTGGGGGCCAGCCAAATCCATGGTATTGGAGGCAGGGCCAGCCAAACCCATGGTATTGGAGGCAGGGCCAGCCAAAACCATGGTATTGGAGGCAGGGCATGGTATTGGAGGTAGGCCAGCTCAAACCATGGTATTGGAGGCGGGGCATGGTATTGGAGGCGGGGCCAGCCAAAACCATGGTATTGGAGGCGGGGCCAGCCAAAACCATGGTATTGAGGCGGGGCCAGCCAAAACCATGGTATTGGAGGCGGGGCCAGGCAAAACCATGGTATTGGAGGCAAAGCCAGCCAAAACCATGTAACTGGAGGCGGGGCCAGCCAAACCCATGGTATTGGAGATGGGGCCAGCCAAAACCATGGTATTAGAGGCGGGGCCAGCCAAAACCATGGTATTGGAGGCGGGGCCAGCCAAAACAATAGTATTGGAGGCAGGGCCAGCCAAAACCATGGTATTGGAGGCGGGGCCAGTCAAAACCATGGTATTGGAGGCGGGCCAGCCAAAACCAAGCAACTGGAAACAAAGACAGCCAAAACCATGTAACTGGAGTTGGGGCCAGCCAAAACCACGGTATTGGAGGCGGGGCATGGTTTTGGAGGCGGGGCCAGCCAAAACCATGATTTTGGAGGCAGGGCCAGCCAAAACCATGGTATTGGAGGCGGGGCCAGCGAAAACCATGGTTTTAGAGGCAGGGCAGCCAAAAACCATGATATTGGAGGCAGGGCCAGCCGAAACCATGGTATTGGAGGCGGGGCCAGCCAAAACAATGGTATTGGAGGCGGGGCATGCTATTGGAGGCAGGGCCAGCCAAAACCATGGTATTGGAGGCGGGGCATGATATTGGAAGCGGGGCCAGCCAAAACCATGGTATTGGAGGCAGGGCCCGCCAAAACCATGGTATTGAAGACGGGGCCAGCCAAAACCATGGTGTTGAAGGTGGGGCCAGCCAAAAACATGGTATTGGAGGCGGGCATGGTATTGGAGGCAGGGCCAGCCAAAACCATGGTTTTGGAGGCGGGGCCAACCAAAACCATGGTATTGGAGGCCAGCCAAAACCATGTAACTGGAGGCGGGCCAGACAAAACCATGGTATTGGAGGCGGGGCCAGCCAAAACCATGGTATTGGAGGCGGGGCAAGCCAAAACCATGGTATTGGAGGCGGGCCATGATATTGGAGGTGGGGCCAGCCAAAACCATTGTTTTGGAGGCTGTTAGGGAGAATTCTCTCTTTAGGCTGAATTTCCTAACCTAGTGAGTCCCGCAGCAGCTTTGCTGGATTTCTGGAGTTTGTTTTTTTCTCCTGCCAAGAGTGAGACTCTTTTTCTCCCACTCTTGGACATGATTTATGGTGTTCCTTTGACTGTTAATGTGTTTTATGGGCTATGGGGTCCTTTACCACATAGGGTCTCATGTGTTTTTACTATGTGTGTTACACAGCACCCTCCGTGCAGTGACACAGCGGTGTCATAGTGACACCCCACCATAGACTCCATACCTGTCATGATCTCTGCTTCCAAAAGGTCAGGGTTTTCCCAACTCCCTTGGAAGCAGATCCATAACCCAGGTTCCGAGTGCCAACCAGTCCCAATTGGGACCTTTTGGACCCAGTCCTGGCGCCAGTGGCACCAGGCTCATAAATATGCCCAGTCCCAGCGCTGGAAGCGCCGGGCTCATAATGCTTGGGTGGACTTACCTTCAGCAGACCATGCTGCTTACTTGCCTGCCAGTTGAGCCTCTGATCCTCTTCTGTTTGGAACTACTTTTCCTGTTGGTTTCGGAAAGCAGGAACTCTTTTCGTACCTAGGCGTGGCTATGGAAGGAGACACCTAAGCACTACAGGAGGCTATTTAAACCACACCCGATGGATGAATCTTGCTTTGCGTTATTCTGCATCCTCTGCAGCAGAACGCTCATCGTGTCTTTTGCATCTGATCCTGGGCCTAAGGAAAAAGGCTTACCATCCTGAATCCAGTCTTCAGCAACACCTATAAAGACAAGAAAGAACAGGTTAGCATTACGGTCTTCAGTGACAGCGTTTCACTTACCTGGTCCATCGGCTGTCACCAACGCCTCGCGCTGCATTCCGGCATCTGAAAGACAAAGGCTTACCTACTCTACGTGCGCTCCGGAGGTCTTCGCACTGCATTCCGGCATCTGAAAGACAAAAGCTTACCAACTCTTCGCACGCTCCGGAGGCCTTCGGCGCTGCATCCCGCATCTGAAAGACAAAACAAGGTGCGTTTAAAGACATTGGGGAACTTTAATACTCACGTGCCATTACTCCTTTCCACATCTAACCCAGTGGGTATTCCGGCACCCTGCAGCCGCTCCGAACTTGTACCTGCAAAATAAAAAGACAGTTAGAGCGCATCGTGAAGCAGGCAACAAGCGCTTACTTACGTGCTTCCAGGCGCTTCTATTCATCACACGGACTCCATCTTCAACTCACTTCAGCCCGTCATCCGCCATCGCCGGAACCCTGCAAAACAAGAGACATCATTACTAAAGACTTTTAAAAACATTAGGATTACTCGAAACTTACCGTTCGTGCAGTAAACGACGGACAGCAGTCCTCTGAAGTCAAGAGGCCTGCTCCCCTTATCCAGTGAAGAAACTGGTTACAGCACCCTGCCCCGAGGCAGATGGAGAGCACGGCGTTCACTTACCTAAGGTGAGAGCGTTAACCTTTGGGGTTCTACAGGAGAAGAGAAAGGGAAGAAGAGAGAGACATTCAATAACCCAGTTCATTAATCCCATATTTTCTATCTGCAGACATTTTACCCTTCGAGTCAGACATACAGTGCACAGAGGTCCAGCCCAAAGAGCCAGCCGTGTGTTACACATCACCTTTGAAGATACGGTATACGCCCAGTCAAGACCGGCGCCTCTACGGGAATCAGGTGAGCGTTACAGAACGCAAAGCCTACCGCAAAACTCCCGTCCAGGCGCTATGGAAACCTCGGATACCGACCAGCTAGCCCAGTTACCTGGGGAACTAAGGGCAGAAGTGCATGCAGCCCGTCAGGAAACGAACGCTCTAAGAAGGGAAGTGATTATTTCCAAGGAGCGAACAGATGATCTCGCTAGACAATTGCTACAGTCACAAGCCGGACAGACCCCGTTACCCGCATGTGGGGGAGATCTTCCTTCTACATCCTCTATGAATCCAGTGCAGATCAATCTACCTGGGAATGTACCTCTGGCTCCGCCCGAACGATTTTCTGGTGACCCAAAGAGGTTTGCAGTATTTATCAATCAGTGCCGGTTGCATTTCTTATGCCGGCCAGCAGCCTTTCCAACTGATCAAGCTAAAGTAGCTTTCGTGCTTTCGTACCTTAGTGGCAATGCGGCAGACTGGTCGATCCCTCTAGTAAATCAAGATGATCCGGTCCTCCATGATTTTCAAGCTTTTCAGCTCAGTATGGAAAAACTGTTCGCAAGACATTCACAGGGGCAGGCCTTGGACAATGAGCTTCTTTCGTTGCGACAAGGTAATCAAGACCTTTTGGCTTATATTGCGTCTTTCAACAGACTGATAGTGGAAACTCAATGGCCTGAGGATAAAAGGATTACGCTGTTTTATAGAGGTCTACGTGGAGAGCTCAAAGATGTGTTAGCCCAAGTAGTGAATCCCCCACAAGATTGTTCGGATTGTATAGACTTAGTCGTTCAAATAGATCACAGACTGCAGAACAGGAAGGCCGATCGTTCCAAGTTTGATGCTCGAGTATTTTCCAAACCGCCAACTCCTTCCAAAGGAGTAGACTCCGGGGAACCCATGCAAATAGGGGGCCTGAAAGGTCCTCTAACACAAAAGGAGCGGGAAAGGAGAAAACAGTTGCAATTATGCCTCTATTGCGGAAACTCAGGGCACTTTCTTCGAGACTGTCCGGTGAAACCTGCCAAGAAGGCAGTAGGAGCTGCAGTTACCAAAGTTACAAACTCTGAGCAGGGAAACGACCTCGCCCGACAAGAATAGAGGTCCTCTTGCCGAGCGTGAAAACCAGTTCCGTGACCTCGCATTTCGTGATACCTATGGTCCTCATTAGCCCTGATAATCCGGATCGATTACATGCAATTGAAGCTTACGTCGACAGCGGTGCCATCGGCAATTATGTGGATCATGAAATGGTTTTGAGGATGAATCTAACTCTTTGTCCCAAGGCTGTAAAGGACGTCATTACTACGGTGGATGGAACGGAGATAGCCTTCGGACCAGTAACGCATACCACTCAAGAAGTGACGCTAGTAAGTCAAGATGGACACCATGAGAAGATCGTGTTTGATGTGATCAAGGCTCCTCAGTTTCAGATTATTCTAGGAATACCTTGGTTAGAGAAACACAACCCTCTGATCGATTGGCGAGCAAGAACGGTCCAGTTTCCAGAATGTGTCTCTACTTGTCACCCTCCACCTGGTGTTGCACTGGCAGCAATTTCTTCAGAGACTCACCAGTTACCTCCCGAATACCTAGAATACCAAGATGTTTTCCGGAAGGATCAGGCTAACTCTCTACCTCCTCATAGGTCTTATGACTGCCAGATAGACCTGATACCTGGATCTACTCCTCCTTGTAGTAGAATGTATGCCCTCACCGAGCCTGAGAACCTTCACCTTGGACAATACCTGGATCAATACCTGGAAAATGGGTTTATTCGTCCTTCCAAGTCCCCTGCTTCTTCAGCTTTGTTCTTCGTTCCAAAAAAGGAAGGAGACCTTAGAACTTGTATAGTTTATCGCTCCCTGAACCAGATCACCGTCAAGAATAGATATCCGTTACCTTTGATCCCTGAACTCCTGGACCAGGTCAGAAAAGCATGCATATACACAAAGCTGGATCTTAGAGGAGCCTACCACTTGGTACGAGTAAAAGAGGGCGATGAATGGAAGACGGCCTTCCGCACCAAATATGGGCTATTTGAATATCAGGTCATGCCCTTCGGACTTTGCAATGCCCCGGCCGCCTTTCAATATTTTATGAACGATTTCCTCAGAGAGCTCATAGACGTGTGTGTTGTTGTTTACATTGACGACATCCTCGTTTATTCTTCATCGGAATCTGAACATCGGAAACATGTGAAAATGGTCCTCGAAAGATTGCGTCAACACAAACTTTTCGCTAAGTTGGAAAAATGTGTTTTCAACGTGACTGAAGTTGAATTCTTGGGATTCATATTATCACCTAGCGGAGTCCGTATGGATTCAAAGAAGGTCGATGCAGTTCTCAAATGGCCATCACCATCCTCCGTAAAAGGTGTGCAAAGCATGTTAGGCTTCGCTAACTTTTACCGCAGGTTTATCCCCGAATTTTCTCGAATAGTCCAGCCCATCACTGCCTTGTTAAAGAAAAACAAACGTTTTGAATGGTCTACCGAGGCGGAACAAGCTTTCCAGGATTTGAAGACTAAATTTATCTCTGCACCAATCTTAAAACACCCTCGCCCCGAACTCCCCTACATCGTGGAAACTGATGCTTCAAGCCTTGCCATGGGGGCAGTTCTATCACAAAAGGACCCGGTAACCAATCAGTTGCATCCCGTGGCATTTTGGTCCCGCAAATTCTCGCCTCCTGAAATCAATTACACGATTACTGACAAGGAACTTCTGGCTATCAAGTCTGCCTTTAAGGCTTGGCGGCATTATCTGCTGGGGGCCCGACACACCGTTACTGTGATTACGGATCACCGAAACCTGCAATATTTGAAAACCGCAAAAGCCCAATCCTCTAGACAACTCCGTTGGGCATTATTCTTTGCCGAGTTTGACTTCATAATTACCTATCGACCTGGTACAAAAAACGGTAAAGCTGATGCCCTTTCTCGGATGGGAGTGGAAGAACACTTGACCAACCCTAAACCTGTACCAATCATTCCCGAACAAAGAATTCTGGGTGTAATCGCCACACAATCCATAGAGGAAGTTAAGGATAAAGCCAGGCAACTTGTAACTCCAGCAGACATACAGAATTGGCATCTGCAGGGAAAGGACTTTGCAGTAAAGGACAACTTATTGTATTTCCAAGAACGATTATACCTGCTCAGCACAGATTTACAGAAAAAAGTAATCTCTTGTTATCACGATTCTTTAATGGAAGGACATCCCCGTATGGCCAAGACCTCAGAAAAGATCAAGCGCTACTTCTGGTGGCCGTCTTGGAAAAAAGATATCAGAGACTTTATAATGTCCTGTGGAGTATGCGCCCAAAACAAGAGTCAAAAGGAAAGACCAGCAGGCCTCTTACGCCCTATTGACATCCCACCTCGCCCTTGGCATACGCTTTCTATGGACTTTATCACCGATCTACCTCCATGCTCCGGATACAATACGATTCTGATAATCGTGGACTTATTCTCCAAGATGGCGCATTTCATTCCGCTCAAAGGCTTGCCAACAGCAGCAACTCTGGCCCGAGAATTTCTAGAAAACATCGTCCGACTGCACGGTTTTCCTTCGATTCTAATTTCGGATCGAGGTAGTCAATTTATTTCTCATTTTTGGCAAAGTTGCTGTCGGTCGGCTCAAATTGATGTGAGACTATCGACCAGTCACCACCCTCAGACCGACGGACAAACCGAGAGGACCAATCAAACTCTGGAACAGTATTTACGCTGCATGCTGCAACAAACGGAAAAAAATTGGAAAGACATCCTTTGGATAGCCGAATATGCCTACAATAACTCTGTCCATTCGGGAACTGGGAAAACCCTGTTTTTTCTTTTATACGGCAGTCACCCTCGAACCTCAGAGTTGGATCCCCTCCAAGATCTTGAAACACCAGCAGTAGACTACCTGCATTCTATAATCACCCAAGCCTTTAAGGAAGCTGTTTCTCACCTTCAAAGGGCTAAAGAACAATACAAGAAAGGAGCAGATCAACATCGGAAGGAAGCCCCTCAATATCAAGTAGGGGATCAAGTCTGGTTATCCACCAAATATCTACCTCTAAAAGGGCCACGCACATTCAACCCAAGATACCTTGGTCCCTATTCCATCACTACCATAATAAACCCAGTAGCGGTCAAGTTGGACTTGCCCCCGCACATGAAGATACATCCGGTCTTCCACGTCTCTCTATTAAAACCCATGCAACCTCAAACCCGACTAACTAAATCTCCAAAACCCATCCTAGTTGATGGAGAACTCGAGTTTGAAGTCAAAAGCATTCTGGACTCCAAGATCTCCAAATCTAAACTATTTTACCTAATTGACTGGAAAGGCTACGGCCCCCAAGAGAGATCCTGGGAACCTGCTGAATATGTCCACGCTCCTCGCCTAATCAAAAGATTTCACCGAACATTTCCTGACAAGCCAAAACCCCCGGAGAAGCCCGGTTTGGGAGGGGCCTTGAGGGGGGTACTGTCATGATCTCTGCTTCCAAAAGGTCAGGGTTTTCCCAACTCCCTTGGAAGCAGATCCATAACCCAGGTTCCAAGTGCCAACCAGTCCCAATTGGGACCTTTTCGACCCAGTCCTGGCGCCAGTGGCACCAGGCTCATAAATATGCCCAGTCCCAGCCTGGAAGCGCCGGGCTCATAATGCTTGGGTGGACTTACCTTCAGCAGACCATGCTGCTTACTTGCCTGCCAGTTGAGCCTCTGATCCTCTTCTGTTTGGAACTACTTTTCCTGTTGGGTGGGGCAGGAGCCACTCCCTAAGTTCAGAACACTGGAACTCTTCTGGAAAGCAGGAACTCTTTTCTTACCTAGGCGTGGCTATGGAAGGAGACACCTAAGCACTACAGGATGCTATTTAAACCACACCCGATGGATGAATCTTGCTTTGCGTTATTCTGCATCCTCTGCAGCAGAACGCTCATCGTGTATTCTGCATCTGATCCTGGGCCTAAGGAAAAAGGCTTACCATCCTGAATCCAGTCTTCAGCAACACCTATAAAGACAAGAAAGAACAGGTTAGCATTACGGTCTTCAGTGACAGCGTTTCACTTACCTGGTCCATCGGCTGTCACCAACGCCTCGCGCTGCATTCCGGCATCTGAAAGACAAAGGCTTACCTACTCTACGTGCGCTCCGGAGGTCTTCGCACTGCATTCCGGCATCTGAAAGACAAAAGCTTACCAACTCTTCGCACGCTCCGGAGGCCTTCGGCGCTGCATCCCGCATCTGAAAGACAAAACAAGGTGCGTTTAAAGACATTGGGGAACTTTAATACTCACGTGCCATTACTCCTTTCCACATCTAACCCAGTGGGTATTCCGGCACCCTGCAGCCGCTCCGAACTTGTACCTGCAAAATAAAAAGACAGTTAGAGCGCATCGTGAAGCAGGCAACAAGCGCTTACTTACGTGCTTCCAGGCGCTTCTATTCATCACACGGACTCCATCTTCAACTCACTTCAGCCCGTCATCCGCCATCGCCGGAACCCTGCAAAACAAGAGACATCATTACTAAAGACTTTTAAAAACATTAGGATTACTCGAAACTTACCGTTCGTGCAGTAAACGACGGACAGCAGTCCTCTGAAGTCAAGAGGCCTGCTCCCCTTATCCAGTGAAGAAACTGGTTACAGCACCCTGCCCCGAGGCAGATGGAGAGCACGGCGTTCACTTACCTAAGGTGAGAGCGTTAACCTTTGGGGTTCTACAGGAGAAGAGAAAGGGAAGAAGAGAGAGACATTCAATAACCCAGTTCATTAATCCCATATTTTCTATCTGCAGACATCTTACCCTTCGAGTCAGACATACAGTGCACAGAGGTCCAGCCCAAAGAGCCAGCCGTGTGTTACACATCACCTTTGAAGATACGGTATACGCCCAGTCAAGACCGGCGCCTCTACGGGAATCAGGTGAGCGTTACAATACCCTGGGACTGACTACTGTCTCCCAGGACATGTAAAGTCACCATTGGCTTCACTAGTCCCAAATTATTAACAGAAACCGGTACAAACCATCATATTGTGGACGTACTGGTCGGGGTAATTCGATTGCCCCGGGGTCTGTTAGTCGAGGGGGCACGTCTCCGTCCCCCCTGATCGAGTTTTGGCTGGTGGCAGTGGATAGTACCTTTTATATTCGACCGCGAATATACCCCTGTGGGATTTTCCCATTGTTCGAGGCTACCAACTTTAATTTTTTAATTCTCATAGCCTTGAAAATACCGCCCGTTTATTTATTTAATATTAATTTGCCGGTTGGTATTTTTTGCCAGGACTCGATTCTAAAATGGCGTTTGTGTTCTCTTCTGTGACTCCAACCCAAGTCGAGCCTTTTGTTCCACTTTGTGGTGGGCTTCTCCACAGAAGCCTCCAAAAGTGGTGCCACTCTGTCTGGGTACCACAGGGAGTGTGGGTGGGAGGGGGTTTAGGCACCCTGGACTGAGTTACCTTGGTAAATCAAGTCGCACTCTTGCGTGATTGGCCCAAGTGGTGAGCCGGCCGGCTCACCACATAGCATGTTTGATTGACAGCTAGGCTGAGTGAATGGGGGTGTGCTGCATAAAAGCAGGGCTTTGGGGACTGGAACTTCAGAAGTCACCACAGGACCTGAGAATCCAACGAGGGAGAAGCTGAGCCGACCTACCACGATGACACCACCGGTGGAGCCCTGCGGATCCAACTCACCACTTCCTGACGACAGATAAGATCTCCCGGCTGGAGAGGCTTCTTCCCCTGACTGGCGGGCACAACCAGTTTACCTTCTTTTCCTTGCATCCCAGGATGTCTTGTGGTCGAATTGCCCGTGCCAAGCACCCCGGCAACCAGATAGCCACTTACCACTGGACCGCGAATAAAAGGACCGCTCCTTTTACCTGAGAACTCCACGGCTGGTTTCTTCAATGGCAGTGTAACGGACTCCTGTCTTCCTCCCCGACGAGATCCTCTCTTCCCCCGGACGAAGCACCGACTTGCATCCGCTGCCAGGAACAACTGCCCACGCTGGAGAATTCTCACCACTTTAAGGTACCGTGTCCGCCAGGCCTCCCTTTCTAAAGATTGCTACAAGGTAATAATAATCCCTTAACCTTCTGGACTGGGCTGGCTGCCTTGACCATCTAACTGGTCCCTTTCTTTGGTCCAACTCTTTCTGAACCTTTTCAAGACTTTTGTGCACTTTAACCGTGTGACCTTGGACACATTTCGTTCTGGTCCTCTTAAAGTGGATCCGGCCTTCTGAACTCTAACTTCATGGTTTTACTTTGCCTTCTTCCCTTGTTGTGTTCTTGTGAAAGTGTTGGGATCGGTTTCAAATTATACTCTGCTTTTCTTTCCCTTTTTAAAACGAATTATTAGAGTGCCATCTGCGTTAAGCGCTCACCGCTGTCTGAAAATAAGTGGGGCTTTACTTAAGAATTGTCTAATATTCTTTTAAGGGAGTGTATATCTTTTAGTGACTGTGCTTTTGAACTGCTTAACATTAGTGCCTGTGTGTTTTACTAGATGTGGTTTTAAATAAATAATTATATCTCTTTTACACCAAGCTCTGGTCAGTGTTTAATTGTTCTACTATGTTCTTTTGACCTATTGTGAATACTCTGTATACTGCCTAACTCTTCTTGAGGGAAGACTGACTGCTCAGCCACAGCTACCAAGTGAATCTTTGTGGTACAGGCTGCTACCAAGTGGGTTTACTGCCAAACCCTGTAGTCTTAAATCTTTTGCAGTGGTCCCAGAGGGAACTGCACAGGTTTCTGCCTAACAGAGGCGGGGCCAGCCAAAACCATGGTATTGGAGGCGGGGCATGGTATTGGAGGCGGGGCCAGCCAAAACCATGGTATTGGAGGCGGGGCCAGCCAAAACCATGGTATTGGAGGCGGGGCCAGCCAAAACCATGGTATTGTAGGGGGGCCAGCCAAAACCATGGTACTAGAGGCGGGGCCAGCCAAAACCATGGTACTGGAGGCGGGGACAGCCAAAACCATGGTATTGGAGGCGGAGCATGGTATTGGAGGCGGGGCCAGCCAAAACCATGGTATTGGAGGCTGGGCCAGCCAAAACCCAGCCAAAACCATGGTATTGGTGGCGGGGCCAACCAAAAACATGTAACTGGAGGCGGGGCCAGCCAAAACCATGGGATTGGAGGCGGGGCCAGCCAAATCCATGGTATTGGAGGCGGGGCCAGCCAAAACCATGGTATTGGAGGTGGCGCATGGTTTTGGAGGCGGGGCCAGCCAAAACCATGATTTTGGAGGTGGGGCCAGTCAAAACCATGGTATTGGAGGCAGGGCCAGCTAAAACCATGGTATTGGAGGCGGAGCCAGCCAACACCATGGTTTTGGAGACGGGGCATGGTATTGGAGGCGGGGCCAGCCACAACCATGGTATTGGAGGCGGGGCCAGCCAAAACCATGGAACTGTAGGCGGGACCAGCCAAAACCATGGTATTGGAGGTGGGGCCTGCCAAAACCATGGTATTGGAGGCGGGGCCAGCCAAAACCATGGTATTGGAGGCGGGGCCAGCCAAAACCCTGGTATTGGAGCCGAGCCATGGTATTGGAGGCAGGGCCAGCCAAAACCATGGTATTGGAGGAGGGACATGGTATTGGAGGCGGGGCCAGCCAAAACATAGTTTTGGAGGCGGGTCCAGCCAAAACCATGGTATTGGAGGTGGGGCCAGCCATAACCATGGTATTGGAGGCAGGGCCAGCCAAAACCATGGTATTGGAGGTGGGGCCAGCCAAAACCATGGTATTGGAGGCAGGGCCAGCCAAAACCATGGTATTGGAGGCGGGGCCAGCCAAAACCATGGTATTGGAGGCGGGGCCAGCCAAAACCATGGTATAGGAGGCAGGGCCAGCCAAACCCATGGAATTGGAGGCAGGGCCAGCCAAAACCATGGTATTAGAGGCGGGGCCAGCCAAAACCATGGTATTGGAGTTAGGGATGGTATTGGAGGTAGGCCAGCTCAAACCATGGTATTGGAGGCAGGGCATGGTATTGGAGGCGTGGCCAGCCAAAACCATGGTATTGGAGGCGGGGCATAGTATTGGAGGCGGGGCCAGGCGAAACCATGGTATTGGAGGCAGGGCCAGCCAAAACCATGGTATTGAGGCGGGGCCAGCCAAAACCATGGTATTGGAGGCGGGGCCAGCCAAAACCATGGTTTTGGAGGCAAAGCCAGCCAAAACCATGTAACTGGAGGCGGGGATAGCCAAGACCAATTTATTGGAGGTGGGGCCAGCCAAAACCATGGTATTGGAGGCGGGGCCAGCCAAAACAATAGTATTGGAGGCGGGGCCAGCCAAAACCATGGTATTGGAGGCGGGGCCAGCCAAAACCATGGTATTGGAGGCGGGGCATGGTATTGGAGGCGGGGCCAGCCAAAACCATGGTATTGGAGGCGGGGCCAGCCAAAACAATGGTATTGGAGGCAGAGCTAGCCAAAACCATGGTATTGGAGGTGGGGCCAGCCAAAACCATGGTATTGGTGGCAGGGCCAGCCAAAACCATGGTATTGGAGGCGGGCATGGTATTGGAGGTGGGGCCAGCCAAAACCATGGTTTTGGAGGCGGGGCCAGCCAAAACCATGCTTTTGGAGGCAGGGCCAGCCAAAACCATGCTATTGGAGGAGGGGCCTGCCAAAACCATGCTATTGGAGGCGGGGCATGGTATTGGAGGCGGGGCCAGCCAAAAGCATGGTATTGGAGGCGGGGCATAGTATTGGAGGCGGGGCCAGACAAAACCATGGTATTGGAGGCGGGGCATGGTATTGGAGACGGGGCCAGCCAAAACCATGGTATTGGAGGTGGGGCCAGCCAAAACCATGGTATTGGAGGCGGGGCATGGTATTGGATCGGGGCCAGCCAAAACCATGGCATTGGAGGCGGGGCATGGTATTGGATGCGTGGCCAGCCAAAACCATGTTATTGGAGGCGGGGCCAGCTAAAACCATGGTATTACAGGCAGGGCCAGCCAAAACCATGGTATTGGAGGTGGGGCCAGCCAAAAACATGGTATTGGAGGCGAGGCATGGTATTGGAGGCGGGGCCAGCCAAAACCATGGTTTTGGAGGTGGGGCCAGCCAAAACCATGGTATTGGAGGCGGGACATGGTATTGGAGGCAGGGCCTGCCAAAACCATGTTAGCGGTGGCGGGCCCAACCAAAACCATGGTGTTGGAGGTGGGTCCAGCCAAAACCTTTGTATTGGAGACGGGCATGGTATTGGAGGCGGTGCCAGCCAAAACCATGGTTTTGGAGGTGGGGCCAGTCAAAACCATGGTATTGGAGACGGGGCCAGCCAAAACCATGGTATTGGAGGTGGGGCCAGCCAAAACCATGTAACTGAAGGTGGGGCCAGCCAAAACCATGTAACTTGAGGCGGGGCCAGCCAAAACAATGGTATATGAGGCGGGGCCAGCCAAAACCATGGTATTATAGGCGGGGCATGGTATTGGAGGCGGGGCAAGCCGAAACCATGGTATTGGAGGCTGTGCCAGCCAAACCCATGGTATTGTAAGCGGGGCATGGTATTGGAGGCAGGGCCAGCCAAAACCATGTTATTGGAGGCGGGGCCAGCTAAAACCATGGTATTAAAGGCGGGGCCAGCCAAAACCATGGTATTGGAGGTGGGGCCAGCCAAAAACTTGGTATTGGAGGCGAGGCATGGTATTGGAGGCGGGGCCAGCCAAAACCATGGTTTTGGAGGTGGGGCCAGCCAAAACCATGGTATTGGAGGCGGGGCATGGTATTGGAGGCAGGGCCTGCCAAAACCATGTTAGCGGTGGCGGGGCCAGCCAAAACCATGGTGTTGGAGGTGGGTCCAGCCAAAACCTTTGTATTGGAGATGGGCATGGTATTGGGGGCGGTGCCAGCCAAAACCATGGTTTTGGAGGCGGGGCCAGTCAAAACCATGGTCATGGTATTGGAGGCGGGGCCAGCCAAAACCATGGTATTGGAGACGGGGACAGCCAAAACCATGGTATTGGAGGCGGGGCCAGCCAAAACCATGGTATTGGAGGTGGGGCCAGCCAAAACCATGTAACTGAAGGTGGGGCCAGCCAAAACCATGTAACTTGAGGCGGGGCCAGCCAAAACAATTGTATATGAGGCGGGGCCAGCCAAAACCATGGTATTATAGGCGGGGCATGGTATTGGAGGCGGGGCAAGCCGAAACCATGGTATTGGAGGCTGTGCCAGCCAAACCCATGGTATTGGAGGCGGGGCATGGTATTGGAGGCAGGGCCAGCCAAAACCATGGTATTGGAGGAGGGGCATGGTTTTGGAGGCGGGGCCAGCCAAAACCATGGTACTGGAGGTGGGGCCAGCCAAAACCATGGTATTGGAGGCGGGGCCAGCCAAAACCATGGGATTGGAGGCGGGGCCAGCCAAAATCATGGGATTGGAGGCGGGGCCAGCCAAAACCATGGTACTGGAGGCAGGGCATGGTATTGGAGGCGGGGCCAGCCCAACCATGATATTGGAGGCAGGGCATGGTATTGGAGGCGGGGCCAGCCAAAACCATGGTATTGGAGGCAGGGCCAGCCAAAACCATGGTTTTGGAGGTGGGGCCAGCCAAAACCATGGTATTGGAGGCGGGACATGGTATTGGAGGCAGGGCCTGCCAAAACCATGTTAGCGGTGGCGGGGCCAACCAAAACCATGGTGTTGGAGGTGGGTCCAGCCAAAACCTTTGTATTGGAGACGGGCATGGTACTGGAGGCGGTGCCAGCCAAAACCATGGTTTTGGAGGTGGGGCCAGTCAAAACCATGGTATTGGAGACGGGGCCAGCCAAAACCATGGTATTGGAGGTGGGGCCAGCCAAAACCATGTAACTGAAGGTGGGGCCAGCCAAAACCATGTAACTTGAGGCGGGGCCAGCCAAAACAATGGTATATGAGGCGGGGCCAGCAAAAACCATGGTATTATAGGCGGGGCATGGTATTGGAGGCGGGGCAAGCCGAAACCATGGTATTGGAGGCTGTGCCAGCCAAACCCATGGTATTGTAAGCGGGGCATGGTATTGGAGGCAGGGCCAGCCAAAACCATGTTATTGGAGGCGGGGCCAGCTAAAACCATGGTATTAAAGGCGGGGCCAGCCAAAACCATGGTATTGGAGGTGGGGCCAGCCAAAAACTTGGTATTGGAGGCGAGGCATGGTATTGGAGGCGGGGCCAGCCAAAACCATGGTTTTGGAGGTGGGGCCAGCCAAAACCATGGTATTGGAGGCGGGGCATGGTATTGGAGGCAGGGCCTGCCAAAACCATGTTAGCGGTGGCGGGGCCAGCCAAAACCATGGTGTTGGAGGTGGGTCCAGCCAAAACCTTTGTATTGGAGACGGGCATGGTATTGGAGGCGGTGCCAGCCAAAACCATGGTTTTGGAGGCGGGGCCAGTCAAAACCATGGTCATGGTATTGGAGGCGGGGCCAGCCAAAACCATGGTATTGGAGACGGGGACAGCCAAAACCATGGTATTGGAGGCGGGGCCAGCCAAAACCATGGTATTGGAGGTGGGGCCAGCCAAAACCATGTAACTGAAGGTGGGGCCAGCCAAAACCATGTAACTTGAGGCGGGGCCAGCCAAAACAATTGTATATGAGGCGGGGCCAGCCAAAACCATGGTATTATAGGCGGGGCATGGTATTGGAGGCGGGGCAAGCCGAAACCATGGTATTGGAGGCTGTGCCAGCCAAACCCATGGTATTGGAGGCGGGGCATGGTATTGGAGGCAGGGCCAGCCAAAACCATGGTATTGGAGGAGGGGCATGGTTTTGGAGGCGGGGCCAGCCAAAACCATGGTACTGGAGGTGGGGCCAGCCAAAACCATGGTATTGGAGGCGGGGCCAGCCAAAACCATGGGATTGGAGGCGGGGCCAGCCAAAATCATGGGATTGGAGGCGCGGCCAGCCAAAACCATGGTACTGGAGGCAGGGCATGGTATTGGAGGCGGGGTCAGCCCAACCATGATATTGGAGGCAGGGCATGGTATTGGAGGCGGGGCCAGCCAAAACCATGGTATTGGAGGCAGGGCCAGCCAAAACCATGGTATTGAAGGCGGGGCATGGTATTGGAGGCGGGGCCAGCCAAAACCATGGTTTTGGAGGCAGGGCCAGCCAAAACCATGGTATTGGAGGCGGGGCCAGCCAAAACCATTGTATTGGAGGCGGGGCATGGTATTGGAGGCAGGGCCAGCCAAAACCATGGTATTGGAGGCAGGTCATGGTATTGGAGGCAGGGCCAGCCAAAACAATGGCATTGGAGGCGAGGCCATTCAAAACAATGGTATTGGAGGCGGGGTCAGCCAAAACCATGGTATTGGAGGCAGGGCATGCTATTGGAGGCGGGGCCAGCCAAAACCATGGTATTGGAGGCGGGGTCAGCCAAAACCATGGTATTGGAGGCGCGGCCAGCCAAAACCATGGTATTGGAGGCGGAGCATGGCATTGGAGGCGGTGCCAGCCAAAACCATGTAACTGAAGGTGGGGCCAGCCAAAACCATGTAACTTGAGGCGGGGCCAGCCAAAACAATTGTATATGAGGCGGGGCCAGCCAAAACCATGGTATTATAGGCGGGGCATGGTATTGGAGGCGGGGCAAGCCAAAACCATGGTATTGGAGGCTGTGCCAGCCAAACCCATGGTATTGGAGGCGGGGCATGGTATTGGAGGCAGGGCCAGCCAAAACCATGGTATTGGAGGAGGGGCATGGTTTTGGAGGCGGGGCCAGCCAAAACCATGGTACTGGAGGTGGGGCCAGCCAAAACCATGGTATTGGAGGCGGGGCCAGCCAAAACCATGGGATTGGAGGCGGGGCCAGCCAAAATCATGGGATTGGAGGCGCGGCCAGCCAAAACCATGGTACTGGAGGCAGGGCATGGTATTGGAGGCGGGGCCAGCCCAACCATGATATTGGAGGCAGGGCATGGTATTGGAGGCGGGGCCAGCCAAAACCATGGTATTGGAGGCAGGGCCAGCCAAAACCATGGTATTGAAGGCGGGGCATGGTATTGGAGGCGGGGCCAGCCAAAACCATGGTTTTGGAGGCAGGGCCAGCCAAAACCATGGTATTGGAGGCGGGGCCAGCCAAAACCATTGTATTGGAGGCGGGGCATGGTATTGGAGGCAGGGCCAGCCAAAACCATGGTATTGGAGGCAGGTCATGGTATTGGAGGCAGGGCCAGCCAAAACAATGGCATTGGAGGCGAGGCCATTCAAAACAATGGTATTGGAGGCGGGGTCAGCCAAAACCATGGTATTGGAGGCAGGGCATGCTATTGGAGGCGGGGCCAGCCAAAACCATGGTATTGGAGGCGGGGTCAGCCAAAACCATGGTATTGGAGGCGGGGCCAGCCAAAACCATGGTATTGGAGGCGGAGCATGGCATTGGAGGCGGTGCCAGCCAAAACCATGGTTTTGGAGGCAGGGCCAGCCAAACCATGGTTTTGGAGGCAGGGCCAGCCAAAACCATGGTTTTGGAGGCGGGGCCAGCCAAAACCATGGTATTGTAGGCAGGGCCAGCCAAAAAAATGGTAATGAGGCGGGGCCAGCCAAAACTATGGTATTGGAGGTGGGGCCAGCCAAAAACATGGTATTGGAGGCGGGGCATGGTATTGGAGGCGGGGCCTGCCAAAACCATGTTATTGGAGGCGGGCCAGCTAAAACCATGGTATTAAAGGCGGGGCCAGCCAAAACCATGGTATTGGAGGCGGGGCCAGCCAAAAGCATGATATTGGAGGCGGGCCATGGTATTGGATGCGGGGCCAGCCAAAACCATGGTGCTGGAGGCAGGGCCAGCCAAAACCATGCTATTGGAGGAGGGGCCAGCCAAAACCATGGTATTGGAGGCGGGGCCAGACAAAACCATGGTATTGGAGGCGGTGGATGGTATTGGAGACGGGGCCAGCCAAAATCATGGTATTGGAGGCGGGGCCAGCCAAAAGCATGGTATTAGAGGCGGGCCATGGTATTGGAGGCGGGGCCAGTCAAAACCATGGTATTGGAGGCGGGGCATGGTATTGGAGGCGGGGCCAGCCAAAACCATGGTATTGGAGGCGGGGCCAGCCAAAACCATGGTATTGAAGGCGGGGCCAGCCAAAACCAATGTATTGGAGGCGGGGCCAGCCAAAAACATGGTATTGGAGGAGGGGTATGGTATTGGAGGCGGCGCCAGCCAAAACCATGGTTTTGGAGGCGGGGCCAAACAAAACCATGGTATTGGAGGCCAGACAAAACCATGTAACTGGAGGCGGGGCCAGACAAAACCATGGTTTTGGAGGCGGGGCCAACCAAAATCATGGTATTGGAGGCCAGCCAAAACCATGTAACTGGAGGCGGGGCCAGCCAAAACCATGGTATTGGAGGCGGGGCATGGTATTGGAGGCAGGGCCAGCCAAAACCATGGTATTGGAGGCGGGTCATGGTATTGGAGGCGGGGCCAGCCAAAACCATGGCATTGGAGGCAGGGCCAGCCAAAACCTTAGTATTGGCGGTGGGGCCAGCCAAAACCATGTAACTGAAGGCGGGGCCAGCCAAAACCATGTAACTGGAGGCAGGGCCAGCCAAAACCATGGTATATGAGGCGGGCCAGCCAAAACCATGGTATTGGAGGCGGGTCATGGTATTGGAGGCTGGGCAACCCGAAACCATGGTATTGGAGGTGGGGCCAGCCAAACCATGGTATTGGAGGCGGGGTATGGTATTGGAGGCGGTGTGAAAACAGAGAAATTGATATGAGGCCAGGAAACCCAAAAGAAACACACCAACACAGGTTACAAAGAACATACAAAGTGCTTTATTCAAAAGCTACAACAATTACCAAAAAGTCAATTGACAAACGGATAGCTATTCGGCTCTCAGAGTAACAGAACGAACTTCAACGAGAGTTCACTGCGTTAGTGTGAGAGACCGTACATTGGGATGCTCATGTTTTTATACTCTTTATCCTGCTCTGGCCAACCCCCTCGCGGGTTAACCATTCTTAGGACCAGGCCTAGGGTTCCTTGCCAGGTCAATCCCATAATGTATGCATTTTGATCAGTTCTGCTGATACAGTTGTTCATTTACACATAGGTCAGGGATAGGACAAGGTCTCAGATCGCGACCCCAACAAGTGGCCTGCAGGCATATTATTTATTCATGTGTGCGGAGGTCACAACGGCCAGAATCTCACTCGAAATGTCATTCGGCCTCCATTTTGGTGTTCAGGGTGACTTCCACATTACAAGAGAACCTAAAATGGCGGCTAAATCCAAGATGGCGATTTACACAGTACATTAAGGTCAAGACCTTGCCGCGGAATCTATTTACACGATGTTTTAGACAACTTGGCGTAGGCCAACACACATTCAAACAATGCGATAGGAGGTATAATATTATTTCGATTCCGACAGAGCCTCCTTTTGGCCTATGCCAAGTGCTAACATCATTCCTAATACTTTTGAAAATAACTCCATGTGTTATCATCCATAGATTCTGCATCATCGTCTGTAATGTCTATAGCCATTAGATTGCTCATCAAAACCTCTTGTATTGTACTCACTGCTTGGGCACAACATCCCCCTAGCATTCCACATATACTCGGGAGGCATTGAAAACATCAACAAAGGAATAGCAGGATCCCTAAAATAACCAGAATAACGGAAAGCACCTTCCAACCCCAAGATCGTAAAGAATCCCAGAACCAAGTGCTAAGATTCCAGTTTCCTACAGGGATATGTACTTCAGAACTGAGAGTATGCAAGTTCTGTATCGCTTTAAAAATTGTTGGTGAGGAGTCTGGTACGAAAACACAACAAGCGGACCCCACTAATTTGCATACTCCACCTCGTTCTGCCAAAATTACATCTAATGCCATCCGATTTTGAAGTGCTACCAATCTTATTGCTTTTTGCTCTAAGGTCATATTGTAGAGTATGTCTGTGGTCCGGTTGATCGTTCTCTCCAGTACCCTTGCTAATCCCCTAATGTTCTCTGAGTTTGTTATTTGTCCCCAAAAGGGCACAACTGATTTCGCTATATCTCCCAATACTTTCCCATGGGTATCTCCATTCTCGTCTCGCCGCGGGCGAGCCTTAGAAATCTCTAATGTACTTGCTACAAATACCCCGGGTAACAATATTCCTAAATAACAGGTTCCCTGCCAATCCTTGGGCAACCAGGGAAATGCTAAACTACCACAAACAAAATAAACAGCCCCCCCTACATACAGAGGCCTGTTTTCCCCAGTCAAATTTACAATGTTTTTACAACCTTCAAAATCTCCCATTGGCCTAGTGCCATTTCTCTGTACACAGAAGGGAACTGAGTCAGGACTATGATTTATAGAATAAGAAGGAGGTACAGCGTCCTTATTGCCTATCGGAGCCATTTTAAAGGAAATCAGAGTTTGAAAAGGAAGAGATAGTTTATCAGACAGCCTAATAGAAGCGACGTTAGGTTTACTTCTATTTGCGAAAAGCGAGCATCCCAGGGGAGTCAATTCACGTTTCTCGAAATCATTCAAATTAGTTCCATCAAAGTTCCCTGAGATGCTATCATTCCATCGGCCAAAGAATAGTGCTCTAAGAGAGGCATAGCAAGCAGTCGTTAAAGGTAGATGATGTATATACCATCCCAGTCCCTTGTTCCCATGTTGCGGTAAATGAGTACAAATCCAACAATTACTCTTATTAAAAATGGCATGAGTAGCATTCATTACTATCATCAGAGTGTTATTATGATACTTTTGTCTATGTTGGGAGTCTCTAGGGGACAGAGTGTCAAGGTGTACAGAGGGAGTCAAAACAGTTGGTACAATCTCGGTCGGTAGTAAAGGTTTCAGAGGATAGATTTCTTCGAAATACCAAAGTCCTACAGCAGCAGTTGCAAAAATAACAATTATCATTATCAACACACAGCAGTACGTTTTCGGGGCCCAGGCACATTGTTCATTGTTCTATTTGGTCACCCCCTTATTCACAAGTCCAATGCGGGGGGCAGCAGCGGAGGTGGCAGGCATCATAGTTCCTCAATCGACGACCGCAATGTTCGTTGCTGGCGACGCTACGGTCGCGCGATTTCTTAGTTCTTCCCAACCCTAGCCAGCAGAATCCCCTTTGCTCAACAGAACTTTCTCATAAAAAGAGAATTTGCAATCACTTCCTTTTTTCCAGATGCACTAAAAACTTGTGCCGTAGTTCTATTTTCTTCGTCAAAGGTTGTACCTGATGGTACCCAAAACTGTCTGGTCCGGAAGTAAATTGTCGTCACTTCCTGAGGGAAGCAACGTGTCGGAGGCGACGGAAGTCACAGAGCTTGAAACAGTATTTTCCGGAAGTGATTTTTCAAGAGAGTGCAGAGACGAAATGGACTGTTCCCCAAGCTCCTCAGGCTCAGAGAAATTCTCCGACGCACTCACAGCGCTGTTTGCTACTCCAAGATCAGAGACTGTAGCGTCAGCGAGGGGTTCTGCTTCTTCTGTAACGTGTGGCGTCGGGTGAGGAAGTTTCTTGACATGCGTCGCGTGGATCCAGTGCTTCTTTCCAGCCACCCGCACTGCTGTCCTGGTGACCAATAACACCTGGTGGGGTCCCCGCCAGTGAGGCGCGAGACAGGAAGACCTCTCGTAGGCCTTCACTAGGACCCAACTTCCAGGCTGTATATCGTGTCCTGGGCCCGTGAACCGTACAGGTAAAGCCGAGTGTACCTGGTGATAAATGAAATACAGGTTTTTAGTTCACTGGTTACAGTAGTCTACAAGCAATACATTTTCCACCTCTCTCAGGGCTTTAGGTTTTGGGAGAACCCAAATGTTAGCAGGTCTCCCCATCACTACCTCAAATGGAGAAAGCCCAGTCTTAGTCTGAGGTGTGGTACGCATAGCTAGTAACACGATAGGTAAGGCATCTGGCCATTTTAGTTTGGTATCAGCACATGTTTTCGCAAGCTTATTCTTTAAAATACCGTTGTGTCTTTCCACCAACCCAGCGCTTTGAGGATTTCTAGCTGAGTGAAATCGTTTCTCAATACATAGGGCTGTGCATATCTGCAAAATTACTGCTGCAATAAAGTCGGGACCATTATCCGACCAAATTATCCTCGGGAGCCCAAATCGAGGAAAGAATTCTTTTACCATAATCTTTGCAGTGGTCATGGCGGTAGCATCTTTGACGGGGAAAGCCTCGACCCATTTACTGAAGGCACAAATAATTACAAGAACATATTTTAGGTTATTACATCGTTCCATCTCAATAAAATCAAAGTGAATGACCTCGAAGGGAACAGAAGGGGGCCCAATGCTTCCCATTGGAGTCACTGTCCCCTTACCCACAGTGTGCTGTAGGCAGATCATACAGTTCTGGACGTGCCTCTTCGCAGTCTCCAGAATCTTGTAATTTACCCAAACTTGTTCTAGCATTTTCGTGATCTGCTGGGCACCCACATGCGTAGGACAGTGTGCCATCGTAACCATTGCCAATACATATGAATCAGGGAGCAACCATTTCCCTTCGGATGTATCCACCCAACACCCTTCATCATCCAGTTTCCCCATTCCTTCAGCCCACCTTTTAGATTCTTCTATTGTGGCATCAGTTTGAATATCTCGCACAGACTCAATACCTTCATCCATTATGTAAGCATCTCTCATTTCCCTCGAGGCATACATGCCCGTGCTAAGGTCTGTGGCCGTTTGTCTGGCTATCAAGTCCGCAAAAGCTTTCCCTTTGCCCACATCATCTATGACCTTCCGATGTGCTGCACAGTTCATGATCGCTAACTGTTTAGGGAGTGAGAGTGCCGAAAGTAATTACACTATCAAGGGGCCATGCTGGATCTTGGTCCCATGTGAGGTCAGGAACCCTCTTTCCGACCAGAGCCTTCCAAAGTTGTGAGCAACCCCAAATGCGTACTGACTCGGGTCAACGCTATAATCTCTGCGGCCTGCACGGAGTTATGCGAAATTCTCTTAGTTTCAACAACTTTGCTCAATGTAGTAACTGCATAAGCAGCTGTAGATGTACCATCCGAAAGTTTGAAGCAGGAGCCATCACAAAACAGCTCCCCTTCTGCATTATCCAAAGGAGTATCTATGAGATCTATCCTGACCTTCGTTTCTTGTTCAGTGGTATACAGGCAGTCATGTAAATCTTCGTCACCGCAAACAGTGTTTTGCGGGACAGGTAAATGTTCAGCCGGATTAAGAACACAACACCTCTTAATTTGGATGTGAGGGGCGAACAGAATTAGTTCATACCTTGTTAACCGCGCAGAGGTGAGGTGTTGCGTTTGGGTTTTGTTCAATAGAATATCAACAGAGTGAGGTACCATCAAAATCAAATCATGGCCTAAGACCATTCCCTCACTCTGTTTTACAGACACGGCAGCAGCAGCGACAGCGCACAAACATCTTGGCAAAGCGCATGCAACAGGATCAAGGGCAGAGAAGTAGTAGCCGCACGGCCTATTCTTCCCTCCGTGTTCCTGTGTTAACACAGCCAAAGCACATCCATCACATTCATGCACAAACAACACAAAGGCCTTGTCATAATTTGGAGTACCCAGAACCGGTGCCGAACATAGCGCGGTTTTGAGAAGCTCAAATGATCATTGATGTTCCGATTCCCATGGCAGTGGCAGAGAAATGCCCTTCTTCGTCAGAGCCAACATCGGTTTTATCACTAGTGAGAAGTTCGGGATCCACAACCTACAGTAAGAAGCCATACCTATCAGGGCTCTGAATTCCTTCTGTGTATTTGGAACAGACATGCCAGAAATGTGTTTTATTCTTTCAGGTGTCAATCTTCTCCCCTCCTTTGACAGGAGGTAGCCTAAATAGGCAACCTCCTGACAACAATATTGAAATTTTTTAAGCAAAGCTTTGTGACCATTTTTAGCTAAATGAACAAGCAACAGTACAGTGCCTTCTTTACAAACACTCTCAGAGTCTGCAGCCAAAAGCAAATCATCAACATATTGAAGCAGCGTACAAGTAGGTGGCAATCCAAGGGTGTCGAGCTGCTCTTTCAAAGCTCTAATATAAATGCTGGGACTTTCAGTATACCCTTGAGGTGCCCTTGTAAATGTAAATGAGCGTCCCCCCAAGGTGAACGCAAACAGATATCTACTTTCTTTATGTATACGAATGCTAAAGAAAGCGTTTTTTAAATCCACAAAGCTAAAGTGCGGAGCCGTAGCAGGGATCATTGTTAATATCGTCGTCACATCGGGCACAATTGGAAATTGTGGGGCGACCACTCTGTTAATAGCACGAAGATCAATTATGAACCGGTATGGAATTGCATTGTCGCCTTTCTTATATACAGGCAAGATCTGACTATTACACAAACTACCTGTAATCTCCTCAATCACCCAACGATGCACAAAATCGGAGACAATGCATTTCAAAGCACGTTCGCCCTCAACTGATATTTTATACTGCGGAATGCGTGGCAGTTTCACTCCATGTTTCAGAACTATTTTAACGGGCTCAATCTGTAACACTCCGACATCATTGTCGTCCACCACCCACAAACATTCCGGGACAATGCTAAACTCAGGAGGTAAAGGTTGAATCAAAAACTGAGAATTAGGAAGTTGCTGTGGTGAAACCGTCAGCCGTACTCCATCAGAAGAACAATGAATTACTGCGTTCAATTTCTTTACCAAATTCAACCCCAGCAAATTCTCTCCACAGTTTGAAGTGAGAAGAAAAGGGCAATGGTCCGTAAAGGGACCCAAAGAAACGGATAAAGGTGCAGAAACCGGACAGGCAGTTGGTATACCAGAAAACCCTACGGAAATATTTGTTTGCCCTGACAGTGGGATGTTTGGAACCCGTGAATGATCAATGGAGCACTTCTGTGCTCCAGTGTCAATCAAAAACTGGTGTTTCCTATTCCCTACTAATAATTCAACGTAGGGGCCTTTCTGATTAACGGGAATAGGTGAAGGTTCCAAACCCTGCTTCGGGCAATCCTAATGAAATAGAACCTCGTCAAAATGAAGCTCTTCAGAAAGGTAGGCAGCAGAAGGGTGATCAAATATGTTCCTCGAGTCCATACTCGAGGTCTGATTTTCCCGTGAAAAAGGTTGCTGAGGATCTTGTAAAAGCTGACCTCTATCAGGGCCCCCTGCTCCAGGGCGGCCCCTAGGTCGTCTACCCATACCCCCAAACGCACTGTTTGACCTCTGGAGAAGGACAGGGCATTGTGCCAGCCAATGACCTTCCTGGCGGCAATAAGCACATTGATTAATATTCACAGGACCCAAAGGAGCATTTCCTTTTGGGACATACTGACCTCTAGTCTGTGTCGTGCCTCCTCTGGGGTTTCTAACAATTTGCTGTAATAATACTTTGGTTTTCAAATCTCCTTTCCTCTTTTCAATTTTTTCCTTCTCATTATTAACACGGTTCTCATAATACTGAGCCATGTGCAAAACCTCAGATTGAGATTTTGCCTGCGAAGGGCTCTCAGAGGACATAATCGGTGACTGGATGTCAGGTAACAATCCACGTACAAATTTGTCCACGAACAACCTTTTCCCCGACTCTGTACCTAAATCCTGTCCACTGAAGTCAGAAAATACCTGCTCGAATCTATTAAAAAATTCGGTGGCGCCTTCAGTTTTTCCTTGGACACAGGCCGTAAGCTTGTCCCAGATAATTCTTTTCTCTGGAATTATAGTTTTCAGTTTTGCGACAATTCTATCAGGCAAAGTAAGTATTACCTGTGGTGGTTTCTCACCAGCTGGTCTTTCCCCATCAATTCTAATCATATTAGCCCACGTATCTCCCAACCCCGGCACATCGTCTATTGTCCGAACCTGTTTCCACACATCTACGGGTAGGAGTACAGGGAATAACAAGTCAATGTCACTCAAGGTGAACACAGAGGACTGCAAAACGGACTCTATTTCTTTGTAAAAACCCGTCGGGTTTTTCCTGATATCGGGAACTGATTGTCTAATTGTGTTCACTTCCTGTCGTGAAAACGGGACATGAACAAATTGCGATACATAATGTGCAGGGATATCCACAGCGGGGGCACCAGTCCCAGCGTTGGCGGGGATCTCAACTTTTGGGACAAAGGTCGGAGGAACCTCTCTCATAGGCAACTGAGATATAGGTACCTACGGCCGCTTACTAAGCAACAGGGCCAGGTCGAGCGCTAAGGCAGCTGTAGAAGTATCGGCGAAAAACCCCTTTTACAAATCCCCAATAATTCTATGGGGCAAATAACCCTCTTTCTTATACATTCTTCTTGCAGGTGCTGTACCATCACCTGAATTACCTTTCTTTGCATTTCTACTGTATACTGACTATACGTGTCATATACTTCATCTGGCGGAATCGATGAATCCGAGATCCATCGAACCGCATCTTTAGTACAAATTCGTACTTCCTCAGGTGCCGATTTGCGGCACGGAAGGAACCGTTTCTGTACATATATTCTATCGTCTTCGTCGTCCTCATCTCGTGACTTTTCAAAGTCTTTCCTAAACTCAAACAATTTTTCAACATGCCCATATACTTTCTGCTCTGTGTCCCTCGAAAGTGCCAAAGCATTCAGATCTCTCACTCCTTGTGGAAGATCTGAATTTTGTAATCTACCCCACATCACACATAAATGAGTCCCCAACCCTTCGATAAAAACATTTTTCTCGGGAAAACTATTCAAATTAGATAATGTGGAAAAAACATCAACTTGATCACCTTTCTCCATGCAATGCTTAACCCATGCAAACAATTCATGTTTCTTATCTGCAGAAACAGTACTACGAGTGACAATCTTTGATCCTGCACCTGGATCAACTTCAGTAAATACGGGGCCACTCGGGAGCAGAGGTGTAGGTAAATTTAATAAAGGTGCAACTATCGGTGTAGAAGGAAGGGGCGGTGCGATAGGTGGAGGAACAACAACCAGAGAACTAGGAACAATAGGTTGTACAGGGGGAACAGGAATAACAACAGGAGTGACAGCAGGAATGGGCAGAGCGCCCAAAATAGGAGCATACGGAGGTGGCGCTGAGGCATCAGGCCTGCGTTCGTTTAATAACTTCTCGATAAATTCCTCAGAAACATGGAAATCTTTAGAGGGGTAAATTTTCTGGGTCCCGAGTGAAAAAGCTCTATCCAAATTTTTAACTGATTCTGAACGCTTTTCTTTATCATATAATAATGGTTTTTCGGCGTTTGTTTTATGACGACGTGCATGTTTATCCCTACTTTTAAGCTGCTGTAACGCTTCTTTTTTCCAATTCTGTAAAACATCAAAGGCTGCAGGTCTAGCCTTCTTCTTTAACAAGATTGATTCTAAGTATTCAATACGGGGGATCTCAAAACTACCGTTGATTGGCCACTGAAATTCGGAGGCATGTCTGGTCTGTCTGTGCCAAATATCATTAAATACTATACTTCCAATGCCATACTTACAGTACATAGTACACGCCGGCGACCCCTCCTGTGGTGCCGGGCGGCTAAATTCCAAGGATTGTCGATCGCTGCGGAACAGAGCCCTAAAGCAGCTAAACAATTTCCCAGGCATTTCACAAAAAATTGGTGTTACCTGGTCAATAATTGTGTCTGCGGATACAATACGCCAAATTCAAATGGTCAGGGTTAAATTAAGAGCCGGGTCATGACTGCACCTAACCAATCCTAAGGAGGACCGTACGGTTTATCAAAGAACTTACCTACTGAATTTTACCTTGTGTTTGGTGGTTTCGGCAAATCTGCCCGCCTCAAAAATTGGACCCTCGTCAAGATGCCGTGTCAGACCACACGACTATCATCCAAGGATCAGATCGTGCAGCGCTGCCGAGGTATCGCGTCTCGTTCGGTCGGGCCCGCAGAATCACACCGTCCGATCCCGGTTCGATAGTCTGCGTCAACCTTCAATGATCCGGCATCAATCTTGAGGGTCCCTATTCGGGCGCCAACTGTGAAAACAGAGAAATTGATATGAGGCCGGGAAACCCAAAAGAAACACACCAACACAGGTTACAAAGAACATACAAAGTGCTTTATTCAAAAGCTATAACAATTACCAAAAAGTCAATTGACAAACGGATAGCTATTCGGCTCTCAGAGTAACAGAACGAACTTCAACGAGAGTTCACTGCGTTAGTGTGAGAGACCGTACATTGGGATGCTCATGTTTTTATACTCTTTATCCTGCTCTGGCCAACCCCCTCGCGGGTTAACCATTCTTAGGACCAGGCCTAGGGTTCCTTGCCAGGTCAATCCCATAATGTATGTATTTTGATCAGTTCTGCTGATACAGTTGTTCATTTACACATAGGTCAGGGATAGGACAAGGTCTCAGTTCGCGACCCCAACAAGTGGCCTGCAGGCATATTATTTATTCATGTGTGCGGAGGTCACAACGGCCAGAATCCCACTCGAAATGTCATTCGGCCTCCATTTTGGTGTTCAGGGTGACTTCCACATTACAAGAGAACCTAAAATGGCGGCTAAATCCAAGATGGCGATTTACACAGTACATTAAGGTCAAGACCTTGCCGCGGAATCTATTTACACAATGTTTTAGACAACTTGGTGTAGGCCAACACACATTCAAACAATGCGATAGGACGTATAATATTATTTCGATTCGAACAGCGGGGCCAGCCAAAACCATGGTTATGGAGGCAGGGCCAGCCAAAACCATAGCATTGGAGGTGGGGCATGGTATTGGAGGCGGGGCCAGCCAAAACCATGGTTTTGGAGGCAGGGCCAGCCAAAACCATGGTATTGGAGGCGGGGCATGGTATTGGAGGCAGGGCCAGCCAAAACCATGGTATTGGAGGCAGGGCATTGTATTCGAGGCAGGGCCAGGCAAAACAATGGTATTGGAGGCGAGGCCATTCAAAACAATGGTATTGGAGGCAGGGCCAGCCAAAACAATGGTATTGGCGGTGGGGCCAGCAAAAACCATGCTATTGGAGGCGGGCCAGCCAAAACCATGGGATTGGAGGCGGGGCATGGTATTGGAGGCGGGGCATGGTATTGGAGGCAGGGCCAGACAAAACCATGGTATTGGAAGCAGGGCCAGCCAAAAGCATGGTATTGGAGGCGGGGCATGGTATTGGAGGCGGGGCCAGTCAAAACCATGGTATTGGAGACGGGGCATGGTATTGGGCGCGGCCAGCCAAAACCATGGTATTGAAGGCGGGGCCAGCCAAAACCTTGGTATTGGAGGTGGGGCCAGCCAAAAACATGGTATTGGAGGAGGGGCATGGTATTGGAGGCGGCGCCAGCCAAAACCATGGTTTTGGAGGCAGGGCCAAACAAAACCATGGTATTGGAGGCCAGACAAAACCATGTAACTGGAGGCGGGGCCAGACAAAACCATGGTTTTGGAGGCGGGGCCAACCAAAATCATGGTATTGGAGGCCAGCCAAAACCATGTAACTGGAGGCGGGGCCAGCCAAAACCATGGTATTGGAGGCGGGGCATGGTATTGGAGGCAGGGCCAGCCAAAACCATGGTATTGGAGGCGGGGCATGGTATTGGAGGCAGGGCCAGCCAAAACCATGGTATTGGAGGCGGGGCATGGTATTGGAGGCGGGGCCAGCCAATACCATGGTTTTGGAGGCAGGACCAGCCAAAACCATGGTGATGGCATTGGAGGCGGGGCCAGCCAAAACCTTGGTATTGGAGGTGGGGCCAGCCAAAACCATGTAACTGAAGGAGGGGCCAGCCAAAACCATGTAACTGGAGGCGGGGCCAGCCAAAACCATGGTATATGAGGCGGGGCCAGCCAAAACCATGGTATTGGAGGCGGGTCTTGGTATTGGAGGCGGGGCAACCCGAAACCATGGTATTGGAGGCGGGGCCAGCCAAAACCATGGTATTGGAGGCGGGGCATAGTATTGGAGGCGGGGCCAGCCAAAACCATGGTTATGGAGGCAGGGCCAGCCAAAACCGTGGTATTGGAGGTGGGGCATGGTATTGGAGGCGGGGCCAGCCAAAACCATGGTTTTGGAGGCAGGGCCAGCCAAAACCTTGGTATTGGAGGCAGGGCCAGCCAAAATCCAGGTATTGGAGGCGGGGCATGGTATTGGAGGCAGGGCCAGCCAAAACCATGGTATTGGAGGCAGGGCATTGTATTAGAGGCAGGGCCAGCCAAAACAATGGTATTGGAGGCGAGGCCATTCAAAACAATGTTATTGGAGGCAGGGCCAGCCAAAACAATGGTATTGGAGGCGGGGCCGGCCAAAACCATGATATTGGAGGCGGGCCAGCCAAAACCATGGGATTGGAGGCGGGGCATGGTATTGGAGGCAGGGCCAGACAAACCATGGTATTGGAGGCGGGGCCAGCCAAAACCATGGTATTGGAGGCGGGGCAGCCAAAACATGGTATTGGAGGCGGGGAATGGTATTGGAGGCGGGGCCAGCCAAAACCATGGTTTTGGAGGCGGGGCCAGCCAAAATCATGTTATCGGAGGTGGGGCATGGTGTTGGAGGCGGAGCCAGCCAAAACCATGGTATTGGAGGCAGGGCCAAACAATACCATGATATTGGAGACAGGGCATGGTATTGGAGGCAGGGCCAGCCAACACCATGGTATTGGAGGCGAGGCCAGCCAAAACCATGATATTGGAGGCGGAGCCAACCAAAACAATGATACTGGAGGCGGAGACAGATAAAACCATGGTTTTGGAGGCGGGGCCAGCCAAAACCATGGTACTGGAGTCGAGGCCAGCCAAAACCATGGTACTGGAGGCGGCGCCAGCCAAAATCATGGTATTGGAGGCGGGCCTGGTATTGGAGGCGGGGCCAGTCAAAACCATGGTATTGGAGGCGGGCATGGTATTGGAGGCAGGGCCAGCCAAAACACGGTATTGGAGGCGGGGCATGGTATTGGAGGCGGGGCCAGCCAAAACCATGGTATTGGAGGTGGGGCCAACCAAAACCATGCTATTGGAGGCGGTGTTAGGCAGAAACCTGTGCAGTTCCCTTGGGGACCACTGCAAAAGATTTAGGACTACAGGTGTTGGCAGTAAACCCACTTGGTAGCAGTCTGTACCACCCAGGTTTACCTGGTAGATGTGGCTGAGCAGTCAGACTTCCCTCAAGAAGAGTTAGGCAGTATGCAAAGTATACACAATAGGCAATCAGATACAATAGCACAAGCAAACACTGACCAGAGCTTTGGTATCAAGGTATATAATTATTTATTTAAAAACACACTTATTGAAACACTCCAGCACTATTGTTGTAATTCACTCTAAACACAGTTACTATTATTATATATTGACTCCTCATTCCTTATCAGACAAGTCTTAGTTAACACCACTTATTTCCAGACAGAGGTGAGCGCTTAACTATAGATGGCACTCCAATAAGTTAACGAACAAGGGAGGGAAAAAGGCAGAATGTAGGAAAAAAACAACACACTAATACTTAGGAACTCTTAAGCAAGGCAGGGAAGTCAAAAGTTACTTGTGAGCCAAAGTCCATAGGCCAAGCCCACTCTTGGAGAGAGCAGGGCACAAATTCACCCAAGATCACACAATGACAACAGGCTTAAAAAGTCTTGCAGGGAGTTCAGAAAGGTTTTAGTTAGGCTCAGAAAAGTTTAGCCAGTGTGTCCCAGGCTAACCCAGGGTCGAAAGCCGGGGGCTAAATCTACCCCGTACAGTCGGTTGCAAGGGAAGCCAGGCGGAACACGGTACCTTATGTGGAAAGGATCCTCCAGTGGGGGCAGTTGTTCCTGGCAGCGGGTGCAAGTCGTGGCGTCGTCCAGAGGAAGAGAAGGTCTCGACGTGGAGGAAAGATGAAGGTCGTTGCACTGCCAGGGAAGAAACCAGCTGCGGAGTTTTCCGGTTAAAGGTACTACCCTTTGATTCAAGGTAGTGGTAAAACATGCTATCCCGGTGGCCGGGGTGCTTGGCACAGGCAAGGCGGCCACGAGATGCTCCAGGAAGCGAAAAAGGAAGCAGACTGGTTATCCCCACCAGTCGAAGGAAGAAGACTCTCCGGGCTGGAGATCTCCTCTGTCGTTGGGAAAAGTGGTGAGACGGTTCAGCAGGGCTCCACCTGTGGTGTCGTTGTAGCAGGTCGGCTCAGCTTCTCCCTTGTCGGATTCTTAGGTCCTGTGGCAACTTCTGAAGTTCCAGTCCCCAAAGCCCTGCTTTTATGCAGAAAAGCCCCATTCACTCAGCATAGCTGTCACTCAAACATGCTAAGTGGTGAGCCGGCCGGCTCACCACTTGGGCCAATCAGGACGGGGTGCGACTTGAGTTGCCTAGGCAACTCAGTCCAGGGTGCCTAAATCCCCCTCCACCCCTCCTAAGTACCCGAGACAGAGTGGCACCACTTTGGAGGGCTTCTGTGGAGAAGCCCGCCAAAATAGTGGAACAAAGGGCTCAACTTGGGTTGGAGTCACAGAAGCGAACAGAAACGCCATTTTAGAACCGAGTTCTGGCAAAAAATACCAACCAGAGTATTAATATTAAATAAATAAACCGGCGGTATGTTCGAGGCTATAGGAATAAAATAATTAAAGTTGGTAGCCTCGAACAATGGGAAATCCCATAGGGATATATTCGCGGTCGTATATAAAAAGTAGTATCCACTCCCACCAGCCAAAACTCGATCAGGGGGGATGGAGACGTGACCCCTTCACTAACAGACCCCGGGGCAATCAAATTGCCCCAGCCAGTACGTCCACAATATGATGGTTTGTACTGGTTCTGTTCAGAATTTCAGACTAGTAAATTCAATGGTGACTTTACATGCCCTGGGAGACAGTAGTCAGTCCCAGAGTATGGAGTCTATACTGGGGGGTCACTATGACACCCCTGTGTTACTGCACTGAGGGTGCTGTGTAACACACATCACAAAAACACATGAAGCCCTATGGAGTAAAAGACCCCATAGCCCATTAAACACATCTGGAATCAAAGAGACACACTCAAATCATGTCCAAGAGTGAGGGTAAAAGAGTCTCACTCTTGGCAGGAGAAAAAAAGAAACCCCAAAAATCCAGCAAAGCTGCTGGGGGACTCACTAGGTTAGGAAATTCAGCCTAAACAGAGAATTCTCACTAACACTCGCCCCCCCCCCCCCAGACTAAGGGACAGGAGGATTTAATCCACTCCTGGATGAACCTCATACCTCTAGTCGATGACATACATCCTAGAGAGTCCATCAGCATTTTGATGGTGGCACCCTGACCTGTGCTCAATGGTGAAATCAAACCCTTGCAGGCAGATTGACCATCTCAATAGTTTTGGATTTTCCCCTTTCATTTGCATCAACCATCTCAAGGGTTGGTGGTCAGTCTGAATGACAAAAGTAGAACCATACAAGTATGGCCTGAACTTCTTCAGTGCCCACACAATAGCAAAGCATTCTCTTTCGATTGTTGCCCACCTTGTCTCAGGATCCTTCAGTTTACGGCTGATGAAGCAAATGGGGTGCTCCCTACCCTTCTCATCCAGTTGGCTAAGGACTGCACCTATACCTACATTGGAAGCATCAGTCTGTGCAATGAAAGTTCGGTGGTAGTCTGGAGCTCTTAGTACTGCTGCTTGGCACAGAGCTTTCTTCAGGTTTTCAAAGGCCTGATTGCATTCCTCATTCCATGTTACCTTTTTAGGGAATTTTGGAGAGGTGATTAAATTCAGTGGAGAAGCCATGGTCCCATAGTTCTCTAGGAAATTCCTGTAATACCCAGTGAGGCCTAGGAAGGCTCTCACCTGGGTTTGAGTAGTAGGTGTTGTCCAATTCTGCACAGCTTCAATCTTACTGAGCAAAGGCCTTATTTCTCCACCTCCTACCTCATGCCCAAGGTAGACCACTTTACTCTGTCCAATTTGGCATTTACTTGCCTTTATGGTCATATGGGCCTGCTCAAGAGCCTGCAAAACATGTCCCAGGTGGTTCACATGTTCCTCCCAGGAGTGGCTGAAGACTGCAATGTCATCCAAGTATTCCATGCAGAAGTCCTCCATCCCAGCTAGAACTTGGTTTACCATCCTTTGAAATGTAGCAGGTGCATTTTTCAGTCCAAAAGCAATACCCTTGAATTGGTATAAGCCAACTGGGGTAGAAAATCCAGTTTTCTCCTTGGCATGGTCTGTCAGGGCTATTTGCCAATAGCCTGATGTAAGGTCAAATGTGCTGAGGTACTTGGCTGCGCCAAGCCTATCCACCAACTCATCTGTCCTTGGCAAAGGGTGGGCATCAGTCTTGGTGACTGCATTAAGAGCTCTATAGTCCACACAGAATCTCAACTCTTTGGATCCTGCCTTTGGTACTAACACAACTGGGCTAGACCAGGGACTAGTAGAGGGCTCTATTACCCCGAGATCAAGCATCTTCTTGACCTCACTTTTGATGTGGGTTCTGACATGTTCTGACATTCTGTACCCTCTGCTTTTGACTGGCAGACAGTCACCAGTGAGAATATCGTGCTGGCCCCAAGGGGTCAAGCCTGGTGAAAGTGAGAACAGGGAGGCAAATTGATTTAACATATATTTGCACTCCTCTTGTTGCTCAGGTGTCAGATCTGAAGAAAGATTAACTCCGTCAACCTTTTCGTCCAAAGGTAAGCCTCTAAGGAGGTCAGGTAGAGCTTCACTCTCCTCCTCCTCTTCCGATGAAGCTAGAAGCAAGGCTCCTACTTCAGGTCTAGAGACATAGGCTTTGAGGCGGTTGGTGTGGAAGACTCTGGGAGCTTCCCTGGGTTTGCCCAGATCCACCAGATAGTTGACCTCTGCAAGTTTTCCCACAACCTTGAAGGGTCCCATCCATTTGTCTTGCAAGGGCCTCTGCCTTGTTGGGAGCATAACGAGAACTAGTTGGTCTTGAATGAACTCAACCATATTAGACTTCTGATCATGCCAATGTTTGACCAGAGCTTGTCCAGCTTTCAAGTTGTCACTTGCTTCTGCCATCATGTGGGACATTCTCCGTCAGAGACCTATCACATAGTCAGTACCTCTGACTGGTTTGGGGGAAGGAACACTCTCCAACCCCTCCTTGATCAGGGCCAATGGACCTCTGACCGGATGGCCATAAAGAAGCTCAAAGGGAGAATAACCTACTCCCTTCTGAGGGACTGCTCTATAAGCAAAGAGAAGGCATGGCAGTAGAAGGTCCCACTTTCATTTAAGGGGTTCCTCTAAAGCACCTATCATGTTCTTCATGGTTCTGTTAAACCTTTCTACCAATCCATTTGTCTGAGGGTGGTAGGCTGTTGAGAACTTGTAAGTAACTCTGTAGGTTTTCCACATGGCTTTCATGTAGTGGGACATAAAATTTGACCCCCTGTCAGAGATTACTTCCTTAGGAAACCCAACCGTGGTAAAAATACCAAGGAGGGCCTTAGCCACAGCCGGAGCTGTAACAATCCAACACATCCAACTTAGGCTCATACATACCAATCAATTCCTTAGGCATCCGGGGTCTTTTAGGACTGGAACTTCTGGAGGAGTCAGAGAGAGAAGCATTGTCTACAGATAATTTCTTCATTTCTAGCTCATGCCTGAGCTCCATTTCCCTTAGCCTGAGTTCTTGATTCAGTTCCTGGTGTCTTTGTTCAGCCTGAGTGTTTAGTCTCTTGAATTCTAATTCAAGTTTCATTTTCTCGAGCTCAAGATATTGAGGACTAAGTGTGGGACCTGGTAAAGGTCCAGTAGGTACAGCTGAAAGAGCAGACAGAGGCCTAGGGGGGACAGTCACGGCAGCCTCACCCTCCTCTTCTGACTCTTCCTCAAGATTATCAACATTTTGATCAACATCAATCTATTACTGTTATCTACTGTTTCTGGCATGGAAGGTTCCTCTGAACCAAAATCCAGACTTTGGTTAGCTAACAACCTTTCTATCAATTCAATTTTCTTCCCTTTAGTCAGGAGATTCTTATGCCTACAGAGAACTCTTAAACAATCAGCAGTTTTAGTAGCAAGGGACTCTTGACTATAATTTTCCATAGTTGACATGTTAGAAATATTACTTTTTCAGTGCTAAGCTTTGTGGTTAGTTGCACTAAGGTCTCTTAAAGCACTCTAAAGTGTATACTCAATACAAATCCCACCGCTGTACACCAGTGTTAGGCAGAAACCTGTGCAGTTCCCTTGGGGACCACTGCAAAAGATTTAGGACTACAGGTGTTGGCAGTAAACCCACTTGGTAGAAGTCTGTACCACCCAGGTTTACCTGGTAGCTGTGGCTGAGCAGTCAGACTTCCCTCAAGAAGAGTTAGGCAGTATGAAAAGTATACACAATAGGCACTCAGATACAATAGCACACGCAAACACCGACCAGAGCTTTCTTATCAAGGTATATAATTATTTATTTAAAAACACACTTATTGAAACACTCCAGCACTATTATTGTAATTCACTCTAAACACAGTTACTATTATTATATATACACTCCTCATTCCTTATAAGACAAGTCTTAGTTAACACCACTTATTTCCAGACAGAGGTGAACGCTTAACTATAGATGGCACTCCAATAAATTAATGAACAAGGGAGGGAAAAAGGCAGAATGTAGGAAAATACACCACACTAATACTTAGGAACTCTTAAGCAAGGCAGGAAAGTCAAAAGTTACTTGTGAGCCAAAGTCCATAGGCCGGGCCCACTCTTGGAGAGAGCAGGGCACACATGCACCCAAGATCACACAATGACAACAGGCTTAAAAAGTCTTGCAGGGAGTTCATAAAGGTTTAAGTTAGGCTCAGAAAAGTTTACCCAGGGTGTCCCAGGCTAACCCAGGGTCGAAAGCCGGGGGCTAAATCTACCCCGTACAGTCGGTTGCAAGGGAAGCCAGGCGGAACACGGTACCTTATGTGGAAAGGATTCTCCAGCGGGGGCAGTTGTTCCTGGCAGCGGATGCAAGTTGCGGCGTCGTCCAGAGGAAGAGAAGATCTCGACGTGGAGGAAAGATGAAGGTCGTTGCACTGCCAGGGAAGAAACCAGCCGCAGAGTTTTCCGGTTAAAGGTACTACCCTTTGATTCACGGTAGTCGTAAAACGTGGTATCCCGGTTGCCGGGGTGCTTGGCACAGTCAAGGCGGCCATGAGATGCTCTAGGAAGCGAAAAAGGAAGCAGACTGGTTATCCCCACTAGTCGAAGGAAGAAGACTCTCAGGGCTGGAGATCTCCTCTGTCGTTGGGAAAAGTGGTGAGACGGTTCAGCAGGGCTCCACAGGTGGTGTTGTCGTAGCAGGTCTTCTCAGCTTCTCCCTCGTCGGATTCTTAGGTCCTGTTTTGACTTCTAAAGTTCCAGTCCCCAAAGCCCTGCTTTTATGCAGAAAACCCCCATTCACTCAGCCTAGCTGTCACTCAAACATGCTAAGTGGTGAGCTGGCCGGCTCACCACTTGGGCCAATCAGGACGGAGTGCGACTTGAGTTGCCTAGGCAACTCAGTCCAGGGTGCCTAAATCCCCCTCACCCCCTCCTAAGTACCCCAGACAGAGTGCCACCACTTTGGAGGGCTTCTGTGGAGAAGCCCACCAAAATAGTGGAACAAAGGGCCCAACTTGGGTTGGAGTCACAGAAGCGAACACAAACACCATTTTAGAACCGAGTTCTGGCAAAAAATACCAACCGGAGAATTAATATTAAATAAATAAACCAGCGGTATGTTCGAGGCTATAGGAATTAAATAATTAAAGTTGGTAGCCTCGAACAATGGGAAATCCCATAGGGATATATTTGCGGTCGAATATAAAAAGTAGTATCCACTGCCACCAGCCAAAACTCGATCAGGGGGGACGGAGACGTGCCCCTCGACTAACAGACCCCGGGGCAATCGAATTGCCCCAGCCAGTACGTCCACAATATGATGGTTTGTACTGGTTCTGTTCAGAAATTGGGACTAGTAAAGTCAATGGTGACTTTACATGTCCTGGGAGACTGTAGTCAGTCCCAGGGTATGGAGTCTATACTGGGGGGTCACTATGACACCCCTGTGTTACTGCACTGAGGGTGCTGTGTAACACACATCACAAAAACACATGAAGCCCTATGGAGTAAAAGACCCCATAGCCCATTAAACACATCTAGAATCAAAGAGACACACTCAAATCATGTCCAAGAGCGAGGGTAAAAGATTCTCACTCTTGGTAGGAGAAAAAAATAAACCCCAAAAATCCAGCAAAGCTGCTGGGGGACTCACTAGGTTAGGAAATTCACCCTAAACACAGAATTCTCCCTAACAGGCGGGGCCAGCCAAAACCATGGTATTGGAGGTGGGGCCAGCCAAAACCATGTAACTGAAGGTGGGGCCAGCCAAAACCATGTAACTGGAGCGGGCCAGCCAAAACCATGGTATTGGAGGCGGGGCATGGTATTGGCGGCGGCGCCAGCCAAAACCATGGTATTGGAGGCGGGGCCAGCCAAAACCATGGTATTGGAGTTGGGGCCTGGTATTGGAGGTGGGGCCAGCCAAAACCATAGGCGGGGCATGGTTTTGGAGGCAGGTGTTAGGGAGAATTCTCTGTAAGGCTAATTTCCCAAACCTAGTGAGTCCCCCAGCAGCTTTGCTGGATTTTTGGGTTATATTTTTTTTCTCTCCTGCTAAGAGGTAGATTCTTTTGCTCCCACTCTTAGACATGATTTGAGGTGTGCCTTTCACTTTCCATGTGTTTTATGGGCTATGGGGTCTTTTACTCCATAGGGTCTCATGTTTTTTTTTATGTGGGTTACACAGCACCCTCCGTGCCGTAACCCAGGGGTGTCGTAGCGACCACCCAACATAGATTCCATACCCTGGGACTGACTACTGTCTCCCAGGGCATGTAAAGTCACTTGGCTTTGCTAGTCCCAAATTATGAACAGAAACCAGTACAAACCATCATATTGTGGACGTACTGGTCGGGGCAATTCGATTGGCCGGGGTCTGTTGTTCGAGGGGGCACGTCTCCATCCCCCCTGATCGAGTTTTGGCTGGTGGCAGTGGATACTACTTTTTTTATTTTCGACCGCGAATATATCTCTATGGGATTTTTCCATTGTTCGAGGCTACCAACTCTAATTATTTAATTCTTATAGCCTCGAACATATCGCCGGTTTATTTATTTAATGTGAATTCAGCGGTTGGTAATTTCTGCCAGAACTCGATTCTAAAATGGTGTTTGTGTTCTCTTCTGTGACTCCAACCCAAGTCGAGCCCTTTGTTCCACTTTTTGGCGGGCATCTCCACAGAAGCCGCCAAAAGTGGTGCCACTCTGTCTGGGTACAACAGGGGGTGTGGGAGGGGGTTTAGGCACCCTGGACTGAGTTACCTTGGTAACTCAAGTCGCACTCTAGTGTGATTGGCCCAAGTGGTGAGCCGGCCGGCTCACCACTTAGCATGTTTGATTGACAGCTAGGCTGAGTGAATGGGGGTGTGCTGCATAAAAGCAGGGCTTTGGGTTCTGGGCTTCAGAAGTCGCCACAGGCCCTAAGAATCCGAGGAGGGAGAAGCTGAGCTGACCTGCAATGATGACACAACCGGTGGAGCCCTGCTGAACCGTCTCACCACTTTTCCCGACGACAGAGGAGATCTCGAGTCCGGAGAGTCTTCTTCCTTTGACTGGTGGGCATAACAAGTTTTGCCTTCTTTTCACCTTCCTGGAGCATCTCGTGGCCGCCTTGCTCATGCCAAGCACCCCGGCAACCGGAATACCACGGTTTACCACTACCGCGAAGAGAAGGGTAGTACCTTTTAACCGGAGGACTCCGCGGCTGGTTTCTTCCCTGGCAGTGCAACGACCTTCATCTTTCCTCCACAGCGAGACCTCTTCTTCCTCTGGACGAAACACTGACTTGCACCTGCTGCCAGGAACAACTGCCCCCGCTGGAGCTTCCGTCCCACTAAGGTACTGTGTCCCGCCTGGCTTCCCTTGTGACAGATCGTTCGGGGTGACAGTAAAGCCTCGACTTTCTAACCTGGGCTAGCAAGGGACAACCTAGCTAACTTTTCCTGACTTGAATTTCGTCCTTTTTGTGCAAACTATCTACAAGACTCTTTGGGCATAACCCCACTGTGTGAACCTGGACCCCTTCTGCTTGCTCTCTCCAAGAGTGGGCCTGGCAATTGACTTCCTTGCTCTCCAACAGAACTCTGCCTATCCTGCCTTACTCTCGTTCTTTGAGAAAGTATTGAAACTTGTGTGCGTCTTTAACTCTGCCTTTTTCCCTCCCTTTTTTATAACTTATTAGAGTGTCATCTTATGTTAAGCGCTCAACTCTGCCTGAAAATAAGTGGTGTTCTCACTAAGACTTGTCTAATAAGTAACTAGGGTTCTATATATATGATAGTGACTGAGTGCTGAAGTGTTTTTAAATACATAATTATATACCTTTACACCAAAGCTCTGGTCAGTGTTTGTTTGTACTACTGTGTCTCTGTACCTATTGTGTATACTCTGCATACTACCTAACTCTTCTTGAGGGAAGTCTGACTGCTCAGCCACAGCTACCAAGTGAATCTGTGTGGTACAGACTGCTACCAAGTGGGTTTACTGCCAAACACCTGTAGTCTTAAATTTTTTGCAGTGGTCCCTAAGGGAACTGCACAGGTTTCTGCCTAACACTGGTGGCAGCGGTGGTATTTGTATTGAGTATACATTTTAGTGTGCTTAAAGATACCTTAGTTCAACTAACCACAAAGCTTAGCACTAAAAGAAGTATTTTCTAAAACCTGTCAACTATGGAAAGTTATAGTCAAGAGTCCCTTGCTACAAAAACTGCTGATTGTTTAAGAGTTCTCTGTAAGCATAAGAATCTCCTGACTAAAGGCAAGAAAATGGAGCTAATAGAAAGGTTGTTAGCAAACCAAAGTCTGGATGGTGGTTCGGAGGAACCTACCACTCCAGCAACTAGATAACAGCAATGATATTGATATGAATGTTAGTATTGATAACTTTGAGTCAGAAGCAGAAGAGGAAGTGGAAGATGTTAGAGTTGTCTCACCTGGGCCTCTACCTGCCCTGCCAGCTGTGCCTACTGGACCCTTACCAGGTCCCACACTTAATCCTCAATATATGGAACTAGAAAAAATGAAGCTTGAATTAGAATTCAAAAGAATTAATGCTCAAACAGAACAACGGCACCAAGAACTAAGGCTCAGAGAAATGGACGTCAACCATGAGCTAGAAATGAAAAAATTGTCTGTGGAAAGTGCTTTTCTCTCCGAATCCTCTAGGAGTTCCAGTCCCAAAAGACCCCGGATGCCTAAGGAGTTGGTGGGTATGTATGAGCCAAAGTTGGATTTGTTGGACTGGTTGAGTTTGTTTGAATATAATCATGGGCTCCAGAACATTACAGGAAATTACTTACTCACCTGGTTGTTCTCTAGGCTTCCCCTTGTTGCAACTGATGTGGTAATGGAGTTGGGGGAGGAGGATAAGAAGGAGTATGAATGTGTGAAACTAGCTTTGAAAGCTAGATTTGGGAAGACCCCTTCCCAGTACCTTAAGAGGTTTAGGACCCTCAAAAAGAATGATGGGACCCCTTGGGCTACCTGGGTGAGTGTTTGAAAAACTTAGAGGGATGGATTAAGGGTTACAAGGTGAACACTTATGAGGGAATGAGAAATCTTGTAATGTTGGAGTCAATTTATGATGCCTGCTCTTCTGAGTTTTGACAGCACTTGGCTGATTCAAAGGAATTAGATCTTAGAAGACTAGCTAAGGCTGCTGACTTGTGGATTGCCAACAGGGCTACTCACAAGGATTCAGGGGTAACTCAGAAAAAGGATGATGGAAAGCAGCCACCAAAAGGGAACCAAAAGATTTCTAATACCTCCCAAACCAAAGAGGGCCCCAAACAACAAAATAACCAGGGTAAGTCCCAGGGTAAACCGCAACAGGCTAGTGTACCTGCTGGACACAAACCAGAAGGAGGTCAGGCCAAGCCACCCTTTCAGAGAGCATTTGGAACATGCTATCTCTGTGGGGACACTGACCACATCAAAGGAGATCACAGGTGTAAGGGTAAACCTGTAGGGATCAGCACAGTCTCCTTAGCCTTCACTCCTGAGGAGGAAGTCCAAATGGCTAGTGCTCACTCTGAAGTCTTTGCTGAAGAACCTTTGGATCTTCAAGCAAGTGTAACAGTAGAGTCCATGGGCCTGGTTCGTGATCAGAATAGGAGTGTGTACAACTCCATACCAGAAAACTCTAAAGTTTATTATATGGACAGTGTTCTTGTCAATGGCCTGGATACTCCTGCCAGGCGAGACTCTGGGGCCAGCAGAACAGTAGTGGATGAAAGCTTTTTCAGGCCTGAGGATGTTGCTAAGGCACCCAAAGGTCCCACTAAGATGTCTGGAGGCCCTGTCCAAATGGTTCCAATTCTACCAGCCCTCATTCAGTATAACAGGCTTAGAGTGGTTCCTTAAGGTGGCCTCTCTAGCCAATTTGGTTTGGTTCTGGGTCTCCATACTGGGAGGCCTGTGGGTACTTGATACTACTCCTAGAGTTCTTAGATCATTCCCCAACAGGACTCTCCCAGGCACCTCAGTCCGAACACTGACAGGAATCAACACTGTCATGTCAGTGGTACCCAAGCCGAGCTCCATGCTGCCTACTCCCTCAATGGATTCAACAGCAATCAGGTTTGAACCTGTCTCCTCCCATTCTTTCATTCTGATTGGTGAACCATCTCCACCGGCACTGGCAATGGGGTGGTTTTCAGCCAGGATGCCCCTCACCCACAGTCTGAGGTCGTCCCACCTCTTCCTGCATTTGCGCACAGTTCGCATGCTGGTGCCCACAGCACTGACTTTGACTCCTACCTCCTCCCAGATGGCTTTTTTTTTTAGTAAGGTTGGCCGCGCATGTCATTTGCAAAAACAACCTCTGCATTCTCAGCCAGGGTCTGTGTTAGCATGATCAATTCCTCAGCTGTATATTTCTCCTTGCGCTGCCTGTCTGTGGTTTTTTTAAATGCCTTGGGCATGATGCAGGTGTCCCAGATGATTTTGCACTGCTCACAACTCAAAACAGGTCCAGGGTGCAGAGGATGGCAATGGATTGTGTTTTTAAAGATGGCCGCCGTGCTCTTTCCCGTTCCTGTGCGATGACGCTATTTCCAGTTCCGCATTTTAACAGTCACCGCTAATAGCGGTGACCGCTATTTGCATGCAGCGCCAAGGCGGAGGTGCTATCTGCACTTTCGTGGAAGCCAGTAAGGGACTTTTTGGGGACTTTAGCGGCATGGCGGTAGGGTCATTAACGGCATGGCGCTATGCTCCTGTCCGAGTACTGGTAATGGTACGCTATTAGCGCCCTCTTGCGAGGGCGGACGCGTTAATAGCGCCATGCCGCTAATTTGCGATTTTTACTGCACAACGTGTAGTGAGGCCCATTGTGTTTTGAACTTATCTTACCAATTTGGTTCTAGTGTGTTTTATAATTGTGTGTTAAATAAATAATTATATACTTTTACACCCAAGCTCTGGTCAGTGTTTGCTTGTGCTACTGTATATCTGTACCTATTTTGTATGCTCTGTATACTGCCTAACTCTTCTTGAGGGAACTCTGACTGCTCAGGCACAGCTACCAAGTGAATCTGTGTGGTACAGACTGCTACCAAGTGGGTTTACTGCCAAACACCTGTAGTCTTAAATCTTTTGCAGTGGTCCCTAAGGGAACTGCACAGGTTTCTGCCTAACACTAGTCCCAAATTATGAACAGAAACCAGTACAAACCATCATATTGTGGACGTACTGGTCGGGGCAATTCGATTGCCCCGGGGTCTGTTGTTCGAGGAGGCACGTCTCCATCCCCTCTGATCGAGTTTTGGCTGGTGGCAGTGGATACTACTTTTTATATTCGACCGCAAATATATCTCTATGGGATTTTCCCATTGTTCGAGGCTACCAACTTTAATTATTTAATTCTTATAGCATCGAACATACCGCCGGTTTATTTATTTAATATTAATTCACCGGTTGGTATTTTCTGCCAGAACTCGATTCTAAAATGGCGTTTGTGTTCTCTTCTGTGACTCCAACCCAAGTCGAGCCCTTTGTTCCACTTTTTGGCGGGCTACTCCACAGATGCCACCAAAAGTGGTGCCTCTCTGTCTGGATACCACAGGGGGTGTGGGAGGGGGTTTAGGCACCCTGGACTGAGTTACCTTGGTAACTCAAGTCGCACTCTTGTGTGATTGGCCCCAGTGGTGAGCCGGCCGGCTCACCACTTAGCATGTTTGATTGACAGCTAGGCTGAGTGAATGGGGGTGTGTTTCATAAAAGCAGGGCTTTGGGGACTGGAACTTCAGAGGTCGCCACAGGACCTAAGAATCCGAGGAGGGAGAAGCTTAGCCGACCTGCAACGATGACACCACCGGTGGAGCCCTGATGAACCGTCTCACCACTTTTCCCAATGACAGAGGAGATCTCCAGTCCGGAGAGTCTTCTTCCTTTGACTGGTGGGGATAACCAGTTTTGCCTTCTTTTCACCTTCCTGGAGCATCTCGTGGCCGCCTTGCCCGTGCCAAGCACCCCGGCAACCGGAATACCACGGTTTACCACTACCGCGAAGAGAAGGTTAGTACTTTTTAACCGGAGAACTCCGCGGCTGGTTTCTTCCCTGGCAGTGCAACGACCTTCATCTTTCCTCCACGGCGAGACCTCTTCTTCCTCTGGACGAAACACCGACTTGCACCTGCTGCCAGGAACAACTGCCCCCGCTGGAGCTCCCTTCCCACTTAAGGTACTGTGTCCCGCCTGGCTTCCCTTGTGACAGATCGTTCGGGGTGACAGTAAAGCCTTGACTTTCTAACCTGGGCTAGCCTGGGACAACCTTGCTAAATTTTCCTGACTTGAATTTCATCCTTTTTGTGCGAACTATCTACAAGACTCTTTGGGCATGACCCCACTGTGTGAACCTGGACCCCTTCTGCTTGCTCTCTCCAAGAGTGGGCCTGGCAATTGACTTCCTTGCTCTCCAGTAGAACCATGCCTATCCTGCCTTACTGTGGTTCTTTGAGAAAGTATTGAAACGTGTGTGCTTCTTTAACTCTGCTTTTTATAACTTATTAGAGTGCCATCTTATGTTAAGCGCGCACCTCTGTCTAAAAATAAGTCGTGTTTCTCACTAAGACTTGTCTAATAAGTAACTAGGGTTGTATATATATGACAGTGACTGTGTGCTGAATTTACTTACCTCGTTTTTGCTAGTGTAAACTACAAGTGTGTTTTTAAATAAATAATTATATACCTTACATCAAAGCTCTGGTCAGTGTTTGTTTGTACTACTGTGTCTCTGTACCTATTGTGTGTACTCTGCATACTGCCTAACTCTTCTTGAGGGAAGTCTGACTGCTCAGTCACAGCTACCAAGTGAATCTGTGTGGTACAGACTGCTACCAAGTGGGTTTACTGCCAAACACCTGTAGTCTTAAATCTTTTGCAGTGGTCCCTAAGGGAACTGCACAGGTTTAGGTTTCTGCCTAACAGCGGGGCCAGCCAAAAACATGGTATTGGAGGTGGAGCCAGCCAAAACCATGGTTTTGGAGGCGGGGCCAACCAAAACCATGGTATTGGGGGCCAGCCAAAACCATGTAACTGGATGCGGGGCCAGCCAAAACCATGGTATTGGTGGCAGGGCTGGCCAAAACCATGGTATTGGAGGCGGGGCATGGTATTGGAGGCAGGGCCAGTCAAAACCATGGTATTGGAGGCAGGGCCAGCCAAAACCATGGAACTGGAGGCGGGGACAGGCAAAACCATGGTACTGGAGGCAGGGCATGGTATTGGAGGGGGGGCCAGCCCATCCATGGTATTGGAGGCAGGGCCAGCCAAAACCATGGTATTGGAGGCGGGGCATGGTATTGGAGGTGGGGCCAGCCAAAACCATGGTATTGGAGGCAGGGCTAGCCAAAACCATGGTATTGGAGGCGGGGCAGCCAAAACCATGGTATTGGAGGCTGGGCATGGTATTGGAGGCAGGGCCAGCCAAAACCATGGTATTGGAGACAGGGCATGGTATTGGAGGCGGGGCCATCCCATCCATGGTATTGGAGGCAGGGCCAGCCAAAACCATGGCATTGGAGGCGGGGCATGGTATTGGAGGCGGGGCCAGCCAAAACCATGGTTTTGGAGGCAGGGCTAGCCAAAACCATGGTTTTGGAGGTGGGCCAGCCAAAACCATGGTTTTGGAGGCAGGGCCAGCCAAATCCATGGTTTTGGTGGCGGGGCCAGCCAAAAGCATGGTATTGGAGGCGATACCTGGTATTGGAGGCGGGGCCAGCCAAAACCATGGTATTGGAGGTGGGGCATGGTATTGGTGGCAGGGCCAGCCAAAACCATGGTATTGGAGGCGGGGCATGATATTGGAGGCGGGGCATGATATTGGAGGCAGTGCCGGCCAAAACCATGGTATTGGAGGCGGGGCCAGTCAAAACCATGGTATTGAAGTCGGGGACATCCAAAACCATGGTTTTGGAGGCGGGGCCAGCCAAAACCATGGTATTGAAGGCGGGGCCAGCCAAAAACATGGTATTGGAGGTGGGGCCAGCCAAAACCATGGTTTTTGAGGCGGGGCCAACCAAAACCATGGTATTGGAGGCCAGCCAAAACCATGTAACTGGATGCGGGGCCAGCCAAAACCATGGTATTGGTGGCGGGGCCGGCCAAAACCATGGTATTGGAGGCGGGGCATGGTATTGGAGGCAGGGCCAGTCAAAACCATGGTATTGGAGGCGGGGCATGGTATTGGAGGCGGGGCCAGCCAAAACCATGGTATTGGAGGCAGGGCCAGCCAAAACCATGGTATTGGAGGCGGGGCAGCCAAAACCATGGTATTGGAGGCTGGGCATGGTATTGGAGGCAGGGCCAGCCAAAACCATGGTATTGGAGGCAGGGTATGGTATTTGAGTCGGGGCCAGCCAAAACAATGGTATTGGAGGCGGGGCCAGCAAAAACCATGGTATTGGAGGCGGGGCATGGCATTGGATGTGGGGCCAGCCAAAACCATGGTATTGGAGGCGGGGCCAGCCAAAACCATGGTATTGGAGGCGGGGCCAGCCAAAACCATGGTGCTGGAGGCGGGGCATGGTATTGGAGGCGGGGCCAGCCAAAACCATGGTATTGGAGGCGGGGCATGGTATTGGAGGCGGGGCCAGCCAAAACCATGGTATTGGATGCGGGGCCAGCTAAAACCATAGTATTGAAGGCGGGGCCAGCCAAAACCATGGTACTGGAGGCAGGGCATGGTATTGGAGGGGGGCCAGCCCATTCATGGTATTGGAGGCGGGGCCAGCCAAAACCATGGTACTGGAGGCAGGGCATAGTATTGGAGGGGGGGCCAGCCCATCCATGGTATTGGAGGCGGGGCCAGCCAAAACCATGGTATTGGAGGCAGGGCCAGCCAAAACCATGGTATTGGAGGCAGGGCAGCCAAAACCATGGTATTGGAGGCTGGGCATGGTATTGGAGGCAGGGCCAGCCAAAACCATGGTATTGGAGGCAGGGCATGGTATTGGAGGCGGGGATAGCCCATCCATGGTATTGGAGGCAGGGCCAGCCAAAACCATGGTATTGGAGGCGGGGCATGGTATTGGAGGCGGGGACAGCCAAAACCATGGTTTTGGAGGCAGGGCTAGCCAAAGCCATGGTTTTGGAGGCGGGCCAGCCAAAACCATGGTTTTGGAGGCAGGGCAAGCCAAAACCATGGTTTTGGAGGAGGGGCCAGCCAAAAGCATGGTATTGGAGGCGGGACCTGGTATTGGAGGCGGGGCTAGCCAAAACCATGGTATTGGAGGTGGGGCATGGTATTGGAGGCGGGGCCAGCCAAAACCATGGAATTGGAGGCGGGGCATGATATTGGAGGCGGGGCATGATATTGGAGGCAGTGCCGGCCAAAACCATGGTATTGGAGGCGGGGCCAGTCAAAACCATGGTATTGAAGGCGGGGCCAGCCAAAACCATGGTATTGGAGGCGGGGCCAGCCAAAACCATGGTATTGAAGACGGGACCAGCCAAAAACATGGTATTGGAGGTGGGGCCAGCCAAAACCATGGTTTTGGAGGCCCGGCCAACCAAAACCATGGTATTGGAGGCCAGCTAAAACCATGTAACTGGATGCGGGGCCCACCAAAACCATGGTATTGGTGGCGGGGCCGGCCAAAACCATGGTATTGGAGGAGGGGCATGGTATTGGAGGCAGGGCCAGTCAAAACCATGGTATTGGAGGCAGGGCCAGCCAAAACCATGGTACTGGAGGCAGGGCATGGTATTGGAGGCGGGGCCAGCCCATCCATGGTATTGTAGGCAGGGCCAGCCAAAACCATGGTATTGGAGGCGGGGCATGGTATTGGAGGCGGGGCCAGCCAAAACCATGGTATTGGAGGCAGGGCCAGCCAAAACCATGGTATTGGAGGCGGGGCAGCCAAAACCATGGTATTGGAGGCAGGGCCAGCCAAAACCATGGTATTGGAGGCAGGGTATGGTATTGGAGGCGGGGCCAGCCAAAACAATGGTATTGGAGGCGGGGCCAGCCAAAACCATGGTATTGGAGGCGGGGCCAGCCAAAACCATGGTATTGGAGGCTGGGCATGGCAGTGGAGGCGGGGCCAGCCAAAACCATGGTATTGGAGGTGGGGACAGCCAAACCATGTTTTCGGAGGCGGGGCCAGCCTAAACCATGGTGTTTGAGGCAGGGCCAGCCAAAACCATGGTATTGGAGGCGGGGCCAGCCAAAACTATGGTACTGGATTCAGGGCCAGCCAAAACCATGGTATTGGAGGCGGGGCCAGCCAAAACCATGGTATTGGAGGCGGGGCCAGCCAGAACCATGGTATTGGAGGCGGGGCATGTATTGGAGGCGGGGCCATCCAAAACCATGGTATTGGATGCGGGGCATGGTATTGGAGGCGGGGCCAGCCAAAACCATGGTATTGGAGGCGGGGCCAGCAAAAACCATGGTATTGGAGGCGGGGCATAGTATTGGAGGCGGGGCATGGTGTTGGAGGCGGCACCAGCCAAAACCATGGTATTGGAGGCAGGGTATGGTTTTGGAGGCGGGGCCAGCCAAAAACATGGTTTTGGAGGCGGGGCCAGCCAAAACCATGTTATTGAAGGCGGGGCCAGCCAAAACCATGGTATTAAAGGCGGGGCATGGTATCGGAAGCAGGGCCAGCCAAAACCATGGTTTTGGAGGCGGGGCCAACCAAAACCATGGTATTGGAGGCCAGCCAAAACCATGTAACTGGAGGCAGCGCCAGCCAAAACCATGGTTTTGGAGGACAGGCCAGCCAAAACCATGGTATTGGAGACGGGGCATGGTATTGGAGGCGGGGCCACCCAAAACCATGGTATTGGAGGCGGGGCCAACCAAAACCATGGTTTTGGAGGCGGGGCATGGTATTGGAGGCGGGGCCAGCCAAAAACATGGTATTGGAGGCAGGGTATGGTATTGGAGGCGGGGCCAGCCAAAAACATGGTATTAGAGGCGGGGCCAGCCAAAACCATGGTATTGAAGGCAGGGCCAGCCAAAACCATGGTATTGGAGGCAGGGTATGGTATTGGAGGCGGGGCCAGCCAAAACCATGGTATTGGAGGCGGGGCCAGCCAAAACCATGGTATTGAAGGCGGGGCCAGCCAAAACCATGGTATTGAAGGCGGGGCATGGTATTGGAGGCAGGGCCAGCCAAAACCATGGTTTTGGAGGCGGGGCCAACCAAAACCATGGTATTTGAGGCCAGGCCAGCCAAAACCATGTAACTGGAGGCGGGGCAAGCCAAAACAATGTAACTGGAGACGGGGCCAGCCAAAACCATGGTATTGGAGGCGAGGCAAGCCAAAACCATGTAATTGGAGGCGGGGCCAACCAAAACCATGGTATTGGAGGCGGGGCCAGCCAAAAGCATGGTATTGGAGGCAGGGCCAGCCAAAACCATGGTATTGGAGGCGGGGCAAGCCAAAACCATGGTATTGGAGGCGGGGCCAGCAAAAACCATGGTATTGGAGGCGTGGCCAGCCAAAACCATCGTATTGGAGGCGAGGCCAGCCAAAACCCATGGTATTGGAGGCAGGGCCAGCCAAAACAATGGTATTGGAGGCGGGGCCAGCCAAAACCATCTAACTGGAGGCGGGGCAAGCCATAACCATGGTATTTTAGGCGGGCCAGCCAAAACCATGGTATTGGAGGCGGGGAAAGCCAAAACCATGGTATTGGAGGCGGGGCCAGCCAAAACCATGATATTGGAGGCAGGGCTAGCCAAAACCATGGTATTGGAGGTGGGGCCAACCAAAACCATTGAACGGGAGGCGGGGCCAGCCAAAACCATGTCACTCGTTGCGGGGCCACCCAAAACAATGGTATTGGATGTGGGGCCAGCCAAAACCATGGTATTGGAGGCGGGGCCAGCCAAAACCATGGTATTGGAGGCGGGGCCAGCCAAAACCATGGTATTGGAGGCGGGGCCAGCCAAAACCCATGTATTGGAGGCAGGGCCAGCCAAAACAATGGTATTGGAGGCGGGGCCAGCCAAAACCATGTAACTAGAGGCGGGGCAAGCCATAACCATGGTATTGGAGGCGGGCCAGCCAAAACCATGGTATTGGAGGCGGGGAAAGCCAAAACCATGGTATTGGAGGCAGGGCCAGCCAAAACCATGGTATTGGAGGCGGGGCTAGCCAAAACCATGGTATTGGAGACAGGGCCAGCCAAAACCATGGTATTGGAGGTGGGGCCATCCAAAACCATGGAACAGGAGGCAGGGCCAGCCAAAACCATGTCACTGGTTGCAGGGCCAGCCAAAACAATGGTATTGGACGTGGGGCCAGCCAAAACCATGGTATTGGAGGCGGGGCCAGCCAAAACCATGGTATTGGAGACGGGGCCAGCCAAAACCATGGTTTTGGAGGCGGGGCCACCCATATCCATGTTACTGGAGGCGGGACCAGCCAAAACCATGGAACTGGAAGCGGGGCCAGCCAATACCATGGTATTGGAGACGGGGCCAGCCAAAACCATGGTATTGGAGGCGGAGCCAGCCAAAACCATGGTATTGGAGGCGGGGCCAGCCAAAACCATGGTTTTGGAGGCGGGGCATGATGCCGCCAAAAGTGGTGCCACTCTGTCTGGATACCACAGGGGATGTGGGAGGGGGTTTAGGCACCCTGGACTGAGTTACCTTGGTAACTCAAGTCGCACTCTTGTGTGATTGGCCCAAGTGGTGAGCCGGCCGGCTCACCACTTAGCATGTTTGATTGACAGCTAGGCTGAGTGAATGGGGGTGTGCTGCATAAAAGCAGGGCTTTGGGGACTGGAACTTCAGAAGTCACCACAGGACCTGAGAATCCAATGAGGGAGAAGCTGAGCCGACCTACCACGATGACACCACCACTGGAGCCCTGCGGAACCGACTCACCACTTCCCGACGACAGAGAAGATCTCCCGGCTGGAGAGGCTTCTTCCCCTGACTGGTGGGCACAACCAGTTTACCTTCTTCTCTTTGCACCCCAGAACGGCTTGTGGTCGAATTGCCCGTGCCAAGCACCCCAGCAACCGGATAGCCACTTACCACTGGACCGCAAACTAAAGGACCGCTCCTTTTACCTGAGAACTCTGTGGCTGGTTTCTTCCCTGGCAGTGCAACGGACTCCTGTCTTCCTCCCCAACAAGATCCTCTCTTCCCCCGGATGAAGCACCGACTTGCATCCGCTGCCAGGAACAACTGCCCCCGCTGGAGTATTCTCACCACTGTAAGGTACCGTGTCCGCCAGGCCTCCCTTTGTAAAGATTGCTACAAGGTAATAATAACCCATTAACCTTCTGGACTGGGCTGGCCGCCTTGACCTTCTAACTGGTCCCTTTCATTGGTCCAACTCTTTTTGAACCTTTGCAAGACTCTTGTGCACTGCAACCGTGTGACCTTGGACACATTTCGTTTTGATCCCCTTAAAGTGGATCCGGCCTACTGAACTCTAAACTCACGGGTTTACTTTGCCTTCCTCTCTTGTTGTGTTCTTGTAAAAGTGTTGGGATCTTTTTCAATTTATTCTCTCTTTTTCTTTCCCTTTTAAAACGAATTATTAGAGTGCCATCTGCGTTAAGCGCTCACCGCTGTCTGAAAATAAGTGGGGCTTTACTTAAGACTTGTCTAATATTCTACTAAGGCAGTGTATATCTTTTAGTGACCGTGTTTTTGAATTGCTTACTATTAGTGCCTGTGTGTTTTTCTAGATGTGGTTTTAAATAAATAATTATATCTCTTTTACACCAAGCCCTGGTCAGTGTTTACTGTTCTACTGTGTTCTTTTGACCTATTGTGGATACTCTGTATACTGCCTGACTCTTCTTGAGGAAAGTCTGACTGCTCAGCCACAGCTACCAAGTGAATCTGTGTGGTACAGACTGCTACCAAGTGGGTTTACTGCCAAACACCCGTAGTCTCAAATCTTTTGCAGTGGTCCCAGAGGGAACTGCACAGGTTTCTGCCTAACAGTTGGGGGAGGAGGATAGGAAGGATTATGAATGTGTGAAACTAGCTTTGATAGCTAGATTTGGGAAGACCCCTTCCCAGTACCTTAAGAGGTTTAGAACCCTCAAAAAGCATGATGGTACCCCTTGGGCTACCTGGGTGAGTGAAAGTTTGAAGAACCTAGAGGGATGGATTAAGGGTTACAAGGTGAACACTTATGAGGGAATGAAGAATCTTGTGATGTTGGAGTCAATTTTTGATGCCTGCTCTCCTGAGCTCAGACAGCACTTGGCTGATTCAAAGGAATTAGATTCCAGAAAACTAGCTAAGGCTGCTGGCTTGTGGGTTGCCAACAGGGCTACTCACAAGTACTCTGGGGTAACTCAGAAAAAGGATGAGGGGAAACAGCCAAAAAAGGACTCCAAAGAGAATTCTAATAATTCCATTCCCAAAGAGGGCCCCAAACAAAACTATAAGGGTAAGCCACAAGGAAAACCGAATCAGAGTAGTGTACCTTCTGGTGGTAAACCAGAAGGAGGTCAGAGCAAGCCACCATTCCAGAAAGCATTTGGTAAATGCTATGTTTGTAGCTCGCCTGACCATGTGAAAGGAGATCCCAGATCTAAGGGTAAACCTTCAGGGGTCTAGCTTGTCTCCTTAGGCTTCACTCCAGAGGAGGAAGTACAAATGGCAAGTGGAAACTTTCTACTACTGGCTGATGAACCCATTGGAGTCTCAGCCAGTGTTTCTTTAGTGTCTCTGGGTTTGTGGGAACAACAGAATTTAGATGTATATAATTCTATCCCAGATAATATTAAAGAGTATTATAAGGACAGTGTCCAGGTGAATGGTCAGGAGACTCCTGCCATTAGGGACGCTGGGGCCAGCATAACTGTGGTGGATAAATCTTTCTTTCAGGCAGAGGATGTTGCTAAGGAACCCAAACGCCTCACCAAGTTAGCTGGAGGGCCTGTGCAGATGCTTCCCCAGTTACCAGTTCTCATCCAGTGTAATGACATGACTGTGAAGATACCTGTCAGCATACAAAGTGAGGTACCAGGAAGGGTTCTGTTGGGTAATGACCTGAAGACTCTTGGAGTAGTGTCACATACCCCCATACCTCCTAGTAAAAGGTTACAGGAGCTCGCCAGACCAGCAAGGGAGAGACCCATGAGAGGTACTCCCAAGGAGATGATGAAGAAGGATATCACTCCTACTCCACTGGAGTTACAACTTGCTATCTCTGAACAACAAGAAGCAAAGGGGAAACCCAAGACTTCTAGGAAACAGCCAGCAGCAAGCCCTCCAGTGCTTCCAACAAGGACTTCCCCTCGGTTGTCCAAAGTTACACCTGTAACTCTACCTCCAGCTGAGGCTGAGGTGAAGGTACAACCCTGTGTGGTTGAGCAAGACTCTGAAGAGGAGCTAGTGGAAGGCCAAGAACTCATTGGAGATCTGGATCCTGTTGACCATCCTGAGCTGCAGTCTTTACTGGCAGAAGGTGGACCCAACAGGGCAGACTTCAGTAAGGGACAGAGAGAATGTCCAACTCTGGAAGGTCTTCGCCAACAGGCAGCTTCTCAGGCTGATGGGCAAGAGCCTGGGAAGTATAAGTTGCACTGGGAAGATGGCCTCTTCTACAGTGAACTGACTGAGTCTGCACCTGGAGACTACAAGCGACTTGTAGTACCTCAAGAAAACAGACAACAGTTCTTGCAACTGGCCCATGAGATTCCTTTGGCTGGTCACTTGAGTTTCAAGAAGACAAAGGAAAGGCTCTCACTCTACTTTTATTGGCCAAAGATGGGGGCTGATGTAGATAAGTTTTGCAAGAGCTGTCACACCTGCCAAACTTCTGGTAAGGTTGGTTCCAAGAATGTGGCACCTTTAGTGCCTCTCCCAGTTGTGGGAGTCCCATTTGAGACGGTAGGGATTAACATTGTTGCTCCCCTTGATCCCCCAACCTCCTCAGCCAACAGGTGTATCCTTGTTGTAGTAGACCATGCTACTAGGTACCCTGAGGCAATTCCTATGAGGACTGTTACAGCTCAGGCTGTGGCTAAGGCCCTCATTGGTATTTTTACCAGGGTTGGGTTTCCTAAGGAAGTAATCTCTGACAGGGGGTCAAATTTTATGTCCCACTACATGGAAGCCATGTGGAAAACCTGTGGAGTTACTTACAAGTTCTCTACCGCCTGCCACCCTCAGACAAACGGATTGGTAGAAAGGTTCAACAGAACCATGAAGAGCATGATAGGTGCTTTAGAAGATCCCCTTAAAAGAAAGTGGGACCACCTATTGCAATGCCTTCTCTTTGCTTATAGAGAGGTCCCTCAGGAGGGAGTAGGTTATTCTCCCTTTGAACTTCTTTATGGCCATCCAGTCAGAGGTCCATTGGCCCTGATTAAGGAGGGGTTGGAGAGTGCTCCTTCCCCCAAGCCAGTCAGAGTGACTGACTATGTGATAGGTCTTCGGAAGAGAATGTCACACATGAAGGGAGAAGCTAGTGATAACCTGAAGGCTGGTCAAGCTTTGGTCAAGCACTGGCATGATCAAAAGGCTAACATGGTTGAGTTCACTCAAGACCAGCTAGTTCTAGTTATGATCTCAACAAGGCAGAGGGCCTTGCAGGGTAAATGGATGGGACCCTTCAAGGTTGTGGGTAAACTTGGAGAGGTGAACTATCTGGTAGACTTGGGCAATCCCAAGGAGGCTCCCAGAGTCTTCCACACCAACAGACTAAAGGCGTATGTCTCTAGGCCTCAAGTAGGAGCCTTGCTTCTAGCTTCAATCGAAGAGGAAGAAGAGAGTGAAGCTCTCCCTGATCTCCTCAGAGGCTTACCCTTGGATGAAAAGATTGAAGGAGTAAATCTCTCTTCAAATCTGACACCTGAGCAACAAGAAGAGTGCAAATCTATGTTACATCAGTTTGCCTCTCTGTTCTCACTTTCACCAGGCTTGACCCCTTGGGGACAGCATGATATACTCACTGGTGACTGTCTGCCAGTCAAAAGCAGAGGATATAGAATGTCAGAAAATGTAAGAACCCACATCAAAGGGGAGGTCAAGAAGATGTTGACCTCGGGGTAATAGAGCCATCATCTAGTCCATGGTCTAGCCCAGTTGTGTTAGTACCAAATGCAGGATCCAAAGAATTGAGATTCTGTGTGGATTATAGAGCTCTTAATGCAGTCGCCAAGACTGATGCCCACCCTTTGCCAAGGACAGATGAGTTGGTGGATAGACTTGGTTCAGCCTTTTCCCTCAGCACATTTGACCTTACGTCAGGCTATTGGCAAATAGCCCTGACAGACCATGCCAAGGAGAAAACTTCATTTTCTACCCCAGTTGGCTTATACCAATTTAAGGTTATGCCTTTTGGACTGAAAAATGCACCTGCAACATTCCAAAGGATGGTAAATCAAGTTCTGGCTGGGATCGATGACTTCTACATGGCATACCTGGATGACATTGCAGTATTCAGCCAATCCTGGGAAGAGCATGTTAACCACCTAGGACATGTTTTGCAGGCTCTTGGACAGGCCAATCTGACCATAAAGGCAAGTAAATGCCAGATTGGTCAGAGTAAGGTGGTCTACCTTGGGCATGAGGTAGGAGGTGGAGAAATAAGGCCTTTGCTCAGTAAGATTGAAGCTGTGCAAAATTGGACAATACCTACTACTCAAACCCAGGTGAGAGCCTTCCTAGGCCTCACTGGGTATTACAGGAAATTCATTACGAACTATGGGACCATAGCTTCTCCACTGAATATAATCTCCTCTCCAAAATTCCCTAAGAAGGTCAAAGGAATGAGGAGTGCAATCAGGCCTTTGAAAACCTGAAGAAAGCTCTGTGCCAAGCACCAGTATTGAGAGCTCCTGACTATCACCAAACTTTCATTGTGCAGACGGATGCTTCTAATGTAGGTATAGGTGCAGTCCTTAGCCAACTGGATGAGAAAGGTAGGGAGCACCCCATTTAATTCATCAGCAGAAAGCTGAAGGATCCTGAGACAAGGTGGGCAACAATTGAAAGAGAATGTTTTGCCATTGTGTGGGCACTGAAGAGGTTTAGGCCATACTTGTATGGTTCTACTTTTGTCATTCAGACTGACCACCAACCCTTGAGATGTTTAATGCAAATGAAGGGGAAAAACTCAAAACTACTGAGATGGTCAATCTGCCTGCAAGGGTTTTATTTCACCATTGAGCACAGGTCAGGGTGTCACCACCAAAATGCTGATGGTCTTTATAGGATGTATGTCATTGACTAGAGGTATGAGATTCATCCAGGAGTGGATTAAATCCTCCTGTCCCTTAGTCTGGGGGGGGGCGAGTGTTAGGGAGAATTCTCTGTTAAGGCTAATTTCCCAAACCTAGAGAGTCCCCCAGCAGCTTTGCTGGATTTTTGGGGTTTATTTTTCTCCTGCTAAGAGTGAGACTCTTTTTTATCCCACTCTTAGACATGATTTGAGATATCCTTTGACTTTGGAATGTGTTTTATGGGCTATGGGGTCTTTTACTCCATAGGGTTTCATGTGGTTTTTGGTAAGTGTGTTACACAGCACCCTCAGTGCAGTAACACAAGGGTGTCATAGTGACCCCCAAACATAGATTTCATACCCTGGGACTGACTACTGTCTCCCAGGGCATGTAAAGTCACCATTGACTTTACTAGTCTTAAATTGGGAACAGAACCAGTACAAACCATCATATTGAGGAAGTACTGGTAGGGGTAATTAGATTGCCCCTGGGTCTGTTTTTCGAGGGGGCACTGTGCAGTCCCCCCTCGTTGAGTTTCTGGCTGGTGGCAGTGGTTACCACTGTGTGGTAGGGGGGTTTAGACACCGTGGACTGAGTTGCCTCGGCAACTCAAGTCGAACTCTTGTGTGATTGGCCCAGTGGTGAGCCGCCCGGCTCACCACTTAGCATGTTTGAGTGACAGTTAGGACTGGTGAATGGGGGTTTTCTGCATAAAAGCAGGGCTTTGGGGGCTGGGACTCCAGACGTTGCCACAGGACCAAAGAATCCGAAGAGGGAGAAGCTGAGCCGACCTACAATGATGACACCACCGGTGGAGCCCTGCTGAAACGACTCACCACTTCTTCCAACGACAGAGGAGATCTTCATCCCGAAGAGTCTTCTTCCTTTGACTGGTGGGTGTCAAACCGGATATTAAATTATGCCTCTTATTACAAACGATTTGTATGTATATTGGCCTACGCCAAGTTGCTTAAAATTGTACGCGAATAACTCTCTGCGGCAAGGTCTTGAACTTAGAAATTGATGTAAGCCGCCATCTTGAATCAAGCCTCCATTTTAGGTTAGAAACCACCATTTTGGGGTTTTATACAAAGTCACCCTGTAATCTAAAATGTCCGTCTCGTGTGTCCTTGTTCTTGCCTTAACCTCTCCAACCTCTGTAGGGGAGTTAATGTCCAACCTGCCCTCAGGCTACATGTTAGGGTCATGTAGACCTTGTCCTTTGTTGACCTCGGGAGCAGGGGATTACTTGAATTAGCAATGTTAAACTACAAGTATACAAGAACAGTAATGCTATCCGAATATAATATGCAAAACATTGTTTGGTCTGTATTAAAACAATATGTAAAGAGTGTAAATGTTAAATTAAAGAATAATGGAGTGTGTTAGTAAATGTATTGAAAAGTAAACCGCATGCACGAGATATGTAAATTAGGAAAGTGAACCTGGCGCGACCCTAGCCCAGTGGATGATTAACCTGTAAGAGGGCTGGACATCATTTTACAAATTGTATGAATGCGTCGATGTCCAGCTAGGAAATTCTGTCACTGCTTACATTGAACCCTGCTGGTAGTCTCTGTGATGTATTGACGGCCAAATAGCTATTTGTGTACTTTGTTGAATACTGTTCAGTTTTGTAATAAAGATTCTGGGAATCTTTATCAGCCCGTGTCGGTGGATTTTCCTTTGCTCGGTGTAACAGCCGTAATATTGTATTTTTTCTGATTCCACAGATGGCGCCCGAATAGGGACCCTCAAGATTGACTTTGTTTCGTTGAATGTTGGCTCGGCTATCGGACTGGGATCGGACGGTGCCAACAGAACCGGCCATTCTAAGACGAGAAGTGAATTCCTCGACGAAACTGCACGATCCGATCCCTGGACGGTGAGCTGTAGCCCGAGATGGCGTCTTGACGAGGGTCCATATATTTGAGGTGGGTAAATTTGCCGAAAATCACCAGACACGTGGGTCCTTTTCCATTGTCCTTAGTAACCCGATCGGGCCTCCCAGTCCTTTGGTCAGGTGAATCGTGTCCCGATTCTTAATTTAACCCTGACAAATTTGAATTTGGAGCATTGTACTCGCGAGCACAATTATTTAACCAGGTAACACCAGAACTTTGATATGCCTGGGAAATTGTCTGTCTGCTTTAGGGCATTTTTCTGCAGTTCCGCAGCGACAGACAATCTTTAGAAGATAGCCGTCCAGCACCACAGGAGGGCTTGCCGGCATGTACTATGTACTGTAAGAAAGGCTTTGGTAGTATAGCATTTAATGAAATTTGGCACAGACAAACTAGACATAATTCTAATCTCTGGTGGCCAACCAATGGTAGTTTTGAAATCCCTCGTATAGAATATTTAGAGTCTGTATTAGTAAAGAAAAAGGCTAGACCTGCAGCATTTGACGTGTTGCACAGTTGGAAAACAGAAGCTTTGCAGCAACAAAAGAGTAGAGAGAAACATATGCGTCGACATATGACGACTGTCGAAAAGGCACGGTTATATGATCAAAATAAACAATTGGAGTCAGTTAGGAACACGGACAGGGCATTTCAATTAGGCATTCCGAAAATCTACCCTTCAAAAGATTTTCATACGTCAGACGAATTGATTAATAAACTTTTGCATGAACGAAGGCCCGATGCCTCCGCGCCACCTCCATATGTCCCTCCTCCTGGCGCTTTGCCCCTTCCTGTTGTAGTCCCCCCTCCTATAGTTCCTCCGGTCCTCCCTGTTGTTCTTCCTGTTGTTTTTCCAGCCGTCTCCCCTTTGCCTGCCCCCTTGCCTTCACCTGTTGTTATTCAGAATGTGCCTACACTTCCTCTTCCTCTTCCAAGTGATCCTGCATCGCTTGTAGTAAACCAGGGAGCAAGACCAAGGGTTGTGACTCGTAATACTGTGTCCCCAGACAAGAGGAGTGAATTGACTGCTTGGGCTAAACATTGTATGGAGAAGGGTGAACAAGCTGATGTTTTTTCCACACTCGAAAATTTAAAAGATATTCCTGAGAAAAATGTTTTTATCGAAGGATTAGGGACTCATTTAAGTATAATGTGGAATAGACTAAAGGATGTAGATTTCCCACAAGGGTTACGGGATTTGAACGCCTTAGCGTTGTCCAGAGATACTGCGGAGAAGGTATATGAGCATGTTGAGAGGATTTTTGAGTATAGGAAGGGGTTGGAAGAGTTACAGAACGAGGAAGTAGATGGTGATAGTTTAGGTATTATGTACTTACAGAAACGGTTTTCTCCTCGTCGAGAATTAAAAGGTGAGGAAGCACAAATTTGTACAAAGGACGCGATAAGATGGATTTCGGATATGTCGATAACTCCAGATGAAGTATATGACACATATAGTCAGCATACGTTAGAAATGCTAAAGAAAGTGATACAGGAGATGGTAGAGCACCTGCAGAATGAGTGTGTAAGAAGAAAGATTTGTTGTCCCACAGAATTGTTGAGTGTTTATAAGAGAGCTTTTTGGATTGATACTTCTTCGACTGCCTTAGCGCTTGACTTGGCTCTGTTGCTTAGTAAGCGTTCGGAGCTGCCTACTTCTCAGTTGCCTATGAGAGAGGTCCCTCTGACATTTTTCCCGAAAGTTGAGATTGCGACTGATGCTGCACGAGGTATAATAGCCTGAGAAATTCCTGCACATTGCGTTTCACAGTTTGTTCACGTCCCGATTTCAAGACAGGAAGTGAACACCATAAAGCAATCTATTCCTGATATAAGAAAAAATCCGACCGGATTCTATAAAGAAATAGAGTCGGTCTTACAGTCGTCGGTATTTACTTTAAGTGATATTGACCTATTATTTCCCGTACTCCTGCCAGTTGATTTGTGGAAGCAGATTAGGACTATAGATGACATACCTGATTTGGGAGATACATGGGATAACATGACTAGGCTGGACAGAGAAAGACCAGCTGGCGAACGACCACCTCAAGTGATATTAACCTTGCATGATAGCATTATTGTAAATTTGAAAACTATGGTTCCAGAAAAAAGAATCATTTGGGACAAGCTTACGGCTTGTGTCCAAGGAAAGTCTGAGGGTGCTTCCGATTTTTTCAATCGGTTCGAGCAGGTATTCTCGGATTTCAGTGGACAAGACTTGGGCACAGAGTCAGGGAAAAGGTTGTTTGTCGACAAATTTGTACGTGGATTGCTGCCTGACATCCAGTTACAGATTATGTCCTCTGAAAGTGCTTGGCAGGCGAAGTCCCAAACAGAAGTATTGCATATGGCTCAGTATTATGAAAATCGTGTAAATACTGAAAAAGAGAAACTTGAGAAAAAAAGGGTGACTTGAAAACTAAAGTTTTATTGCAGCAGATTGTTAGAAACCCTAGTGGGGGTAATCAATTTAGAGGTCAGTACATTCCACAGGGAAGTGCGCCCATGGCTCCGGTAACCATTAACCAGTGTGCCTACTGCCGGCAGGAAGGCCACTGGCGCGCACAATGTCTGACCTTACAGCAAAGGTCATTTGGGAACATGGGTAGACGATCCAGAGGTCGCCCAGGTGCAGGGGGCCCTGGCAGAGGTCAGTTTACACCAGAATCACAGCAACCTCCTTTACAAGATAAGCAAGTTTCGAATGTGGATAATAGAAACATTTTTGATCACCCTTCTGCCGCGTACCTCTCCGAAGAGCTTCCTTTTGATAATATTTTGTTCCGCTAGGATTGCCCGAAGCAGGATTTGGAACCTACGCCTATTCCCGTTCATCAGATAGGCCCCTACGTTGAGATGGCGGTGGGAAATAGGAAGCATATATTTTTAGTAGATACGGGAGCACAGAAATGTTCCATTGATCATTCACGGGTTCCAAATATTCCCCTGTCAGGGCAATCCAACGTTTCCGTAGGGTTTTCAGGCACACCTGTAGTTTGTCCGGTCTCTTTGCCGGTACCGATAACACTGGGTCCCTTCACGGAACAGTGTCCATTTCTACTTACCACAAACAGTGGGGAGAACTTGCTTGGGCTAAATTTGTTGAAGGCATTACACGCAGTAATTCATTGTTCTCCGGATGGAATTCGGCTAACAATTTCACCTCAGCAATCACTCGCCTCTCCGTTTTTGACTCGACCTTTACCGCCAGAATTTAGTAATGTTCCAGAATGCTTATGGGCAATTGATGATAATGATGTGGGCATTCTCCAAATTGAACCTGTTAAAATTATTTTGAAACATGGAGTAAAATTGCCTCGCATCCCGCAATATAAGATCTCAGTTGAAGGCGAACAGGCTTTGAAATGTATAGTTTCTGATTTTGTACATCGTGGAGTAATTGAGGAGATTACGGGTAGCATATGTAACAGCCCCATTTTGCCAGTATACAAAAAAGGTGATAATGCGATTCCCTTTTGTTTTATAATTGATTTACGTGCTATTATCAAAATTGTGGCTCCTCAATTTCCTATTGTACCTGATGTTACAACGATATTAACCATGATTCCGGCTTCTGCCACTCACTTTAGCGTTGTTGATCTTAAAAACGCGTTTTTCAGGATTCCCATACACAAGGATAGCAGGTATTTGTTTGCGTTTACCCTAGGTGGACGCTCGTTTACATTCATTCGTGCACCACAAGGGTACACTGAGAGTCCAAGTATTTATAGTAGGGCATTGAAAGAGCAGCTTGATACCCTCGAGTTGCCTACTACTTGCACATTACTGCAGTACGTAGATGACCTCCTCTTGGCTGCTGATTCTGAGAGTGCCTGTAAAGAAGGAACTGTGTTGTTTGCTTTGTCATCTAGCAAAACATGGCCACAAAGCTTCACTTAAGAAATTCCAATATTGTTGCCAGGAGGTCACCTATTTAGGCTAACTCCTGTCAAAGGAGGGAAGACGGTTGACACCTGAACGAATAAAGACAATTTCTGGTATGCCTATCCCAAATACGCAAAAGGAAGTTAGAGCCTTGATAGGTATGGCTTCTTATTGTAGATTGTGGATCCCGAATTTTTCGTTAACGATTAAACCAATGTTGGCTTTGACAAAGAAGGGCATTTCTTTGCCATTGCCATGGACCTTGGAAAACCAGACAGCCGCACTGTGTTCGGCGCCGGTTTTAGGAACTCCGAATTATGATAAGGCCTTTGTATTGTTTGTGCATGAACGTGATAGATGTGCTTTGGCTGTGTTAATGCAGGAACATGGAGGGAAGAATAGGCCGTGCGGCTACTATTCCTCCGCCCTTGATCCTGTAGCATGCGCTTTTCCAAGAAGTTTGCACGCTGTTGCTGCTGCTGCTGCATCTGTAAAACAGAGTGAGGGAATGGTCCTGGGTCATGCGTTAAGCCTAATGGTACGTCACTCTGTAGATATTCTATTGAATAGAACTCAAACGCAACACCTCACTTCTGCACGATTGACAAGATATGAACTGATCTTGTTTGCCCCCCACATTCAAATTCAGAGGTGTTGCGTATTAAATCCGGCTGAACTTTTACCTGTCTCACAAAATACTGTTGATGATGACGATACGTCACATTATTGCCTTTATATGACAGAACAAGAGACTAAAGGCAGAATCGATTTGAAAGACACGCCTTTGAATAGCCCTCAAGGAGAGCTATTTTGTGATGGCTCTTGTTTTAAACTTCCAGACGTTACATACACGGCTGCTTATGCTGTCACTACTTTAAGCACGGTTGTGGAAACTAAAATAATTATGCATAACTCTGCGCAGGCCGCAGAAATTATAGCGTTAACTCGAGCTCGTGAGCTTTCTGAAGGGCGTACAGTGAATATATATTCTGACAGTCAGTATGCCTTTGTGGTGGCCCACAATTTCGGTAGACTTTGGAAAGAACGAGGTTTCTTGACCTCGCACGGAATGAAAATCCAGCACGGCACTTTAATAGTGCGATTACTTTCAGCACTTGCACTCCCTGTTCAGTTAGCTATCATAAAATGTTCAGCACATCAAAAAGTTACAGATGATGTAGGAAAAGGGAATGCCTTCGCCGATCAAATAGGTAAACAGACTGCCACTGATTTCAGTTCAGAAATGTACGCTGTAAAAGAAATTGTAAATGTTTGCACTTTGGGAGAAAGTATTGATGCCGTAAAAGACATTCAAGCAGATGCTAGCATAGAGGAAACTAAGAGATGGATCAAGGGTGCAGGGAGATTGGATGATGATGGGTGTTGGGTAGACAATGTTGAAGGGAAATGGTTACTCCCTGACGCCTACTTTACAATGATGGTTATTATGGCTCATGGTCCGACACATGTGTGTGCGTGGAAGTTAACAAAAATGCTACGCAGTGTATGGGCCAATGATAAGATTTTCAAAACTGCGGAGCTTTTTGTCCAGAACTGCATGGTTTGCTTGCAGCACAATGTAGGAAAAGGTACCTCGACTCCTAGAGGAAGTTTCGCTCCACCTTCTGTCCCGTTTGAGGTTATTCACTTCGATTTTATTGAAATGGAACGGTGTAACAATCTTAAATATGTATTGGTTGTTATTTGCGCCTTTAGTAAGTGGGTTGAGGCCTTCCCAGTTAGAGATGCAACGGCCATAACCACGGCAAACACTCTGTTGAAAGAGTTTTTTCCTAGATTCGAGCTGCCGAGAGTCTTCTGGTCTGATAATGGGCCACACTTTATTGCCACTGTAATCCTGCAAATTTGCAAAGGATTACAGATTGACAAGCGGTTCCATTCAGCTAGGCATGCCCAGAGTGCCAGATTAGTGGAAAGGCACAACGGCATTATAAAGAACAAACTCGCTAATACGTGTGCTGGCACCAAGCTAAAATGGCCGGACGCCTTACCGATCGTGTTACTATCGATGAGAACGACCCCTCAAACTAAGACTGGGCTCTCTCCCTTTCAGATGGTAATGGGGAGACCTGCTAATATTTGGGGTATGCCAAAAGGTCGCTCATTACGGGATATAGAAAATGTGTTTCTTTCAGACTACTGTAACCAGTTGACTAAAAATCTGTTTTCAATTTATCACCAGGTGCGAGAGGCATTACCTGTGCACTACGAGGGCCCCGGTCAAAGTCTACGACCGGGGGACTGGATCCTCACAAAGGTTTTTGAGAGGTCGTCTTGCCTTGCACCTCGGTGGAGGGGTCCCTACCAAGTCCTGCTGGTCACTCAGACTGCCGTGCGGGTAGCGGGTCGTAAACACTGGATCCATGCGACGCACACCAAACGGATCCCACAGCCCGTGCCTTACGATACAGAAGACACAGAATCCCTTCCCACTGCTGTAACTAGCGTGCCTGAAACAGCAACAAGCAACAAGGGAGAATCGGAGACCGTTTCAGCATCTGCAAGGCCGGACAAAATGGCCATCTTGTCTCCGCACTCCCCAACAGTGGAACTTCCGGATCAATCCTTTCTTGATCCCATTTCCGTCCGTTCGCCACTTCCAGGAGGAAGTGACGATACTTTGTTCCCACCAGAAACTGCAAAATATAATTTGCGCCCAAGGAAATAAATGTACAGCATGGTCTGACTGTGTGACTGAAAAAAATCATTCGAGGGCTTGTCTTTTTGGCCCGATTGTACGGAAAGATTCTGTTGGCTAAGGGTTGTGGGAAAGACATTAAGAAGACGCGCGACTGGAGTCGCCAGCAAACGAACAATTGGTGTTTTTCGATTGAAGACTACGATGCCTGCACCCGCTACCGCTCGTACTGAACTTTTAGATAAAAATGTAACTAGCAGAGACAATGATCATGTATGTAAGGGGACCCCCAAAGTGTATTGTTGCCTTCTCGTACTAATTACTGGATTTGTAATGACTTTTGGGTTTGGGTTATGGTATCTGGAAGAAGCATATCCGTTAGAAGACTTTTTACCTATTGAAAATGTATCTGTGATTCCCACTCCCTCTGTGCAATTGCATACTTTGTCGCCTAGAGATTCTTTGCATTACGGAATTATCAGAATAATACCCTTTTGTTAATAATGAATGCCACTCATGCAATTGTTAATAAGACCAATTGCTGGATCTGTACACATCTACCGCAACATGGGGATAAGGGGCTAGGTTGGTATATTTACCCTTTGCCTCTGGCAACTGCCTGTTACGCTTCTCTTAGACCACTATTTTTTGGTCGATGGAATGACAGCATCTCAGGGAACTTTAATGGTACAAATTTAAATAGTTTTGAAAAGAATGTTTTGATGCCCCTGGGATGCTCACTTTTTGCAAATAGAAGTAAGGCAAATGTTGCTTCTGTTAGGCCCTATGATAGATTGTCTCGTCCTTTTCAGTCTTAAATCTCTTTCAAAATGGCTCCGATAGGCAATAAGGATGCCACGCCTCCATCTTATTCTGTTAATCATAGCCCCGATTCAGTATCCTTCTGCATACAGAGGAATGGAACACGGTCAATGGGTAATTTTAGAAAGTGCGCCAATGTTGCGAATTTGACTAGTGAAAACAGACCTCTGTATGTAGGAGAACCTGTCTATTTTGTTTGCAGTAATGTGGCATTTCCGTGGTTGCCCAGGGATTGGCAAGGAACCTGTTATTTAGGGATTCTATTACCTGGGGTATTTATTGCCAGTACTACAGAAATTTCAAAGACTTGTCCACGACGAGGTGTAAAAGGGGATACTCCAGCGCAAACTTTAGGAGATATTATGAAATCTTTTGTGCCATTTTTTGGGCAAATTACGAATTCAGAAGATATTAGGGGACTAGCGAGAGTATTGGAGAGAACCATCAATCGGACCACTGACATACTCTATAATATGATGTTAGAGCAGAAGCAATAAGATTAGTGGCTCTTCAGGTTCGGATGGCATTAGATGTCATCCTGGCAGAGCGAGGAGGAGTATGTAAATTAGTGGGGTCCGCTTGCTGCGTTTACATTCCAGACTCCTCTCCAACGATCTTTAGGGCGATCCAAAATCTACATGTTCTTAGTTCAGAAGTACATGTTCCTGAGGGAAATTGGGAACTTGATACATGGTTTTGGGACCTCCTACGGACATGGGGATGGAAGTTGTTCTAGGCCCTACTAATTATCTTGGGAAGGTTTTTGTTTCTTTGTTGTTGTATACAGTGTCTCCCTGGTATATGCTCAGCATTAGGGAGATGTTGCGCGCAAGAAACAAGTGTATTAGGGAATAAAATATACGCCCCAAAGGAGTTCTCCAAAGAGTATGTGTTGAAAGAAACTCTGGTATGAGACCTAATGGCAATAGATATGTCCGACAATGATTTGGGGTGCATGGACGATGACGCATGGAGTTACTTGCAAGCAAATCAGAAGTAGTATTAGCACTTGGCATAGGTCAAAAGGAGGGTTTCTCAAACCGGATATTAAATTATGCCTCTTATTACAAACGATTTGTATGTATATTGGCCTATGCCAAGTTGCTTAAAATTGTACGCGAATAACTCTCTGCGGCAAGGTCTTGACCTTAGAAATTGATGCAAGCCGCCATCTTGAATCAAGCCTCCATTTTAGGTTAGAAACCGCCATTTTGGGGTTTTATACAAAGTCACCCTGTAATCTAAAATGGCCGTCTCTTGTGTCCTTGTTCTTGCCTTAACCTCTCCAACCTCTGTAGGGGAGTTAATGTCCAACCTGCCCTCAGGCTACATGTTAGGGTCATGTAGACCTTGTCCTTTGTTGACCTCGGGAGCAGGGGATTACTTGAATTAGCAATGTTAAACTACAAGTATACAAGAACAGTAATGCTATCCGAATATAATATGCGAAACATTGTTTGGTCTGTATTAAAACAATATGTAAAGAGTGTAAATGTTAAATTAAAGAATAATGGAGTGTGTTAGTAAATGTATTGAAAAGTAAACCGCATGCACGAGATATGTAAATTAGGAAAGTGAACCTGGCGCGACGCTAGCCCAGTGGATGATTAACCTGTAAGAGGGCTGGACATCATTTTACAAATTGTATAAATGTGTCGATGTCCAGCTAGGAAATTCTGTCACTGCTTACATTGAACCCTGCTGGTGGTCTCTGTGATGTATTGACGGCCAAATAGCTATTTGTGTACTTTGTTGAATACTGGTCAGTTTTGTAATAAAGATTCTGGGAATCTTTATAAGCCCGTGTCGGTGTATTTTCCTTTGCTCGGTGTAACAGCTGTAATATTGTATTTTTTCCGATTCCACATGGGGATAACCAGTTTGCCCGCCTTTTCCCCTCCCCGGATCATCTCGTGGCTGCCTTGCCTGTGCCAAGCACCCCGGCAACCGGGATACCACGTTTTACCACTACCACGAATAAACGGGTAGTACCTTTTAACCGGAGAACTCCGCTGCTGGTTTCTTCCCTGGCAGTGCAACGACCTTCAGCTTTCCTCCACGTCGAGATCATCTCTTCCTCTGGACGACGCAGTGACTTGCACCCACTGCCAGGAACAACTGCCCCCGCTGGAGGATTCTCTCCACTTTCAAGGTACTGTATCCGCCTGGCCTCCCTCGCAATGGTCTGTGTGGGGTGTCTCGTAAATCCTCAACTTACCACTTGGGTTGGCCCTAGGCTGGCTAACTGAACTTTTCTGAGCTGAACTAATTCCTTTTTAAACTCTCTGCAAGACTTTTCAAGCCTTTTAAACTGTGTGATCTTGGGCGCATTGGTGTCCTACTCTCTCTAAGAGGGAGCCGGGCCTCTGAACTTTTTGCTCACAAGTAGACTTTGGGCCTCATTACACGGAAGGCGGTAAGCCATGGCGCTATTAGCGCCATGGCTGCCGCCGGTACCTTACCGGGTCCGCCTTGGTGGATGGCGGAATTAGCGCCATATTCCAAGGTGTATGGGGGCGCTAATTCCGCCATCCACCATTGCCCCTTCACCATTGCCAGTCAGCCCCATAGGGCTCCATGTTAATGGTGAAGGTGCTAATTACGGTACCGCAAATTGCGGTACCGTAATTAGCACCAAGGTCCCTTTGCGGGTCCCGTACTTAATGCCTGTAAAAACCAGGCTTTAAGGGAGGACCCGCAAAGGGACCTCGTAGTAAGGCGGTAAGGGTTTACCGGTACCGGTGCCCTTACCAGTACCGGTAAACCCTTACCGCCTTCCGTGTAATGAGGCCCTTTGACTTTCCTGCCTTGCTGAGTGCTTCTAAAGTATTGTGTTGTGTGCTTTTCTAATTTCTGCCTTTTCCCTCCCTTTTTTGATAACTTATTGGAGTGCCATCTTTAGTTAAGCGCTCACCTCTGTCTGAAAATAAGTGTTGTTAACTAAGACTTGTCTAATAAGGAATAAGGGATGTATATATATTAATAGGGACTGTGTTTTTTAACTTGTTTACAATAATAGTGCTGGAGTGTTTCTCAGTGTGTCTTTAAATAATTAATGATATACTTGATACCAAAGCTCTGGTCAGTGTTTGCTTGTGCTACTGTATTTTGGTACCTATCTTGTATACTCTATATACTGTCTAACTCTTCTTGAGAGAAGTCTGGCTGCTCAGCCACAGCTACCAGGTAAATCTGGGTGGTGCAGACTGCTACCAATTGGGTTTACTGCCAACACCTGTAGTCTTAAGCCTTTTGTAGTGGTCCCTAATGGAACTGCACAGGTTTCTGCCTAACACGGGGCCAGCCAAAACCATGATATTGGAGGCGGGGCCACCAAAACCATGTTATTGGAGGCGGGGCCAGCCAAAACCATGGTATTGGAGGCGGGGCCAGCCAAAACCATGGTATTGGAGGTGGGTCCAGCCAAAACCATGTAACTGGAGACAGGGCCAGCCAAAACCATGGAACTGGAGGCAGGGCCAGCCAAAACCATGGAACTGGAGGCGGGGCCAGCCAAAACCATGATATTGTAGGCGGGGCCAGCCAAAACCATGGAACTGGAGGCGGGGCCAGCAAAAACCATGGTATTGGAGGCGGGGCCAGCCAAAACCATGTAACTTGAGGCGGGGCCAGCCAAAACCATGTAACTGGAGGCGGGTCAAGCCAAAACCATGGTATTGGAGGTAGGGCCAGCCAAAACCATGGTATTGGAGGCGGGGTCAGCCAAAACCATGTAAATGGAGGCGAGGCCAGCCAAAACCATGTAACTGGTGCCGGGGCTAGCCAAAACTATGGTATTGGAGGCGGGGCCAGCCAAAACCATGGCACTGGAGCGGGGCCAGCAAAAACCATGGTATTAGAGGCAGGGCCAGCCAAAATCATGGTATTGGAGGCAGGGCCAGCCAAATCCATGTTATTGGAGGCGGGGCCAGCCAAAACCATGGTATTGGAGGCAGGGTCAGCCAAAACCATGTAAATGGAGGAGGGGCCAGCCAAAACCATGTAACTGGAGGCGGGGCCAGCCAAAACCATGGTATTGGAGGTGGGGCCAGCCAAAACCATGGTATTGGAGGTGGGTCCAGACAAAACCATTGTTAGGACAGTTTTTCTGAAGTACTACCCACTTCTTCAAAACCATTCAACTGAGGCAGTACAAGACTCCATCTAGGTCCAGATAAATCTAGGGGTTAAGTAAGTACTAACACATTATATTAAATCACAATATAAAACACAACACTATACTTGAAAGCACACAGGTCCAAGTATAAACCCTATTTGGAACACCTAACAGTACTTCTAGGGAAGTCAAAACCTTGTTATACACATTTAGTATAGGTCAAGCCTATTCTTTGGGAGTAAAAGACCAATGGTTACTTTTAGATTACTTTTGGTAATACAAGGACAGTAGGCCCTTCCAGTTGTACAGTGACTCTTGGAACAAATCACATAAACAATCAACTGGACAATATACTTTTGGTGAATAGTGAAACACTTATTCTAGGTGCAGTAAAAACCTATAACTACTTTTGTCATAACACACAGTTATACCACGTGAGTAAAACCTAAGGATGTAATATGCATTTACAGATGCTTTGGAAATCAGGGAACCCCAGATTGAGGTAAGCAATAACTCTGGTAACTTGTTTTGGATGGCACACAGCTAACACAAGGTAAGTAAAACCCACTTACTTTAACTTCACAATGAAGGGGAAAGTAAAACCCAATGTCATACTTTACTGAATAGTTATTCTAGGTAGGCAACAACCTAATGTAGACTTATTAAGGACAGACTAGCAGCAAGTCAGGGGAAGCAATACCCAGTTGGGGGACACTCATACAGTTATCCTAACAGGACTAACCTGATGATACCAACAGTTGGAGGACACTCATACAATTACCCTTCAGGAATAATCTGGTGAAACCAACACATTACTTTTGCAAAGAGGCACAACCTAATCACAGGAGAGTAAAATACCTTCACATTTATTTTCTTTTAGACTGGAAAAACAGTGGCTAAGGAAGGAAAGATGTTAACCATACTTTTAATAATATTGCATCACACATTCAAGATCAGTAAGAACTTTTGTAACTGTTCACTCTTAGAATTACAGTTACCAACCAACTCTTTACAAGTAAGTAAAAACACTTGATTTCTTTTCTAGGCAGAAGTCCCAATCCCTTCAAAGTCTTTCCCTTAGAGCATGAGTGTTCTCAGTGGCAGAAGGGGGGTCACTAGGACTAGTGACCAACAGGCAGTGTTAGAATGAGTTCTTTAGTAACAAAAGTCAGAGTTTCCTTAGGAAAACTGCAAACAAGTGAGTACTTTACTTCTAGGGTTAGAAGAGGGTCCAGGGGCTTCACAGAAGACACCCCAGCAGGATTCTAGCAGTGGGACTGGGTGTACTGGACGAGGGACCTCCCAATCACAGAAAACACCCCAGGACTACACAGAAATCTCAACAGGCTTAAGGTAAGTATATACTCAAGCCAACACAGTACCTCAGCAATGAAGAAGAGATTGCAGCAGGAGAACTTCAGGGACGGCAGTCAAATACCCAGTCAGTGGATTCCTTGTCCTGGAGAGTGAACACAAGACCTCAGAAGGGACCTTGCAGCAGGGATCGATGAAGAAGGCTCTAGGCAAGATTTCTCTCATGGCTGAATGTGGTTCTGCGGTGTTGGCACCTTTTCAAGGAGCACAGAAGAAGACAGAAAATCGCGGTTGAATTCTCGTCATTAAAAAGGTCCAGCACTCTTATGAGGGGACTTTTTGGACTTCATTCGTGTCTCTGGAGATAGACCAGGATGCCCACGAAGTTTCAGCAAGATGTGGAATTCGGAAGACCGTGCACCGCACAGTGGCTGGAGCTCCCAGGGTACTGGGGTATTGCAAGAACGCAAAGTCGCAGCAACCCATGGAATGGCTCAAAGTGCAGGTCTTCTTGATTCTAGTGGGTCTCATCAGGCTCTGGATTCAGGGCGTCGTTTTCGGAGACCCCAGGTCGATCGGAAGGAAGGGCTGCAGCAGGCTCCGGTTACACAGCAGGCTCTCCAGCCGCTGGAAATCATTCCCGCCACTTTTCGTTCATCATCCTCTTCAGTTTTCTGTTCCAGTGGTCGACATGAGTTCAGCTTTCAGGTTTCCAGTATTTATCAGGAACTGCAACACAACCTCTGCATTCTCTCCCCGCATTTTACAAGAAAGGGGCGTCTGGCTGTACAATCAGGACAGCCAACCCCCACTGGGATTTGGCCCAGTTGAAGGAAGGCCTAAGACAAAGGAGGGGGAAGTTTTGGACTCCTCCCCCACTTCCTGTGCTTACAGACTGACTGCAGCCTGGGCGGGGGGGCCAGGGGACTCCCGCCAAAGACAAAACTCAAACAAAGGAATTTCCTGCCCTGGATGTCAGGGGAAGGAACAAGAAACGACAGGAAACACTAAAATGGCAGAAAAAGAAGACAGGGACCGTTTTGGTAAAATGAGCACCCTTAGGTGCCTTTACTGCAGCTGTGATTACAGCCCGCGGTAAAGGTGCACCAAATTAGTAAAAGGTATCACTGCCAGCAGCCATTAAAGGTAAGCTTGTCACTGTAACATAATTGTTACAGTTTTAATGTGAAAGGGGATACATTGTATCTCCCCAGCACTCCACATAAGGTGGCGTGTGCTGGTTTCACAGAATAAAATGTAAAAGGGATCCAAAGATCCTTTCTACCCTTGGGAACTGTAGTTCACTCAAGGTTAGCACCAGAAAGTTAAATGGGGAGCCGCTAGGGCAACCCAGACACAACAGGCACTTATTGCCAATAGGTTGTTAGACATGATAACTTTAAAAAGAGACTATGGAGAGTCTTAAAAATGACACCCATAAAAAGAGTTAAAGAATAGGTGAGTGTGGAAAAAGGTTACCACTCACTGAGGTATTAATGAAAAATATCCCACCAGAAAGCAAAAAGTTCTGGATTTGAACCAGGAAAGGAAGATTTACCAGCTCTGTGGAAATCTTACCTAACACTCGTCCCCCCAGACTAAGGACAGGAGAAGCTAATCCTCACCTGGATGGATCTCTTGTTTCAAGTCAGTTAAACTGTTTGCTGAGTCAACTAGCAATCTTTTTGTAACCCTTGCTGTGATACTTTTTCTTATATTAGTTATCATTTGCAAACTATATGACCTACAAGTAGTGTTGGGCACTTTACTCTTGTCTAAGGTATAGGGGATCTGATTAAACAGTCCCTCAGAATTTGTGGCAACCTCTGAACCTACAATAGGCTTTTTAAAAGGGTTCTTTTGAAGAAATCCCTTAGACCTAGAGGGGTCTCCGTGATTCCTCACCACCTCTCTCACATGAGCAGGTTGGGTCTCAGGTAGGAGGGGTTGTGGCAAAGCATTGTACATCCTTCCACTTCTTCTTAGATCTGTTTTTACCTTAGTTAGGGTTTTCCCTTCTAACACTTGGATTTACAAGGGGGTCTTCAGCAGAAGAGCCCACAATGTCAAGGGGTTTACCCTTAGACATATCTTTTCTGGATTTCCACCAGCTTTGAGGTTTACCAGTCCTCAAAGGCCTAGTTAGGTTTCCAACTTATCTATCCACCCCTTCCTCAGAACCAGTGGGGGACAAAGACTTTAGAATTGGAACTGAAATGGTAGAGCATGGTTTGGGCTCCCATTTCCCTAATATTCTAGATTTTGATTTGCCTTTGTTAGGGGTTTCCCTTCCAACATTAGGACTTTCAGTAGGATTTGCTAAAGAGGATCCTACAGGTTTAGAGTGGTCTCTTGAAACAGAGACTCTAGCCTTGTCAGAACACCTATCCATCTCTCCTGTAGGAGTAGTTGGAGTCACAGGCTTTTTATTAGAAGGCCTATTAAGAAAGCTATTCTTAGGTTTCTTATAACTCTTTTTGGTGTTCAGTTTTTCAGGACCAGAAGTTACATTCTGGGCACTCTGAACTAAAGGAGAAAACTCAATTCCTACCTTGGGGCCAAGGAAACTCCTTGCCCTCTTAGGGTTGTTAAAAACACCTAAGCTTTGTACATCCATCTGGATCACCTCCACTGTAAGTGGGTTTGCAGGTGTATCCACGTTTAGAGTTTTAGGAACCACTTCCACTGTAAGTGGGTTTTCCAATGGTTCAGCCACTACAGGTTTAACTGAAGGGGCCTTTATTCTAAAGGACATACACCACACAGGGTGTGTGACATGAACACTAAGGTTCTTGTCAGGTTCAACAATGTTTTCACACAGTGTTATAGATTGGACGGGAATATATAAGTTTCTATCCACAGGGTGAACCACTTCCACTCTAGGTGGGTTTTCAAGAGGTTCTTTCAACTCGGTGTTAACTGAAGTTGGAGTCACAACAGTGGCCTGGTTAATGGTATGACACCATATTGGTACTAGAACAGAAGTTTTTAAGTTTCTGGGAACTAGTTGAACCACGTCCACTACATGTGGTTTTTCAAGAGGCTCTATCACCTTAGCAGCAGCTAAAGGTGGGGTCACAGGAGTGACCTCTAGCCCTGTGGGCCTAGGGGCTTTGTTCCTAGTTGAAGTTATGGGTGCTACACCTAAGTGCCCTTCAGAGTGGCAGTTGATGCCTTTTATCTCTAAGGAGGGGTCTCCTAAGGGGGCCTCTCTTACTTCAAGTTTAAGAGCCTAAGCCTTTTTACAAGGGGGCTCAGCTGAGTCTAAGACCACAGCTTTTCTGCTATGCTCAGTATTGACAGATTTCTTAAGGGATGAGGAGACAGCACTTTTTGACCTACCTCTATTCTCAGAGTCCCTTAAGAAGTTTAGATATGGAGAAGCTTTCTTCTTATATCTATCCATGAGAGCTGTTTTTACCCTATCCCAGTTACCTCTTTCTACTTCAGGTAAATCCAAGAGCACTTGGTAGTCTCTCTTGGGAAGTCTAAAAAGAGCCCATGGTATTCTATCACTCTCACACAGACCAAACCTTTTACAAGTAAGGTCAAAAGTTTTCAGCCATACAACAATGGCATACTTCATATCATACTGACTCACCAATTCTGGGAACCTGGAAGCTGTAGACACAGAAGACCTGGAAAAAGAAGAGGGGTGCAGAAAATGGTCTTCTACAGACCTGTTATACTTTTTCTCATATTCCCACATCTTCATATTGTTTTCCCACAGGAATTTTCTTATATTCAGTTCCTTAGATATCTCAGAGCACATGGTAGGCAGTAAGGTAGAGGCAAGAGAAGGAGAGGGTGGGTAAACTAACATCCTCCTCATCAGAACCCTCATATTCCTCCTCTGATGAGTTTGGACAGCTGTCTGAACCCTCATCATCCTCACTCCCAGCAATATTGTTAGAAGTGGACACAGGTTCACTGAAACAATGCATATGGTCCCATAACCTTTGTAATAATTCAAGCTTACTTCCTTCACAATTGAGGCCCTTCTCTATACACATTTGACCACATTGTCCATTGCAGCCTAAGAATAGTCCTCAGGCCTAAAGCAGGCCATGGTGTTGGTTCTTGTGTCAAATACAATAAGTACACTTTATCTTGGCTAAAAAATACCTACTGTATGGTTTCCTTTGGACACAAAGTATATCAATAATCAATGTAATGCAATCCACCTTTATCCCAGCGCATGCCAACAGTGTTAGGATAGTTTTTCTGAAGTACTACCCACTTCTTCAAAACCATTCAACTGAGGCAGTACAAGACTCCACTCTTAGTATAAGACTGTACCGGTTGTAGGTCAATTGGTCGAATCTAAATGGTCGACAGGACAAATGGTCGACACCAAAAGGTCGACAGGTCAAATGATCGAATTTTTATCTTTTTGTTTTTTCACATTTTTTTTTTTGGGGGGGTCCCCCCAACCTCCTTTTTTTTGCTAAAACCCCCTTTATTTCCCTAAACGAATACCTAAAAAAATATGTATAAATTAAAAAAAAAATTTGATCATTTGTCCTGTCGACCAAATTGTGTCGACCATTTGTCTGTCGACCATTTCACTAGACACCGACTGTACCACCTGAGTACATGGTAGCGTAGGCAGAGCAGCCAGGCTTATTTTAGGAGGGAGAGAGGGCAGTAGATACAGTACAAGTGAAATTGTAATACAAAGGATCCAAAGAAACACTGAAACACTATGTATTGTAAAAATAAAGGATTTATTTAAATAGAGGTAGGCCCAGATAAATCTAGGGGTTAAGTAAGTACTAACACATTATATGAAATCACAATATGAAACACAACACTATACTTGAAAACACATAGGTCCAAGTATAAACCTTATTTGGAACACCTAACAGTAGTTCTAGGGAAGTCAAAACCTTGTTATACACATTTAGTATAGGTCAAGCCTATTCTTTGGGAGTAAAAGACCAATGGTTACTTTTAGATTACTTTTGGTAATACACGGACAGTAGGCCCTTCAAGTTGTACAGTGACTCTTGGAACAAAACACATAAACAGTCAACTGGACAATATACTTTTGGTGAATAGTGAAACACTTATTCTAGGTGCAGTAAAAACCTATAACTACTTTTGTCATAACACACAGTTATACCACGTGAGTAAAACCTAAGGATGTAATATGCAATTACAGATGCTTTGGAAATCAGGGAACCCCAGATTAAGGTAAGCAATAACTCTGGTAACTTGTTTTGGATGGCACACAGCTAACACAAGGTAAGTAAAACCCACTTACTTTAACTTCACAATGAAGGGGAAATTAAAACCCAATGTCACACTTTACTGAATAGTTATTCTAGGTAGGCAACAACCTAATGTAGACTTATTAAGGACAGGCTAGCAGCAAGTCAGGGGAAGCAAGACCCAGTTGGGGGACACTCATACAGTTATCCTAACAGGACTAACATGGTGATACCAACAGTTGGAGGACACTCATACAATTACCCTTCAGGAATAATCTGGTGAAACCAACACATTACTTTTGTAAAGAGGCACAACCTAATCACAGAAGGGTAAAATACCTTCATATCTACTTTCTTTTAGACTGGCAAAACAGTGGCTAAGGAAGGAAAGCTGTTAACCATACTTTAAAGAATAGTGCATCACACATTCAAGATCAGTAAGAACTTTTGTAACTGTTCACTCTTAGAATTACAGTTACCAACCAACTCTTTACAAGTAAGTAAAAACACTTGATTTCTTTTCTAGGCAGAAGTCCCAATCCCTTCAAAGTCTTTCCCTTAGAGCATGAATGTTCTCAGTGGCAGAAGGGGGGTCACTAGGACTAGTGACCAACAGGCAGTGTTAGAATAAGTTCTTTAGTAGCAAAAGTTAGAGTTTCCTTAGGAAAACTGGCAAACAAGTGAGTACTTTACTTCTAGGGTTAGAAGAGGTTCCAGGGGCTTCACAGAAGACACCCCAGCAGGTTTCTAGCAGTGGGACTGGGTGTACTGGACGAGGGACCTCCCAATCACAGAAAACACCCCAGGACTACACAGAAATCCCAACAGGCTTAAGGTAAGTATATACCCAAGCCCACACAGTACCTCATCAATGAAGAAGAGATTGCAGCAGGAGAACTTCAGGGACTGCAGCCAAATACCCGGTCAGTGGATTCCTTGTCCTGGAGACTGAACACAAGACCTCAGAAGGGACTTTGCAGCAGGGATCGATGAAGAAGGCTCTAGGCAAGATTTCTCTTGTGGCTGAATGTGGTTCTGCGGATTTGGCGCCTTTTCAAGGAGCACAGAAGAAGATAGAAAATTGCGGTTGAATTCCCGTCATTAAAAAGGTCCAGCACTCTTGTGAGGGGGATTTTTGGATGCGATTCGAGTCTCTGGAGATTGACCAGGATGCCCACGAAGTTTCAGCATGATTCGGAATTCGGAAGACTGTGCACCACACAGTGGCTGGAGGTCCCAGGGTATTGGGGTATTGCAAGAACGCAAAGTTGCAGCAACCCGTGGAATGGCTCAAAATGCAGGTCGTCTTGAGTCTAGTGGGTCTCATCAGGCTCTGGGTTTGGGCCGTCATTTTCAGGGACCCCAGGTCGATCGTAAGGAAGGGTTGCAGCAGGCTCCGGTTACATAGCAGGCTCTCCGGCCGCTGGAAATCATTCCCCCTGCTTTTCCTTTGTCATCCTCTTCGGTTTTCTCTTCCAGTGGTCGACATGACTTCAGCTTCCAGGTTTCCAGTATTTATCAGGAACTGCAACACAGCCTCTGCATTCTCTCCCCGCATTTTACAAGAAAGGGGCGTCTGGCCGTCCAACCCTCCACTGGGATTTGACCCAGTTGAAGGAGGGCCTAAGACAAAGGAGGGGGAAGTTTTGGACTCCTCCCCCACTTCCTGTGCTTACAGACTGACTGGAGCCTGGGCGGGGGGTCCAGGGGACTCCCGCCAAAGACAAAACTCAAACAAAGGAATTTCCCACCTTGGATGTCAGGGGAAGGAACAAGAAACGACAAGAAACACTAAAATGGCGGAAAAAGAAGACAGGGGCCATTTTGGTAAAATGAGCACCCTTCGGTGCCTTTACTGCAGATGTGATTACAGCCCACGGTAAAGGTGCACCAAATTAGTAAAATGTATCACTGCCACCAGCCATTAAAGGTAAGCTTGTCACTGTAACAGAATTGTTACAGTTTTAATGTGAAAGGGGATACATTGTATCTCCCCAGCACTCCACATAAGGTGGGGTGTGCTAGTTTCACAGAATAAAATGTAAAAGGGATCCAAAGATCCTTTCTACCCCTGGGAACTGTAGTTCACTCAAGGTTAGCACAAGAAAGTTAAATGGGGAGCCCCTAGAGCAACCCAGCAACAACATGCACTTATTGCCAATAAGTTGTTAGACATGATAACTTTAAAAAGAGACTATGGAGAGTCTTAAAAATGACACCCATAAAAAGAGTTAAAGATTAGGTGAGTGTGGAAAAAGGTTCCCACTCACTGAGGTATTAATGAAAAATATCCCACTAGAAAGAAGAAAGTTCTGGAGTTGAACCAGGAAAGGAAGATTTACCAGCTCTGTGGAAATCTTACCTAACAACCATGTAACTGGAGGCGGGTCCAGCCTAAATCATGGAACTGGAGGCGGGGCCAACCAAAACCATGGTATTGAAGGCGGACCAGCCAAAACCGTGGTATTGGAGGCAGGTGCAGCTAAAACCATGTAAATGGAGGAGAGGCCAGCCAAATACATGGAACTGGAGGCGGGGCCAGCCAAAACCATGGAACTGGAGGCAGGGCCAGCCAAAACCATGGTATTGGAGGCGGGGTCAGCCAAAACCATGGTATTGGAGGCAGGGCCAGCAAAAACCATGGTATTGGAGGCGGGGCCAGCCAAAACCATGGTATTGGAAGCGGGGGCCAGCCAAAAACATTGTATTGGAGGCGGGTCCAGCCAAAACCATGTAACTGGAGGCGAGGCCATCCAAAACCATGGAACTGGAGGCGGGGCAAGCCAATACCATGGTATTGGAGGCGGGCCAGCCAAAACCATGTAACTGGAGGCAGGGCCAGCAAAAATCATGGTATTGGAGGCGGGTCCAGCCAAAACATGTAACTGGAGGCGGGGCCAGCCAAAACCATGGTACTGGAGGTGGGGCCAGCCAAAACTATGTTAATGGAGGCGGGGCCAGCCAAAACCATGGAACTGGAGGCGGGCCAGCAAAAACCATGCTATTGGAGGCGGTGCGAGCCAAAACCATGGAACCTGAGGCAGGGCCAGCCAAAACCATGTAACTGGAGGCGGGTCCAGGCAAAACCATGGTATTGGAGGCAGGGCCAGCCAAAACCATGGTATTGGAGGCGGCGTCAGCCAAAACCATGTTATTGGAGGCGGGGCCAGCCAAAACCATGGTATTGGAGGCAGGGTCAGCCAAAACCATGTAAATGGAGGCAGGGCCAGCCAAAACCATGTAACTGGAGGCGGGGCCAGCCAAAACCATGGTATTGGAGGCGGGGCCAGCCAAAACCATGGAACTGGAAGCGGGGCAAGCAAAAACCATGGTATTAGAGGCAGGGCCAGCCAAAATCATGGTATTGGAGGCAGGGCCAGCCAAAACCATGGTATTGGAGGCAGGGTCAGCCAAAACCATGTAAATGGAGGCGGGGCCAGCCAAAACCATGTAACTAGAGGCGGGGCCAGCCAAATCCATGGTATTGGAGGCGGGGCCAGCCAAAACCATGGAACTGGAAGCGGGGCAAGCAAAAACCATGGTATTAGAGGCAGGGCCAGCCAAAATCATGGTATTGGAGGCAGGGTCAGCCAAAACCATGAAAATGGAGGCAGGGCCAGCCAAAACCATGTAACTGGAGGCGGGGCCAGCCAAAATCATGGTATTGGAGGCGGGGCCAGCCAAAACCATGGAACTGGAAGCGGGGCAAGCAAAAACCATGGTATTAGAGGCAGGGCCAGCCAAAATCATGGTATTGGAGGCAGGGCCAGCCAAAACCATGGTATTGGAGGCAGGGTCAGCCAAAACCATGTAAATGGAGGCAGGGCCAGCCAAAACCATGTAACTGGAGGCGGGGCCAGCCAAAACCATGGTATTGGAGGCGGGGCCAGCCAAAACCATGGAACTGGAAGCGGGGCAAGCAAAAACCATGGTATTGGAGGCAGGGCCAGCCAAAATCATGGTATTGGAGGCAGGGCCAGCCAAAACCATGGTATTGGAGGCACGGTCAGCCAAAACCATGTAAATGGAGGCGGGGCCAGCCAAAACCATGTAACTAGAGGCGGGGCCAGCCAAATCCATGGTATTGGAGGCAGGGTCAGCCAAAACCATGTAAATGGAGGCGGGGCCAGCCAAAACCATGTAACTAGAGGCGGGGCCAGCCAAATCCATGGTATTGGAGGCAGGGCCAGCCAAAACCATGGTATTGGAGGCAGGGTCAGCCAAAACCATGTAAATGGAGGCGGGGCCAGCCAAAACCATGTAACTAGAGGCGGGGCCAGCCAAATCCATGGTATTGGAGGCGGGGCCAGCCAAAACCATGGTATCAGAGGCGGGTCCAGACAAAACCATGAAACTGGAGGCGGACACAGCCTAAACCATGGAACTGGAGGCGGGGCCAGCCAAAACCATGTAACGGGAGGCGGGGCCAGCTAAAACCATGGTATTGGAGGCGGGTCCAGCCAAAACCATGGAACTGGAGGCGGGGCCAACCAAAACCATGGTATTGGAGGCGGGCCAGCCAAAACCATGGTATTGGAGGCAGGTCCAGCCAAAACCATGTAACTGGAGGTGGGGCCAGCCAAAACCATGGAACACCTTGTAACCATGGAACACCTTGTAACCATGGAACTGGAGGCGGGGCCAGCCAAAACCATGGAACTTGAGGCGGGGCCAGCCAAAACCATGTAACTGGAGGCGGGTCCAGCCAAAACCATGGTATTGGAGGCAGGGTTAGCAAAAACCATGTAAATAGAGGCAGGGCCAGCATAAACCATGTAACTGGAGGTGGGGCCAGCCAAAACCATGATATTGGAGGCGGGGCAAGCCAAAACCATGCAACTGGAGGCAGGACCAGCAAAAACCATGGTATTGGAGGCGGGGCAAGCCAAACCATGGTATTGGAGGCAGGGCCAGCCAAAACCATGTTATTGGAGGCGGGGCCAGCCAAAACCATGGTATTGGAGGATGGGTCAGCCAAAAACATGTAAATGGAGGCGGGGCCAGCCAAAACCATGTAACTAGAGGCAGGGCCAGCCAAAACCATGGTATTGGAGGCGGGTCCAGACAAAACCATGTAACTGGAGGCAGGGCCAGCCTAAACCATGGAACTGGAGGCGGGGCCAGCCAAAACCATGGAACTGGAGGCGGGGCCAGCTAAAACCATGGTATTGGAGGCGGGGCCAGCCAAAACCATGGAACTGGAGGCCAGGCCAACCAAAACCATGGTATTGGAGGCGGGGCCAGCCAAAACCATGGTATTGGAGGCAGGTCCAGCCAAAACCATGTAACTGGAGGTGGGGCCAGCCAAAACCATGGAACACCTTGTAACCATGGAACACCTTGTAACCATGGAACTGGAGGCGGGGCAAGCCAAAACCATGGAACTTGAGGCGGGGCCAGCCAAAACCATATAACTGGAGGCGGGTCCAGATCAAACCATGGTATTGGAGGCAGGTTTAGCGTAAACCATGTAAATAGAGGCAGGGCCAGCCAAAACCATGTAACTGGAGGTGGGGCCAGCCAAAACCATGGTATTGGAGGCGGGGCCAGCCAAAACCATGGTATTGGAGGCGGATGCAGCCAAAACCATGTAACTGGAGGCGGGGCCAGCCAAAACCCTGGTATTGGAGGCAGGGCCAGCCAAAACCATGGTATTGGAGGCGGGTCCAGCCAAAACCATGATACTGGAGTCGGGGCCAGCCAAAACCATGGAACTGGAGGCAGGACCAGCAAAAACCATGGTATTGGAGGCGGGGCAAGCCAAAACCATGGTATTGAAGGCAGGGCCAGCCAAAACCATGGAACTGGGGGGTGGTGCCAGCAAAACCATGGTATCGGAGGTGGGGCCAGCCAAAACCATGGTATTGGAGGCGGGGCCAGCCAAAAGCATGCTATTGGATGCAGATCCAGCCAAAACCATGTAATTGGAGGCAGGGCAAGCCAAAACCATGGAACTGGAGGCGGAGCCAGCAAAAACCATGGTATTGGAGGCAGGGCCAGCCAAAACCATGGTATTGGAGGCGGGTCCAGTCAAAACCATGTAAATGGAGGCGGGGCCAGCCAAAACCATGGAACTAGAGGCGGGGCCAGCCAAAACCATGGAACATGTGGCTGGGCCAGCCAAAACCATGTAACTGGAGGCAGGTCCAGCCAAAACCATGGTATTGGAGGCGGGGCCAGCCAAAACCAAGGAACTTGAGGCGAGGCCAGCCAAAACCATGGAACATGAGACGGGGCCAGCCAAAACCATGTAACTGGTGGCAGGTCCAGCCAAAACCATGCTATTGGAGGCAGGTCCAGCCTAAACCATGTAATTGGAGGCAGGGCCAGCCAAACCCATGGACTGGAGGCGGAGCCAGCCAAAACCATGGTATTGGAGGCAGGGCCAGCCAAAACCATGGTATTGGAGGCGGGTCCAGTCAAAACCATGTAACTGGAGGCGGGGCCAGCCAAAACCATGGAACTAGAGGCGGGGCCAGCCAAAACCATGGAACATGAGGCTGGGCCAGCCAAAACCATGTAACTGGAGGCAGGTCCACCAAAAACCATGCTATTGGAGGCAGGGCCAGCCAAAACCATGGTGTTGAAGGTGGGGCCAGCCAAAAACATGATATTGGAGGCGGTGCATGGTATTGGAGGCGGGGCCAGCCAAAACCAAGGAACTTGAGGCGGGGCCTGCCAAAACCATGGAACATGAGGCGGGGCCAGCCAAAACCATGTAACTGGTGGCAGTTCCAGCCAAAACCATGCTATTGGAGGCAGGGCCAGCCAAAACCATGGTATTGGAGGCCGGGCCACCAAAACCATGTTATTGGAGGCGGGCCAGCCAAAACCATGGTATTGGAGGCGGGGCAAGCCAAAACCATGTAACTGGAGGTGGGGCCAGCCAAAACCATGCTATTGGAGGCTGGGCCAGCCAAAACCATGGTATTGGAGGCGGGGCCAGCCAAAACCATGGTATTGGAAGCGGGTCCAGCCAAAACCATGTAACTAGAGGGGGGGCCAGCCAAAACCATGGCACTAGAGGCGGGGCCAGCCAAAACCATGGAACTGGAGACAGGGCCAGCCAAAACCATGATATTGGAGGCGGTGCATGGTATTGGAGGCGGGGCCAGGCAAAACCATGGTATTGGAGGCAGGGTCAGCCAAAACCATGGTATTGAGGCAGGGCCAGCCAAAACCATGGTATTGGAGGCGGGGCCAGGCAAAACCATGGTTTTGAAGGCAAAGCCAGCCAAAACCATGTAACTGGATGCGGGGCCAGCCAAAACCATGGTATTGGAGGTGGGGCCAGCCAAAACCATGGTATTGGAGGCGGGGCCAGCCAAAACCATGGTATTGGAGGCGGGGCCAGCCAAAACAATAGTATTGGAGGCGGGGCCAGCCAAAACCATGGTATTGGAGGCGGGGCCAGCCAACACCATGTAACTGGAAACGAAGACAGCCAAAACCATGTAACTGGAGTTGGGGCCAGCCAAAACCACGGTATTGGAGGCGGGGCATGGTTTTGGAGGCGGGTCAAGCCAAAACCATGGTTTTGGAGGCAGGGCCAGCCAAAACCATGGTATTGGAGGCGGGGCCAGCGAAAACCATGGTATTAGAGGCGGGGCCAGCCAAAAACCATGATATTGGAGGCGGGGCCAGCCAAAACCATGGTATTGGAGGCGGGGCCAGCCAAAACAATGGTATTGGAGGCGGGGCATGTTATTGGAGGCGGGGCCAACCAAAACCATGGTATTGGAGGCAGGGCATGGTATTGGAAGCGGGGCCAGCCAAAACCATGGTATTGGAGGCGGGGCCCGCCAAAACCATGGTATTGAAGGCAGGGCCAGCCAAAACCATGGTGTTGAAGGTGGGGCCAGCCAAAAACATGGTATTGGAGGCGGGCATGGTATTGGAGCCAGGGCCAGCCAAAACCATGGTTTTGGAGGCGGGGCCAACCAAAACCATGGTATTGGAGGCCAGCCAAAACCATGTAACTGGAGGCGGGGCCAGCCAAAACCATGGTATTGGAGGCGGGGCCAGCCAAAACCATGGTATTGGAGGCGGGGCAAGCCAAAACCATGGTATTGGAGGCGGGCCATGGTATTGGAGGCGGGGCCAGCCAAAACCATGGTTTTGGAGGCTGTTAGGGAGAATTCTCTCTTTAGGCTGAATTTCCTAACCTAGTGAGTCCCGCAGCAGCTTTGCTGGATTTCTTGAGTTTGTTTTTTTCTCCTGCCAAGAGTGAGACTCTTTTTCTCCCACTCTTGGACATGATTTATGGTGTTCCTTTGACTGTTAATATGTTTTATGGGCTATGGGGTCCTTTACCAAATAGGGTCTCATGTGTTTTTACTATGTGTGTTACACAGCACCCTCCGTGCAGTGACACAGGGGTGTCATAGTGACACCCCACCATAGACTCCATACCCTGGGACTGACTACTGTCTCCCAGGGCATGTAAAGTCACCATTGGCTTTACTAGTCCCAAATTATTAACAGAAACCGGTACAAACCATCATATTGTGGACGTACTGGTCGGGGTAATTCGATTGCCCTGGGGTCTGTTAATCGAGGGGGCACGTCTCCGTCCCCCCTGATCGAGTTTTGGCTGGTGGCAGTGGATAGTACCTTTTATGTTCGACCGCGAATATATCCCTATGGGATTTTCCCATTGTTCGAGGCTACCAACTTTAATTATTTAATTCTCATAGCCTTGAACATACCGCCCGTTTATTTATTTAATATTAATTCGCCGGTTGGTATTTTTTGCCAGGACTCGATTCTAAAATGGCGTTTGTGTTCTCTTCTGTGACTCCAACCCAAGTCGAGCCCTTTGTTCCACTTTGTGGTGGGCTTCTCCACAGAAGCCTCCAAAAGTGGTGCCACTCTGTCTGGGTACCACAGGGAGTGTGGGAGGGGGTTTAGGCACCCTGGACTGAGTTACCTTAATAAATCAAGTCACACTCTTGCGTGATTGGCCCAAGTGGTGAGCCGGCCGGCTCACCACATAGCATGTTTGATTGACAGCTAGGCTGAGTGAATGGGGGTGTGCTGCATAAAAGCAGGGCTTTGGGGACTGGAACTTCAGAAGTCACCACAGGACCTGAGAATCCAATGAGGGAGAAGCTGAGCCGACCTACCACGATGACACCACCGGTGGAGCCCTGCGGAACCGACTCACCACTTCCTGACGACAGATAAGATCTCCCAGCTGGACAGGCTTCTTCCCCTGACTGGTGGGCACAACCAGTTTACCTTCTTTTCCTTGCATCCCAGGACGTCTTGTGGTCGAATTGCCCGTGCTATGCACCCCGGCAACCGGATAGCCACTTACCACTGGTCCACGAATAAAAGGACCGCTCCTTTTACCTGAGAACTCTGCGGCTGGTTTCTTCCCTGGCAGTGTAACGGACTCCTGTCTTCCTCCCCGACGAGATACTCTCTTCCCCCGGACGAAGCACCGACTTGCATTCGCTGCCAGGAACAACTGCCCACGCTGGAGAATTCTCACCACTTTAAGGTACCGTGTCCGCCAGGCCTCCCTTTCTAAAGATTGCTACAAGGTAATAATAATCCCTTAACCTTCTGGACTGGGCTGGCTGCCTTGACCATCTAACTGGTCCCTTTCTTTGGTCCAACTCTTTCTGAACCTTTTCAAGACTTTTGTGCACTTTAACCGTGTGACCTTGGACACATTTCGTTCTGGTCCTCTTAAAGTGGATCCGGCCTTCTGAACTCTAACTTCACGGTTTTACTTTGCCTTCTTCCCTTGTTGTGTTCTTGTGAAAGTGTTGGGATCGGTTTCAAATTATACTCTGCTTTTCTCTCCCTTTTTAAAACAAATTATTAGAGTGCCATCTGCGTTAAGCACTCACCGCTGTCTGAAAATAAGTGGGGCTTTACTTAAGAATTGTCTAATATTCTTTTAAGGGAGTGTATATCTTTTAGTGACTGTGTTTTTGAACTGCTTAACATTAGTGCCTGTGTGTTTTACTAGATGTGGTTTTAAATAAATAATTATATCTCTTTTACACCAAGCTCTGGTCAGTGTTTACTTGTTCTACTATGTTCTTTTGACCTATTGTGAATACTCTGTATACTGCCTAACTCTTCTTGAGGGAAGTCTGACTGCTCAGCCACAGCTACCAAGTGAATCTTTGTGTTACATACTGCTACCAAGTGGGTTTACTGCCAAACCTTCTTTTGCAGTGGTCCCAGAGGGAACTGCACAGATTTCTGCCTAACAGAGGCGGGGCCAGCCAAAACCATGGTATTGGAGGCGGTGCATCGTATTGGAGGCGGGGCCAGCCAAAACCATGGTATTGGAGGCGGGGCCAGCCAAAACCATGGTATTGTAGGGGGGCCAGCCAAAACCCTGGTACTAGAGGCGGGTCCAGTCAAAACCATGTAACTGGAGGCGGGGCCAGCCAAAACCATGGGACTAGAGGCAGGGCCAGCCAAAACCATGGAACATGAGGCGGGGCCAGCCAAAACCATGTAACTGGTGGCAGGTCCAGCCAAAATCATGCTATTGGAGGCAGGGCCAGCCAAAACCATGGTATTGGAGGCAAGGCCACCAAAACATGTTATTGGAGGCGGGCCAGCCAAAACCATGTAACTGGAGGCGGGGCCAGCCAAAACCATGGTATTGGAGGCGGGACCAGCCAAAACCATGATATTGGAGGTGGGGCCAGCCAAAACCATGTAACTGGAGGCGGAGCCAGCCAAAACCATGGTATTGGAGGCAGGGCAAGCCAAAACCATGGTATTGGAGGCGGGGGCAGCCAAAACCCTGAAACTGGAGGCGGGGCCAGCCAAAACCATGGTATTGGAGGTGGGGCCAGCCAAATCCATGGTATTGGATGCGGCGCAAGCCAAAACCATGGCATTGGAGGCGGGGCCACCCAAAACCATGGTATTGGAGGTGGGGCCAGCCAAAACCATAGTATTGGAGGCGGGTCCAGCCAAAACCAAGTAACTGGAGGCAGGGCCAGGAAAACCATGTAACTGGAGGCGGGGCCAGCCAAAACCATGGTATTGGAGGCGGGGCAAACCAAAACCATGTAACTGGATCCCGGGCCAGCCAAAACCATGGATCTGAATGCGGGGCCACCCGTATCCATGTAACTGGAGGCGGGGCCAGCCAAAACCATGTATCTGGAGGCGGGGCCAGCCAAAACCATAGTGCTGGAGGAGGGGCCATCCAAAACCATGGTATTGGAGGTGGGGCCAGCCAAAACCATGTAACTGGAAGCGGGGCCAGATAAAACCATGGATCTGGAGGCAGAGCCACCTGTATCCATGTAACTGGAGGCGGGGCCAGCCAAAACCATGTAACTCTAGGCAAGGCCAGCCAAAACCATAGTATTGGAGGCGGGGCCTGCCAAAAACATGGTATTGGAGGCGGGGCAAGCCAAAACCATGCAACTGGAAGCGGGGCCAACCAAAACCATGGTATTGGAGACGGGGCCAGCCAAAACCTTGGTATTGGAGGCGGGGCCAGCCAAAACCATGGTATTGGAGGCGGGGCCAGCCAAAATCATGGTATTGGATGCGGGGCCAACCAAAACCTTGTATTGGAGGCGGGACCAGCCAAAACCATGTAACTGGAGGCGGGGCCAGCGAAAACCATAGTACTGGAGGAGGGGCCAGCCAAAACCATGGTATTGGAGGCAGGGTCAGCCAAAACCATGTAAATGTAGGCGGGGCCAGCCAAAACCATGTAACTAGAGGCGGGGCCAGCCAAAACCATGGTATTGGCGGCGGGTCCAGACAAAACCATGTAATTGGAGGCAGGGCCAGCCAAAACCATGGAACTGGAGGCGGAGCCAGCCAAAACCATGGTATTGGAGGCAGGGCCAGCCAAAACCATGGTATTGGGGGCGGGTCCAGTCAAAACCATGTAGCTGGAGGCGGGGCCAGCCAAAACCATGGAACTAGAGGCAGGGCCAGCCAAAACCATGGAACATGAGGCGGGGCCAGCCAAAACCATGTAACTGGTGGCAGGTCCGGCCAAAACCATGCTATTGGAGGCAGGGCCAGCCAAAACCATGGTATTGGAGGCTTGGCATCCAAAACCATGTTATTGGAGGCGGGCCAGCCAAAACCATGGTATTTGTTAGGCAGAAACCTGTGCAGTTCCCTCTGGGACCACTGCAAAAGATTTAAGACTACAGGTGTTGGCAGTAAACCCACTTGGTAGCAGTCTGCACCGCACAGATTCACTGTGGTAGCTGTGGCTGAGCAGCCAGACTTCCCTCAAGAAGAGTTAGGCAGTATACAGAGGATACACAATAGGTACAGAGGCACAGTAGCACAAGCAAACACTGACCAGAGCTAGGTGTAAAAGTATAAACTTATTTATTAAAGGCACACTCATAAATTACACTAGCACATTAGAAAAGGTAAGAAAGTCAAACACAGTTACTATTACTCATATGTACATCCCTAATCATTTGTTGGACAATTCTAAGTTAACCCCACTTATTTCCAACCAGAGGTGAGCGCTTAACGTTAGATGGTACTCCAACAAGTATTACCAAAAGGGAGGGAAAAGGCAGAAATAAAGAGAGCAGTAAGGTAAAACACTTTTCACATAAGGTTAGCAAAGACAGTCAATGGTGGAACAAGGATAATTAGTTCGGGGCCCGCTTTAGAGGGAGCCAGGCGAAAAATGTGCCCAAGATCACACAATGTCACAAGTCTTTGCAGGTGAGCAAAAAGGTTTTACTACGGTTCTGAAAAGTTTAGTTAGGGTGTCCCAGACCTACCCAGGTTCAAGAGCCGAGGGCTAAATCTACCCCGTACAATCGGTGGCAAGGGAGGCCGGGCGGAACACAGTACCTTTAAAAGTGGAAAGATTCCTCCAGCGGTGGTAGTCGTTCCTGGTAGTGGGTGCAAGTCGCGGCGTCGTCCCGAGGAAGAGGTGATCTCGACGTAGGGGAAAGCTGCAGGTCGTTGCACTACCAGGGATGAGGCCAGCCGTGGAGTTTTCCGGTCACAAAGGATTTTTCCCCTCTTTCGCGGTTCAGGTAAAAAGTGGTATCCCGGTTGCCAGGGTGCTTGGCACAGGCAAGGCGGCCACGAGATGCTTCGGGACGGCGAAAAGAAGGCAGCAACTGGTTGTCCCCACCAGTTAAGGGAAGAAGACTCTCCGGCGGGAGATCTCCTCTGTCGTCGGGAAAAGTGGTGAGACGGTTCTGCAGGGCTTCACCGGTGGTGTCGTCTTGGCAGGTCAGCTCGGCTTCTCCCTCTTCGGCTTCTTAGGTCCTGTGGCGACTTCTGAAGAACCAGTCCCAAAAACCCTGCTTTTATGCAGCAAACCCCCATTCATACAGCCTAGCTGTCACTCAAACATGCTAAGTGGTGAGCGGGGTGGCTCACCACCTCGGCCAATCACACTAGAGTGCGACATGAGTTGGCAAGGCAACTCAGTCCAGGGTGCCTAAACCCCATCCCTCACCCCCTGTGGTACCCAGACAGAATGGCACCACTTTGGAGGGCTTCTGTGCAGAAGCCCGCCAAAAGTGGACAAAGGCTCGACTTACTGAAGTGAACCTAGACGCCATTTTGGCGGCGAGTTCCGGCAAAAAATCCCAACCGGTGAATTTATATTAAATAAATAAACCGGCGGTATCTTTAACATTGCACCAAAAAGTGGTGCATCAAAAACAATGGGAAATCCCATTGGGAAATATTCCGGTGGAATATTTCCGTGGTATCCACTGCCACCAGCCAGAACTCGGCGAGGGGGGATGGGACAGTACCCCCTCGACAACAGACCCAGGGGCAATCTAATTGCCCCTACCAGTACTTCCACAGTAAGATGGTTTGTACTGGTTAAGTTCCTAAGTTAAGACTAGTAAAGTCAATGGCAACTTTACAGACCCAGGGAGACAGTAGTCAGTCCCAGGGTGTGGATTCTATGTTTGGGGGTCTCTAGGACACCCCTGTGCTACTGCACGGAGGGTGCTGTGTAACACACATTCAAAAACCAATGATGGCCTATGGGGAAAATTACCCCCTAGCCCATAAGCACATAGCAAGTCACAGAAATACTCTCAAGTCATGTCCAAGAGTGATGGTAAAAGAGTCTCACTCTTGGCAGGAGAAAAAAATAAACCCCAAGAAATCCAGCAAAGCTGCTGGGGGACTCACTAGGTTAGGAAATTCAGCCTAAACAGAGAATTCTTCCTAACACTCGCCCCCCCCAGACTAAGGGACAGGAGGATTTAATCCACTCCTGGATGAACCTCATACCTCTAGTCGATGACATACATCCTAGAGAGTCCATCAGCATTTTGATGGTGACACCCTGACCTGTGCTCAATGGTGAAATCAAACCCTTGGAGGCAGATTGACCATCTCAATAGTTTTGGATTTTCCCCTTTCATTTGCATTAACCATCTCAAGGGTTGGTGGTCAGTCTGAATGACAAAAGTAGAACCATACAAGTATGGCCTAAACTTCTTCAGTGCCCACACAATAGCAAAGCATTCTCTTTCGATTGTTGCCCACCTTGTTTCAGGATCCTTCAGTTTCCTACTGATGAAGCAAATGGGGTGTTCCCTACCCTTCTCATCCAGTTGGCTAAGAACTGCACCTATACCTACATTGGAAGCATCAGTTTGTACAATGAAAGTTTGGTGGTAGTCAGGAGCTCTGAGTACTGGAGCTTGGCAGAGAGCTTTCTTTAGGTTTTCAAAGGCCTGATTGCATTCCTCATTCCATTTGACCTTCTTAGGGAATTTTGGAGAGGAGATCACATTCAGAGGAGAAGCTATGGTCCCATAGTTCTCAATGAAATTCCTGTAGTACCCAGTGAGGCCTAAGAAGGCTCTCACCTGGGTCTGAGTAGTAGGTGTTGTCCAATTCTGCACAGCTTCAATCTTGCTGAGCAAAGGCCTTATTTCTCCACCTCCTACCTCATGTCCAAGGTAGACCACTTTACTCTGACCAATTTGGCACTTGCTTGCTTTTATGGTCAGATTGGCCTGCTCAAGAGCCTGCAAAACATGTCCTAAGTGGGTCACATGTTCTTCCCAGGAGTGGCTGAAGACTGCAATGTCATCCAAGTATGCCATGCAGAAGTCCTCCATCCCAGCTAGAACTTGGTTCACCATCCTCTGGAATGTTGCAGGTGCATTTTTCAGTCCAAAAGTCATAACCTTGAATTGGTATAGGCCAACTGGGGTAGAAAATGCAGTCTTCTCCTTGGCATGGTCTGTCAGGGCTATTTGCCAGTAGCCTGACGTAAGGTCCAGTGTGCTGAGGTACTTGGCTGCACCAAGTTTATCCACCAACTCATCTGTCCTTGGCAAAGGGTGGGCATCAGTCTTGGTGACTGCATTAAGAGCTCTATAGTCCACACAGAATCTCAACTCTTTGGATCCTGCTTTTGGTACTAACACTACTGGGCTAGACCATGGACTAGTAGAGGGCTCTATTACCTCGAGATCAAGCATCTTCTTGACCTCTCCTTTGATGTGGGTTCTGACATGTTCTGACATTCTATATCCCCTGCTTTTGACTGGCAGGCAGTCACCAGTGAGTATCTCATGCTGTCCCCAAGGGGTCAAGCCTGGTGAAAGTGAGAACAGGGGGGCAAACTGATTTAACATAGCTTTGCACTCCTCCTGTTGCTCAGGGGTCAGATCTGAAGAGAGATTAACTCCTTCAACCTTTTCGTCCAAAGGTAAGCCTCTCAGGAGGTCAGGTAGAGCGTCACTCTCCTCCTCCTCTTCCGATGAAGCTAGAAGCAATGCTCCTACTTCGGGTCTAGAGACATAGGCTTTGAGGCGGTTGGTGTGGAAGACTCTGGGAGCTTCCCTGGGTTTGCCCAGATCCACCAGATAGTTGACCTCTCCAAGTTTTCCCACAACCTTGAAGGGTCCCATCCATTTGTCTTGCAAGGCCCTCTGCCTTGTTGGGAGCATAACTAGAATGAGCTGGTCTTGAGTAAACTCAACCATGTTAGCCTTCTGATCATGCCAATGTTTGATCAGTGCTTGGCCAGCTTTCAAGTTGTCACTTGCTTCTGCCATCATGTGTGACATTCTCCTTCAGAGACCTATCACATAGTCAGTCACTCTGACTGGCTTGGGGGAAGGAGCACTCTCCAACCCCTCCTTAATCAGGGCCAAGGGGCCTCTGACGGGATGGCCATAGAGAAGTTCAAAGGGAGAATAACCCACTCCCTCCTGAGGGACTTCCCTATAAGCAAATAGAAGGCATGGCAGTAGAAGGTCCCACTTCTTCTTAAGGGGTTCTTCTAAGGCACCTATCATGCTCTTCATGGTTCTGTTAAATCTTTCTACCAACCCGTTTGTCTGAGGGTGGTAGGCGGTTGAGAACTTGTAGGTGACTCCGCAGGTTTTCCACATGGCTTTCATGTAGTTGGACATAAAATTTGTCCCCCTGTCAGAGATCACCTCCTTAGGAAACCCAACCCTGGTAAAGATACCAAGGAGGGCCTTAGCCACAGCCTGAGCTGTAACAGTCCTCATAGGAATTGCCTCAGGGTACCTAGTAGCATGGTCTACTACAACAAGGATAAACCTGTTGCCTGAGGAGGTTGGGGGATCAAGGGGACCAACAATGTCAATCCCTACCCTCTCAAATGGGACTCCCACGACTGGGAGAGGCACTAAAGGTGCCACATTCTTGGAACCAACCTTACCAGAAGTCTGGCAGGTATGGCAGCTCCTGCAATACGTATCTACTTCAGCCCCCATTTTTGGCCAATAGAAGTAGAGGGAGAGCCTTTCCTTGGTCTTCTTGAAACTCAAGTGACCAGCCAAAGGAATCTCGTGGGCTAGTTGCAAGAACTGTTGTCTGTTCTCTTGGGGCACTACCAGGCGTTGGTATGCTCCAGGTTCAGATTCGGTTGGTTCACTGTAGAAGAGGCCATCTTCCCAGTGTAACCTATACTTCCCAGGCTCTTGCCATCAGCCTGAGAAGCTGCCTGCTGGCGGAGACCCTCCAGAGTTGGACATTCTCTTTGTCCCTTACGGAAAGCTGTCCTGCTGGGTCCACCTTCTGCCAGTAAAGACTGCAGCTCAGGATGGTCAGCCGGGTCCAGGTCTCCAATAAGTTCTGGGCCTCCTACTAGCTCTTCTTCAGAGTCTAGTTCAACCAAACAGGGTTGTACCTCCCTCTCAGCCTCAGCTGGAGGTGGAGTTACAGGTGTAACTTTGGACAACCTCGGGGAAGTCCTCGTTGGAAGCACTGGAGTGCTTGCTGTAGGCTTTTTCCTAGGAGTCTTGGGTTGCCCCTTTGCTCCTGATCTGGTAGTTACTGCAGTAAGTTGTTCCAGTGGGAGAGGAGTGATTTCTGTCATCATCTCCTGAGATAAACCTCGCAGGGTTTTCTCTCTTGCAGATTTGGTGAGCTCCTGTAACCTTTTACTAGGAGGTCTGGGGGTATGTGACACAACTCCCAGAGCTTTCAGGTCATTTCCTAGCAGAACTCTTCCTGGCACTTCACATTGTATACTGACAGGTATCTTCACAGCCATATCATTACACTGGATGAGAACTGGTAACTGGGGACACATCTGCACAGGCCCTCCAGCTAACTTGGTGAGGCATTTGGGTGCCTTAGCAACATCCTCTGCCTTGAAAAATGATTCATCCACCACAGTTATGCTGGCCCCAGTGTCCCTGATGGCAGGAGTCTCCTGACCATTCACGTGGACACTGTCCTTATAATACTCTTTAGTATTATCTGGGATAGAATTATATACATCTAAATTCTGCTGTTCCCACAACCCCAGAGAGACTAAAGAAGCACTGGCGGAGACTCCAGTGGGTTCATCCGCCAGTAGTAGAAAGTTTCCACTTGCCATAGTGACTTCCTCCTCTGGAGCGAAGGCTAAGGAGACAAGTTGGACCCCTGAAGGTTTACCCTTACATCTGGGATCTCCTTTCACATGGTCAGTAGCCTTACAAACATAACAGGCCCCAAAGGCCCTTTGGAATGGAGGCTTGTTCTGACCTCCTTCTGGTTTAGCACCAGAAGGTATACTACTCTGCTGTGGTTTCACAGGTGGCTTACCCTTATGGTTTTGTTTGGGGCCCTCTTTGGAATTAGGATTATTAGAATTCTCTTTGGAGTCTTTCTTAGGCTGTCTTCCCTCATCCTTCTTCTGAGTTACCCCTGAATCCTTGTGAGTAGCCCTGTTGGCAACCCACAAGTCAGCAGCCTTAGCTAGTTTCCTAGGATCTAATTCCTGTGAATCAGCCAAGTGCTGTCTGAGCTCAGGAGAGCAGGCATCATAAATTGACTCCATCATTACCAGATTTCTCATTCCTTCATAAGTGTCCACCTTGTAACCCTTAATCCATCCCTCTAAGTTTTTCAACCCTTCACACACCCAGGTAGCCCAAGGGGTACCATCATGCTTTTTGAGGCTCCTAAACCTCTTAAGATACTGGGAAAGGGTCTTCCCAAACCTAGCTATCAAAGCTAGTTTCACACATTCATACTCTTTCCTATCCTCCTCCCCCAACTCCATTACCACATCAGTTGCAACAGGGGGAAGCCTAGAGAACAACCAGGTGAGTAACTCATTACCTGTGATGTTCTGGAGCCCATGATTATACTCAAACATAGACAACCAATCCAACACATCCAACTTAGGTTCATACATACCAATCAATTCCTTAGGCATCCGGGGTCTTTTAGGACTGGAACTTCTAGAGGAGCCAGAGAGAGAAGCATTCTCAACAGACAATTTCTTCATTTCTAGCTCATACTTGAGCTCCATTTCCCTTAGCCTTAGTTCTTTGTCAGTTTGAGCATTAAGTTTCTTGTACTCTAATTCAAGTTTCATTTTCTCTAGTTCAAAGTATTGAGGGCTAAATGTGGGACCTGGTAAAGGTCCAGTGGGTACAGCTGTTAGAGCAGACAGAGGCCTAGAGGGACTATCTACAACAGTTTCATCCTCCTCTTCTGGTTCTGACCCAAGATCATCAATACTTTGTGCCATATCAAGATCATTGCTGCTTTCTACATTTGCTGGAGTGATAGGTTCCTCTGGACCATCCTCCAGACTTTGGTTTTCTAACAACCTTTCTATTAGCTCTATTTTCTTTCCTTTAGTCATGTGATTCTTATGCTTACAGAGAAGTCTTAGACAATCAGCAGTTTTTGTAGCAAGGGACTCTTGACTATAACTTTCCATAGTAGACAGGTTAAAAATGACTTTTTCTTTCTTGTGCTTAAGCTTTGTGGTTAGTTGCACTAAGGTATCTCAAAAGTACTCTAAAGTGTATACTCAATACAGATCCCACCGCTGTACACCAGTGTTAGGCAGAAACCTGTGCAGTTCCCTCTGGGACCACTGCAAAAGATTTAAGACTACAGGTGTTGGCAGTAAACCCACTTGGTAGCAGTCTGCACCGCACAGATTCACTGTGGTAGCTGTGGCTGAGCAGCCAGACTTCCCTCAAGAAGAGTTAGGCAGTATACAGAGGATACACAATAGGTACAGAGGCACAGTAGCACAAGCAAACACTGACCAGAGCTAGGTGTAAAAGTATAAACTTATTTATTAAAGGCACACTCATAAATTACACTAGCACATTAGAAAAGGTAAGAAAGTCAAACACAGTTACTATTACTCATATGTACATCCCTAATCATTTGTTGGACAATTCTAAGTTAACCCCACTTATTTCCAACCAGAGGTGAGCGCTTAACGTTAGATGGTACTCCAACAAGTATTACCAAAAGGGAGGGAAAAGGCAGAAATAAAGAGAGCAGTAAGGTAAAACACTTTTCACATAAGGTTAGCAAAGACAGTCAATGGTGGAACAAGGAGAATTAGTTCGGGGCCCGCTTTAGAGGGAGCCAGGTGAAAAATGTGCCCAAGATCACACAATGTCACAAGTCTTTGCAGGTGAGCAAAAAGGTTTTACTACGGTTCTGAAAAGTTTAGTTAGGGTGTCCCAGACCTACCCAGGTTCGAGAGCCGAGGGCTAAATCTACCCCGTACAATCGGTGGCAAGGGAGGCCGGGCGGAACACAGTACCTTTAAAAGTGGAAAGATTCCTCCAGCGGTGGTAGTCGTTCCTGGTAGTGGGTGCAAGTCGCGGCGTCGTCCCGAGGAAGAGGTGATCTCGACGTAGGGGAAAGCTGCAGGTCGTTGCACTACCAGGGATGAGGCCAGCCGTGGAGTTTTCCGGTCACAAAGGATTTTTCCCCTCTTTCGCGGTTGAGGTAAAAAGTGGTATCCCGGTTGCCAGGGTGCTTGGCACAGGCAAGGCGGCCACGAGATGCTTCGGGACGGCAAAAAGAAGGCAGCAACTCGTTGTCCCCACCAGTTAAGGGAAGAAGACTCTCCGGCGGGAGATCTCCTCTGTCGTCGGGAAAAGTGGTGAGACGGTTCTGCAGGGCTTCACCGGTGGTGTCGTCTTGGCAGGTCGGCTCGGCTTCTCCCTCTTCGGCTTCTTAAGTCCTGTGGCGACTTCTGAAGAACCAGTCCCAAAAACCCTGCTTTTATGCAGCAAACCCCCATTTATACAGCCTAGCTGTCACTCAAACATGCTAAGTGGTGAGCGGGGTGGCTCACCACTTGGGCCAATCACACTAGAGTGCGACATGAGTTGGCAAGGCAACTCAGTCCAGGGTGCCTAAACCCCCTCCCACACCCCCTGTGGTACCCAGACAGAATGGCACCACTTTCGAGGGCTTCTGTGCAGAAGCCCGCCAAAAGTGGACAAAGGCTCGACTCGGGTTCAGGGTTACTGAAGTGAACCTAGACGCCATTTTGGCGGCGAGTTCCGGCAAAAAATCCCAACCGGTGAATTTATATTAATTAAATAAACCGGCGGTATCTTTAACATTGCACCAAAAAGTGGTGCATCAAAAACAATGGGAAATCCCATTGGGAAATATTCCGGTGGAATATTTCCGTGGTATCCACTGCCACCAGCCAGAACTCGGCGAGGGGGGACGGGACAGTACCCCCTCGACAACAGACCCAGGGGCAATCTAATTGCCCCTACCAGTACTTCCACAGTAAAATGGTTTGTACTGGTTAAGTTCCTAAGTTAAGACTAGTAAAGTCAATGGCAACTTTACAGACCCAGGGAGACAGTAGTCAGTCCCAGGGTGTGGAGTCTATGTTTGGGGGTCTCTAGGACACCCCTGTGCTACTGCACGGAGGGTGCTGTGTAACACACATTCAAAAACCAATGATGGCCTATGGGGAAAATTACCCCCTAGCCCATAAGCACATAGCAAGTCACAGAAATACTCTCAAGTCATGTCCAAGAGTGAGGGTAAAAGAGTCTCACTCTTGGCAGGAGAAAAAAATAAACCCCAAGAAATCCAGCAAAGCTGCTGGGGGACTCACTAGGTTAGGAAATTCAGCCTAAACAGAGAATTCTTCCTAACAGTATTGGAGGCGGGGCAAGCCAAAACTATGTAACTGGAGGCGGGGCCAGCCAAAACCATTGTATTGGAGGCGGTGCGAGCCTAAACCATGGTATTGGAGGCGGGGCCAGCCAAAACCATGATATTGGATGTGGGGCCAGCCAAAACCATGTAACTGGAGGCGGGGCCAGCCAAAACCATGGTATTGGAGGCAGGGCAAGCCAAAACCATGGTATTGGAGGCGGGGGCAGCCAAAACCATGAAACTGGAGACGGGGCCAGCCAAAACATTGGTATTGGAGGTGGGGCCAGCCAAAACCATGGTATTGGAGGCGGTGCAAGCCAAAACCATGGCATGGGAGGCGGGGCCAGCCAAAACCATAGTATTGGAGGCGGGGCCAGCCAAAACCATGTAACTGGAGGCAGGGTCAGGAAAACCATGTAACTGGAGGCGGGGCCAGCCAAAACCATGGTTTTGGAGGCGGGGCAAACCAAAACCATGTAACTGGATGCCGGGCCAGCCTAAACCATGGTTTTGGATGCAGGGCCACCCGTATCCATGTAACTGGAGGCGGGGCCAGCCAAAACCATGTATCTGGAGGCGGGGCCGCCAAAACCATAGTGCTGGAGGAGGGGCCAGCCAAAACCATGGTATTGGAGGTGGGGCCAGCCAAAACCATGTAACTGGAAGCGGGGCCAGATAAAACCATGGATCTGGAGGCGGAGCCACCTGTATCCATGTAACTGGAGGCGGGGCCAGCCAAAACCATGTAACTGGAGGCAAGGCCAGCCAAAACCATAGTATTAGAGGCAGGGCCAGCCAAAAACATCGTATTGGAGTCGGGGCAAGCCAAAACCATGCAACTGGAAGCGGGGCCAACCAAAACCATGGTATTGGAGGCGGGGCCAGCCAAAATCATGGTATTGGAGGCGGGGCCAGCCAAAACCATGTATTGGAGGCGGGACCAGCCAAAACCATGTAACTGGAGGCGGGGCCAGCCAAAACCATAGTACTGGAGGAGGGGCCAGCCAAAACCATGGTATTGGAGGCAGGGTCAGCCAAAACCATGTAAATGGAGGCGGGGCGAGCCAAAACCATGTAACTAGAGGCGGGGCCAGCCAAAACCATGGTATTGGAGGCGGGTCCAGACAAAACCATGTAACTGGAGGCAGGGCCAGCCTAAACCATGGAACTGGAGGTGGAGCCAGCCAAAACCATTTAACTGGAGGCGGGGCCAGCTAAAACCATGGTATTGGAGGCGGGACCAGCCAAAACCATGGAACTGGAGGCCAGGCCAACCAAAACCATGGTATTGGAGGCGGGGCCAGCCAAAACCATGGTATTGGAGGCAGGTCCAGCCAAAACCATGTAACTGGAGGTGGGGCCAGCCAAAACCATGGAACTGGAGGCGGGGCAAGCCAAAACCATGGAACTTGAGGCGGGGCCAGCCAAAATCATGTAACTGGAGGCGGGGCCAGCCAAAACCATGGTATTGGAGGCGGATGCAGCCAAAACCATGTAACTGGAGGCGGGCCAGCCAAAACCCTGGTGGTCCAGCCAAAACCATGTAACTGGAGGCGGGGCCAGCCAAAACCATGGAACTGGAAGCAGGGCATGCCAAAACCATGATACTGGAGTCGGCGCCAGCCAAAACCATGGAACTGGAGGCAGGACCAGCAAAAACCATGGTATTGGAGGCGGGGCAAGCCAAAACCATGGTATTGAAGGCGGGGCCAGCCAAAACCATGGAACTGGGGGTGGTGCCAGCAAAAACCATGGTATTGGAGGCGCGGCCAGCCAAAACCATGGTATTGGAGGCGGGGCCAGCCAAAACCATGCTATTGGAGGCAGGTCCAGCCAAAACCATGTAATTGGAGGCAGGGCCAGCCAAAATCATGGAACTGGAGGCGGAGCCAGCCAAAACCATGGTATTGGAGGCAGGGCCAGCCAAAACCATGGTATTGGAGGCGGGTCCAGTCAAAACCATGTAACTGGAGGCGGGGCCAGCCAAAACCATGGAACTAGAGGCGGGGCCAGCCAAAACCATGGAACATGAGGCTGGGCCAGCCAAAACCATGTAACTGGAGGCAGGTCAAGCCAAAACCATGGTATTGGAGGCGGGGCCAGCCAAAACCAAGGAAATTGAGGCGGGGCCAGCCAAAACCATGGAACATGAGGCGGGGCCAGCCAAAACCATGTAACTGGTGGCAGGTCCAGCCAAAACCTTGCTATTGGAGACAGGGCCAGCCAAAACCATGGTATTGGAGGCCGGGCCACCAAAACCATGTTATTGGAGGCGGGCCAGCCAAAACCATGGTATTGGAGGCGGGGCAAGCCAAAACCATGTAACTGGAGGCAGGGCCAACCAAAACCATGGTATTGGAGGCTGGGCCAGCCAAAACCATGGTATTGGAGGCGGGGCCAGCCAAAACCATGATATTGGAAGCGGGTCCAGCCAAAACCATGTAACTAGAGGCGGGGCCAGCCAAAACCATGGAACTAGAGGCGGGGCCAGCCAAAACCATGGAACTGGAGACAGGGCGAGCCAAAACCATGATATTGGAGGCAGGGCGAGCCAAAACTATGGTATTGGAGGCGGGGCCAAACAAAACCCTGGTATTGGAGGCAGGGCCAGCCAAAACCATGGTATTGGAGGCGGGTCCAGCCAAAACCATGTAACTGGAGGCGGGGACAGCCAAAACCATGGAACTGGAGGCAGGGCCAGCCAAAACCATGATACTGGAGGCGGGGCCAGCCAAAATCATGGAACTGGAGGCAGTACCAGCAAAAACCATGGTATTGGAGGCGGGGCAAGCCAAAACCATGGTATTGGAGGCGGGGCCAGCCAAAACCATGGAACTGGGGGTGGGGCCAGCAAAAACCATGGTATTGGAGGCAGGGCCAGCCAAAACCATGGTATTGGAGGCGGGGCCTGCCAAAACCATGCTATTGGAGGCAGGACCAGCCAAAACCATGTAATTGGAGGCAGGGCCAGCCAAAACCATGGAACTGGAGGTGAAGCCAGCCAAAACCATGATTTTGGAGGCAGGGCCAGCCAAAACCATGGTATTGGAGGCGGGTCCAGTCAAAACCATGTAACTGGAGGTGGGGCCAGCCAAAACCATGGAACTAGAGGCAGGGCCAGCCAAAACCATGGAACATGAGGCGGGGCCAGCCAAAACCATGTAACTGGTGGCAGGTCCAGCCAAAACCATGCTATTGGATGCAGGGCCAGCCAAAACCATGGTATTGGAGGCAGGGCCACCAAAACCATGTTATTGGAGACGGGCCAGCCAAAACCATGGTATTGGAGGCGGGGCAAGCCAAAACCATGTAACTGGAGGAGAGGCCAGCCAAAACCATGGTATTGGAGGCGGTGCAAGCCTAAACCATGTTATTGGAGGCGGGGCCAGCCAAAACCATGATATTGGAGGTGGGGCCAGCCAAAACCATGTAATTGGAGGCGGGGCCAGCCAAAACCATGGTATTGGAGGCAGGGCAAGCCAAAACCATGGTATTGGAGGTAGGGGCAGCCAAAACCATGAAACTGGAGGCAGGGCCAGCCAAAACCATGGTATTGGAGGTGGGGCCAGCCAAAACCATGGTATTGGAGGCGGGGCAAGCCAAAACCATGGCATTGGAGGCGGGGCCAGCCAAACCATGGTATTGGAGGTGGGGCCAGCCAAAACTATAGTATTGCAGGCGGGGCCAGCCAAAACCATGTAACTGGAGGCAGGGCCAGGAAAACCATGTAACTGGAGGCGGGGCCAGCCAAAACCATGGTATTGGAGGCGGGGCAACCCAAAACCATGTAACTGGATGCCGGGCCAGCCAAAACCATGGATCTGGATGCAGGGCCACCCGTATCCATGTAACTGGAGGCAGGGCCAGCCAAAACCATGTAACTGGAGGCGGGGCCAGCCAAAACCATAGTGCTGGAGGAGGGGCCAGCCAAAACCATTGTATTGGAGGTGGGGCCAGCCAAAACCATGTAACTGGAAGCGGGGCCAGATAAAACCATGGATCTGGAGGCGGAGCCACCCGTATCCATGTAACTGGAGGCGGGGCCAGCCAAAACCATGTAACTGGAGGCAGGGCCAGCCAAAACCATAGTATTGGAGGCGGGGCCAGCCAAAACCATTGTATTGGAGGCGGGGCAAGCCAAAACCAATGCAACTGGAAGCAGGGCCAACCAAAACCATGGTATTGGAGACGGGGCCAGCCAAAACCTTGGTATTGGAGGCGGGGCCAGCCAAAACCATGGTATTGGAGGCGGGGCCAGCCAAAATCATGGTATTGGAGGTGGGGCCAGGCAAAACCATGTATTGGAGGTGGGGCCAGCTAAAACCATGTAACTGGAGGTGGGGCCAGCCAAAACCATGGATCTGGAGGGGGCCACCCGTATCCATGTAACTGGAGGCGGGACCAGCCAAAACCATGTAACTGGAGGCGGGGCCAGCCAAAACCATAGTACTGGAGGAGGGGCCAGTCAAAACCATGGTATTGGAGGCGGGGCCAGCCAAAACCATGGTATTGGAGGCGGGGTCAGTCAAAACCATTGTATTGGAGGCAGGGCCAACCATATCCATGTAACTGGAGGTGTGGCCAGCCAAAACCATGGAAATGGAGGCGGGGCCAGCCAAAACCATGGAACTGGAGGCGGGGCCACCCGGATCCATGTAACTGGAGGAGGGGCCAGCCAAAACCATGGTATTGGAGGCGGGGCCAGCCAAAACCATGTTACTAGAGGCGGGGCCAGCCAAAACCATGGTATTGGAGGCGGGGCCAGCCAAAACCATGGTATTTGAGGCGGGGCCAGCCAAAACCTTGGTATTTTAGGCAGTGCCAGCTAAAACCATTGTATTGGAGGCGGGGCCAGCCAAAACCATGGTATTGGAGACGGGGCCAGCCAAAACCATGTAAATGGAGGTGGGGCCAGCCAAAACCATGGAACACCTTGTCACCATGGAACACCTTGTAACCATGGAACTGGAGGCGGGGCCAGCCAAAACCATGGTATCGGAGACGGGGCCATCCAAACCATGGAACTGGAGGCAGGGCCAGCCAAAACCATCGAACTGGAGGCGGGGCCAGCCAAAAGCATGGATCTGGAGGCAGGGCTAGCCAAAACCAATATATTGCAGGCAGGGCTAGACAAAACCAATGTATTGGAGGCGGGGCCAGCCAAAACCATGTCACTGGAGGCAGGGTCAGCCAAAACCATGATATTGGAGGTGGCGCCAGCCAAAACCATGGTATTGGAGGCAGGTCCAGCCAAAACCATGTAACTGGAGGTGGGGCCAGCCAAAACCATGGAACACCTTGTAACCATTGAACACCTTGTAACCATGGAACTGGAGGCGGGGCAAGCCAAAACCATGGAACTTGAGGCGGGGCCAGCCAAAACCATGTAACTGGAGGCGGGTCCAGCCAAAACCATGGTATTAGAGGCAGGGTTAGCGAAAACCATGGAACTGGAGGCAGGACCAGCAAAAACCATGGTATTGGAGGCGGGGCAAGCCAAAACCATGGTATTGGAGGTGGGGCCAGCCAAAACCATGGAACTGGTGGTGGGGCCAGCAAAAACCATGGTATTGGAGGCAGGGCCAGCCAAAACCATGGTATTGGAGGCGGGGCCAGCCAAAACCATGCTATTGGAGGCAGGTCCAGCCAAAACCATGTAATTGGAGGCAGGGCCAGCCAAAACCATGGAACTGGAGGCGAAGCCAGCCAAAACCATGGTATTGGAGGCAGGGCCAGCCAAAACCATGGTATTGGAGGCAGGTCCAGTCAAAACCATGTAACTGGAGGCAGGGGCAGCCAAAAACATGGAACTAGAGGCGGGGCCAGCCAAAACCATGGAACATGAGGTGGGGCCAGCCAAAACCATGTAACTGGAGGCAGGTCCAGCCAAAACCATGGTATTGGAGGCGGGGCCAGCCAAAACCAAGGAACTTGAGGCAGGGCCAGCCAAAACCATGGAACATGAGGCGGGGCCAGCCAAAACCACGTAACTGGTGGCAGGTCCAGCCAAAACCATGCTATTGGAGGCAGGGCCAGCCAAATCCATGGTATTGGAGGCGGGACACCAAAACCATGTTATTGGAGGCGGGCCAGCCAAAACCATGTAACTAGAGGCAGGGCCAGCCAAAACCATGGAACTAGAGGCGGGGCCAGACAAAACCATGGAACTGGAGACAGGGCCCGCCAAAACCATGATATTGGAGACAGGGCGAGCCAAAATCATGGTATTGGAGGCGGGGCCAGCCAAAACCATGGTGTTGGAGGCGGGGTCAGCCAAAACCATGGTATTGGAGGCGGGGTCAGCCAAAACCATGGAGCTGGAGGCGGGGCCAGCCAAAACCATGGTATTGGACGCGGGGCCAGCCAAAACCATGTTACTAGAGGCGGGGCCAGCCAAAACCATGGTATTGGAGGCGGGGCCAGCCAAAACCATGGTATTTGAGGCGGGGCCAGCCAAAACCTTGGTATTTTAGGCAGTGCCAGCTAAAACCATTGTATTGGAGGCGGGGCCAGCCAAAACCATGGTATTGGAGACGGGGCCAGCCAAAACCATGTAAATGGAGGTGGGGCCAGCCAAAACCATGGAACACCTTGTCACCATGGAACACCTTGTAACCATGGAACTGGAGGCGGGGCCAGCCAAAACCATGGTATCGGAGACAGGGCCAGCCAAACCATGGAACTGGAGGCAGGGCCAGCCAAAACCATCGAACTGGAGGCGGGGCCAGCCAAAACCATGGATCTGGAGGCAGGGCTAGCCAAAACCAATATATTGCAGGCAGGGCTAGACAAAACCAATGTATTGGAGGCGGGGCCAGCCAAAACCATGTCACTGGAGGCAGGGTCAGCCAAAACCATGATATTGGAGGTGGCGCCAGCCAAAACCATGGTATTGGAGGCAGGTCCAGCCAAAACCATGTAACTGGAGGTGGGGCCAGCCAAAACCATGGAACACCTTGTAACCATTGAACACCTTGTAACCATGGAACTGGAGGCGGGGCAAGCCAAAACCATGGAACTTGAGGCGAAGCCAGCCAAAACCATGGTATCGGAGGCAGGGCCAACCAAAACCATGGTATTGGAGGCAGGTCCAGTCAAAACCATGTAACTGGAGGCGGGGGCAGCCAAAACCATGGAACTAGAGGCGGGGCCAGCCAAAACCATGGAACATGAGGTGGGGCCAGCCAAAACCATGTAACTGGAGGCAGGTCCAGCCAAAACCATGGTATTGGAGGCGGGGCCAGCCAAAACCAAGGAACTTGAGGCAGGGCCAGCCAAAACCATGGAACATGAGGCGGGGCCAGCCAAAACCACGTAACTGGTGGCAGGTCCAGCCAAAACCATGCTATTGGAGGCAGGGCCAGCCAAATCCATGGTATTGGAGGCAGGTCCAGCCAAAACCATGTAATTGGAGGCAGGGCCAGCCAAAACCATGGAACTGGAGGCGAAGCCAGCCAAAACCATGGTATTGGAGGCAGGGCCAGCCAAAACCATGGTATTGGAGGCAGGTCCAGTCAAAACCATGTAACTGGAGGCGGGGGCAGCCAAAACCATGGAACTAGAGGCGGGGCCAGCCAAAACCATGGAACATGAGGTGGGGCCAGCCAAAACCATGTAACTGGAGGCAGGTCCAGCCAAAACCATGGTATTGGAGGCGGGGCCAGCCAAAACCAAGGAACTTGAGGCAGGGCCAGCCAAAACCATGGAACATGAGGCGGGGCCAGCCAAAACCACGTAACTGGTGGCAGGTCCAGCCAAAACCATGCTATTGGAGGCAGGGCCAGCCAAATCCATGGTATTGGAGGCGGGACACCAAAACCATGTTACTGGAGGCGGGCCAGCCAAAACCATGGTATTGGAGGCGTGGCCAGCCAAAACCATGGTATTGGAGGAGGGGCCAGCCAAAACCATGGTATTGGAAGCAGGTCCAGCCAAAACCATGTAACTAGAGGCAGGGCCAGCCAAAACCATGGAACTAGAGGCGGGGCCAGACAAAACCATGGAACTGGAGACAGGGCCCGCCAAAACCATGATATTGGAGACAGGGCGAGCCAAAATCATGGTATTGGAGGCGGGGCCAGCCAAAACCATGGTGTTGGAGGCGGGGTCAGCCAAAACCATGGTATTGGAGGCGGGGTCAGCCAAAACCATGGAGCTGGAGGCGGGGCCAGCCAAAACCATGGTATTGGAGGCAGGGCCAGCCAAAACCATGTAACTGGAGGCGGGGCCAGCTATAACCATGGTATTGGAGGCGGGAAAGCCAAAACCATGGTATTGGAGGCGGTGCGAGCCTAATCCATGGTATTGGAGGCGGGGCCAGCCAAAACCATGATATTGGAGGTGGGGCCAGCCAAAACCACGTAACTGGTGGCAGGTCCAGCCAAAACCATGCTATTGGAGGCAGGGCCAGCCAAATCCATGGTATTGGAGGCAGGTCCAGCCAAAACCATGTAATTGGAGGCAGGGCCAGCCAAAACCATGGAACTGGAGGCGAAGCCAGCCAAAACCATGGTATTGGAGGCAGGGCCAGCCAAAACCATGGTATTGGAGGCAGGTCCAGTCAAAACCATGTAACTGGAGGCGGGGGCAGCCAAAACCATGGAACTAGAGGCGGGGCCAGCCAAAACCATGGAACATGAGGTGGGGCCAGCCAAAACCATGTAACTGGAGGCAGGTCCAGCCAAAACCATGGTATTGGAGGCGGGGCCAGCCAAAACCAAGGAACTTGAGGCAGGGCCAGCCAAAACCATGGAACATGAGGCGGGGCCAGCCAAAACCACGTAACTGGTGGCAGGTCCAGCCAAAACCATGCTATTGGAGGCAGGGCCAGCCAAATCCATGGTATTGGAGGCGGGACACCAAAACCATGTTATTGGAGGCGGGCCAGCCAAAACCATGGTATTGGAGGCGTGGCCAGCCAAAACCATGGTATTGGAGGAGGGGCCAGCCAAAACCATGGTATTGGAAGCTGTTAGGCAGAAACCTGTGCAGTTCCCTTGGGGAACACTGCAAAAGATTTAAGACTACAGGTAGAGCAGTAAACCCCTTTGGTAGCAGTCTGTACCACCCAGATTTACCTGGTAGCTGTGGCTGAGCAGTCAGACTTCTCTCAAGAAGAGTTAGGCAGTATGTAAAGTATACACAATATGTACCAAAACACAATAGCACAAGCAAACACTGACCAGAGCTTGGTTTCAAAAGTATATAGTTATTTATTTAAAATACACATAAGTTAAAAACACTCTAGCAAAAATATAGTAAAAGTACTTCAACACAGTTATAATGAAAGTAGATTCAATCCTTTCTCCTATCTAGACAACTCTAGGTAAAACACCACTTAATTAAAACAGAGGTGAGTGCTTAACGTTAGATGACACTCTAGTAGTTTCCAAGAAAGGGAGAGAAAAAGCAGAAATGGGTTAGACACACCACTCTAAGGTCCAGAGCACTTGCAATAGGCTTACAGAAGAATAAAGTCACAGGGGAGCAAAAGTCACTAGGCAGGGCCCACTCTTAGAGTAGCCGGAGCGAAAATGTGCCCAAGATCACACTGTTAGTTAGAGATTCAAAGTCTTGCAAAGAGTCAAAAAGAGGTTAGAGTGGCTCAGAAAGTTTAGCCAAAGTGTCCCAGGCACTCCCAGGTTCGAAAGCCGGGGACTAAATCTACCCCGTACAGTCGGTAGCAAGGGAAGCCAGGCAGAACACAGTACCTTAAGCGGAAAGGATCCTCCAGCGGTGGCAGTTGTTCCAGGCAGTGGCAGCAGGGCTCGACGTCGGTCAGGGGAGAAGGAGTTCTCGCTGAAGAGCAGAAGAAGAGGGTCGTTGCACTGCCCGGGAAGAAACCAGCCGCGGAGTCCTCCGGTTAAAGGGTTGGTGCCGACTTTCGCGGTATGGGGGTAAAGTGTGGTATTCCGGTTGCCGGGGTGCTTGGCACAGGCAAGGCGGCCACGAGATACCTCAAAGAACGGAAAGAAGGCGAAAACTGGTTGTCCCCACCAGTCAAGGGAAGGAGCCACTCCGTTAAGAGTTCTCCTCGGTCGTCGGGAAAAAGTGGTGAGACGGTTCAGCAGGGCTCCACCGGGTGGTGTCGTCGAAGCAGGTCGGCTCAGCTCTTCCCTCGTCGGATTCTTGGTCCTGTGGCGACTTCTGAAGTCCCAGTCCCCAAAGCCCTGCTTTTATGCAGCAAACCCCCATTCACCCAGCCTAGCTGTCACTCAACCATGCTAAGTGGTGAGCCGGGCGGCTCACCACTTGGGCCAATCAGGACGGAGTGCGACTTGAGTTACCAAGGTAACTCAGTCCAGGGTGCCTAAATCCCCCTCCACCCCTCCTAAGTACCCCAGACAGAGTGGCACCACTTTGGAGGGCTTCTGTGGAGAAGCCCGCCAAAAGTGGAACAAAGGGCTCCACTTTGGGTCAGAGTTACAGAGGCGAACACCAACGCCATTTTAGAATCAAGTTTTGGCAAAAAGTCCCAACCGGAGTTATAAAAATAAATATATAAACCGGTGGTATGTTTAAGGCTACCGTAAATAAATAATTAAATGTGTTAGCCTAAAACAATGGGAAATCCCATAGGGAAATATTCGCGGTCGAATATAAAAAGTAGTTTCCACTGCCACCAGCCAAAACTCGATCAGGGGGGACGGAGACGTGCCCCCTCGACTAACAGACCCTGGGGCAATCGAATTGCCCCAGCCAGTACGTCCACAATATGATGGTTTGTACTGGTTCTGTTCAGGATTCAAGACTAGCAAAGTCTTTGGTGACTTTACATGCCCTGGGAGACAGTAGTCAGTCCCAGGGTATGGAGTCTATGTTGGGGAGTCCCTAGGACACCCCTGGGTCACGGCACAGAGGGTGCTGTGTGACCCACATCACAAAAATACATGAGGCCCTATGGAGTAAAAGACCCCATAGCCCATTCAACACAAGGTTTAACCAAGAAAACACACTTCAACATGTCCAAGAGTGAGGGTAAAAGAGTCTCACTCTTGGCAGGAGAAAAAAATTAAACCCCAGAAATCCAGCAAAGCTGCTGGGGGACTCACTAGGTAGGGAAATTCAGCCTAAACAGAGAATTCTCCCTAACACTCGCCCCCCCCAGACTAAGGGACAGGAGGATTTAATCCACTCCTGGATGAACCTCATACCTCTAGTCGATGATATACATCCTAGAGAGTCCATCAGCATTTTGATGGTGACACCTTGACCTATGTTCAATGGAGAACTCAAAGGTTTTCTTTTGCAAGCTAACGGACCTACAGACCCTTTGAGGAACATCAGTCTTTTTGTTATAGGGGATCTGGTTGACCAGTCCCTCAGAAGTTGGTACAACTTCTGAACCTATGTTAGGCTTTTTCAAGGGGTCCTTATAAAGGATTCCCTTAGATCTAGAGGGGCCTCCAAGGTTCCTCACCACCTCTCTTGTGGGAGCAGGTTGGGTCTTAGGCCTCTTGGTTGGAGGGGTTGGGGTTAGGCAATGTACCTGCTTCCCCTTCCTCTTAGATCTACCCTTACCTATTTTAGGAGTTCCCCCCCTAATATTAGGATTTGAGTTGGGGTCTTCAGTAGAAGGTCCAACAGTCTGAAGGTTTTTGGCCTTAGACTTTTCTTTTCTGGTTTTCCACCAGCACTGAGAATTACCAGTTCTCTCGGGTCCAGATAGGGGCCTAGTTGGTCTATCCACCTCTTCCTCAGAAGCAGGGGGAGTCAGAGACTCTGAGACTAGGGGAACAATGTTGGAGCTTGGTTGGGGCGCCCATGTTCCTAGCATACTATCCGGAAATGTGCCTGGGTTAGAGGTCAACTTACTAACACCAGGGCTTGTAGTGGGGTTCTCAGTAGAGGGTCCCACAGGCTTAGAAGGGTCCTTCAAGGTAGCCTGTCTAGCCAATTTGGTTAAGTTCTGCTTCTCCATACTGGGAGGCCTGGGGGTATGTGACACTACTCCTAGAGTTCTTAGGTCATTCCCTAACAGGACCTTCCCAGGTACCTCAGTCTGAACACTGACAGGGATCCTCACTGTCATGTTGTTACACTGAATGAGGGCTGGTAGGATAGGAACCATTTGGACAGGGCCTCCAGACATCTTAGTGGGACCTTTGGGTGCTTTGGCCACATCCTCAGGTTGAAAGAAGCTTTCATCCACTACTGTTCTGCTGGCCCCAGTGTCTCTCCTGGCAGGAGTATCCTGGCCATTGACAAGAACACTGTCCACATAATACACCTTAGAGTTAACAGGTAGGGAGTTATACACAACCCTATTCTGGGGACTAACCAGACCCATAGGCTCTAAGTTTACAGTTGCTTGAAGACCCAAGGGTTCTTCAGCAAAGAGTTCAAAGTGGGCACTAGCCATCTGTACTTCATCCTCAGGAGTGAAGGCTAAGGAGACTGTGCTGATCCCTGCAGGTTTACCCTTGCACTTGGGATCTCCTTTGATATGGTCAGTACCCTGACAGACATAGCATTGTCCAAATGCTCTCTGGAAGGGTGGCTTGTTCTGACCTCCTTCTGGCTTGTGGCCAGAAGGTACAGTAGCCTGACTAGGTTTCCCATGTGGCTTACCCTGGTTATTTTGTGGTTTGGGGCCCTCTTTGGGATAGGAATTATTAGAATTCTCTTTGGAGTCTTTTTTAGGCTGTTTCTCCCCATCCTTCTTCTGAGTTACCCCAGAATCCTTGGGAGTGGCCCTGTTGGCAACCCACAAGTCAGCAGCCCTAGCCAGCTTCCTAGGATCCAATTCCTGTGAATCAGCCAAGTGCTGTCTGAGCTCAGGAGAGCAGGCATCATAAATTGACTCCAACATAAAGAGATTTCTCATCCCCTCATAAGTGTTCACCTTGTAACCCTTAATCCATCCCTCTAAGTTTTTCAAACATTCACTCACCCAGGTAGCCCAAGGGGTACCATCATGCTTTTTGAGGCTCCTAAACCTCTTAAGATACTGGGAAGGGGTCTTCCCAAACCTAGCTATCAAAGCTAGTTTCACACATTCATAGTCCTTCCTATCCTCCTCCCCCATCTCCATTACCACATCAGTTGCAACAGGGGGAAGCCTAGAGAACAACCAGGTGAGTAAGTCATTTCCTGTGATGTTCTGGAGCCCATGATTATATTCAAACAGAGACAACCAATCCAACACATCCAACTTAGGCTCATACATACCAACCAATTCTTTAGGCATCCGGGGTCTTTTAGGACTGGAACTTCTAGAGGAGCCAGAGAGAGAAACATTCTCAACAGATAATTTCTTCATTTCTAAGTCATACTTGAGCTCCATTTCCCTTAGCCTTAGTTCTTTGTCAGTTTGAGCATTAAGTTTCTTATACTCCAATTCTAGCTTCATTTTCTCCAGTTCAAAGTACTGAGGACTAAATGTGGGACCTGGTAAAGGTCCAGTAGGTACAGCAGGTAGAGCAGGCAGAGGCCTAGGGGGGACAGTTACAACAGCCTCACCCTCCTCTTCTGACTCTTCCTCAGAAACATCAACATTTTGCTCCATGTAAACTTCAACACTGTCATCTACAGTCGCTGGAGTGGTAGGTTCCTCTGAACCATCACCCAGACTTTGGTTAGCTAACAATCTTTCAATCAGCTCCATTTTCTTGCCCTTAGTCAGGAGATCCTTATGTTTACAGAGCACTCTTAAACAATCAGCAGTTTTGGCTGCAAGGGACTCTTGACTATAGCTTTCTATAACTGACATGTTAGAGGTTTTACTTTTTCAGTGCTAAGCTTTGTGGTTAGTTGCACTAAGGTATCTAAAGCACAATAAAATGTATACTCAATACATATCCCACCGCTGTACACCAGTGTTAGGCAGAAACCTGTGCAGTTCCCTTGGGGAACACTGCAAAAGATTTAAGACTACAGGTAGAGCAGTAAACCCCTTTGGTAGCAGTCTGTACCACCCAGATTTACCTGGTAGCTGTGGCTGAGCAGTCAGACTTCTCTCAAGAAGAGTTAGGCAGTATGTAAAGTATACACAATATGTACCAAAACACAATAGCACAAGCAAACACTGACCAGAGCTTGGTTTCAAAAGTATATAGTTATTTATTTAAAATACACATAAGTTAAAAACACTCTAGCAAAAATATAGTAAAAGTACTTCAACACAGTTATAATGAAAGTAGATTCAATCCTTTCTCCTATCTAGACAACTCTAGGTAAAACACCACTTAATTAAAACAGAGGTGAGTGCTTAACGTTAGATGACACTCTAGTAGTTTCCAAGAAAGGGAGAGAAAAAGCAGAAATGGGTTAGACACACCACTCTAAGGTCCAGAGCACTTGCAATAGGCTTACAGAAGAATAAAGTCACAGGGGAGCAAAAGTCACTAGGCAGGGCCCACTCTTAGAGTAGCCGGAGCGAAAATGTGCCCAAGATCACACTGTTAGTTAGAGATTCAAAGTCTTGCAAAGAGTCAAAAAGAGGTTAGAGTGGCTCAGAAAGTTTAGCCAAAGTGTCCCAGGCACTCCCAGGTTCGAAAGCCGGGGACTAAATCTACCCCGTACAGTCGGTAGCAAGGGAAGCCAGGCAGAACACAGTACCTTAAGCGGAAAGGATCCTCCAGCGGTGGCAGTTGTTCCAGGCAGTGGCAGCAGGGCTCGACGTCGGTCAGGGGAGAAGGAGTTCTCGCTGAAGAGCAGAAGAAGAGGGTCGTTGCACTGCCCGGGAAGAAACCAGCCGCGGAGTCCTCCGGTTAAAGGGTTGGTGCCGACTTTCGCGGTATGGGGGTAAAGTGTGGTATTCCGGTTGCCGGGGTGCTTGGCACAGGCAAGGCGGCCACGAGATACCTCAAAGAACGGAAAGAAGGCGAAAACTGGTTGTCCCCACCAGTCAAGGGAAGGAGCCACTCCGTTAAGAGTTCTCCTCGGTCGTCGGGAAAAAGTGGTGAGACGGTTCAGCAGGGCTCCACCGGGTGGTGTCGTCGAAGCAGGTCGGCTCAGCTCTTCCCTCGTCGGATTCTTGGTCCTGTGGCGACTTCTGAAGTCCCAGTCCCCAAAGCCCTGCTTTTATGCAGCAAACCCCCATTCACCCAGCCTAGCTGTCACTCAACCATGCTAAGTGGTGAGCCGGGCGGCTCACCACTTGGGCCAATCAGGACGGAGTGCGACTTGAGTTACCAAGGTAACTCAGTCCAGGGTGCCTAAATCCCCCTCCACCCCTCCTAAGTACCCCAGACAGAGTGGCACCACTTTGGAGGGCTTCTGTGGAGAAGCCCGCCAAAAGTGGAACAAAGGGCTCCACTTTGGGTCAGAGTTACAGAGGCGAACACCAACGCCATTTTAGAATCAAGTTTTGGCAAAAAGTCCCAACCGGAGTTATAAAAATAAATATATAAACCGGTGGTATGTTTAAGGCTACCGTAAATAAATAATTAAATGTGTTAGCCTAAAACAATGGGAAATCCCATAGGGAAATATTCGCGGTCGAATATAAAAAGTAGTTTCCACTGCCACCAGCCAAAACTCGATCAGGGGGGACGGAGACGTGCCCCCTCGACTAACAGACCCTGGGGCAATCGAATTGCCCCAGCCAGTACGTCCACAATATGATGGTTTGTACTGGTTCTGTTCAGGATTCAAGACTAGCAAAGTCTTTGGTGACTTTACATGCCCTGGGAGACAGTAGTCAGTCCCAGGGTATGGAGTCTATGTTGGGGAGTCCCTAGGACACCCCTGGGTCACGGCACAGAGGGTGCTGTGTGACCCACATCACAAAAATACATGAGGCCCTATGGAGTAAAAGACCCCATAGCCCATTCAACACAAGGTTTAACCAAGAAAACACACTTCAACATGTCCAAGAGTGAGGGTAAAAGAGTCTCACTCTTGGCAGGAGAAAAAAATTAAACCCCAGAAATCCAGCAAAGCTGCTGGGGGACTCACTAGGTAGGGAAATTCAGCCTAAACAGAGAATTCTCCCTAACAGAAGCAGGTCCAGCCAAAACCATGTAACTAGAGGCAGGGCCAGCCAAAACCATGGAACTAGAGGCGGGGCCAGACAAAACCATGGAACTGGAGACAGGGCCCGCCAAAACCATGATATTGGAGACAGGGCGAGCCAAAATCATGGTATTGGAGGCGGGGCCAGCCAAAACCATGGTGTTGGAGGCGGGGTCAGCCAAAACCATGGTATTGGAGGCGGGGTCAGCCAAAACCATGGAGCTGGAGGCGGGGCCAGCCAAAACCATGGTATTGGAGGCAGGGCCAGCCAAAACCATGTAACTGGAGGCGGGGCCAGCTATAACCATGGTATTGGAGGCGGGAAAGCCAAAACCATGGTATTGGAGGCGGTGCGAGCCTAATCCATGGTATTGGAGGCGGGGCCAGCCAAAACCATGATATTGGAGGTGGGGCCAGCCAAAACCATGTAACTGGAGGCGGGGCCAGCCAAAACCATGGTATTGGAGGCAGGGCAAGCCAAAACCATGGTATTGGAGGCGGGGGCAGCCAAAACCATGAAACTGGAGGCGGGGCCAGCCAAAACCATGGTATTGGAGGTGGGGCCAGCCAAAACCACGGTATTGGAGGCGGGGCAAGCCAAAACCATGGCATTGGAGGCAGGGCCAGCCAAAACCATGGTATTGGAGGTGGGGCCAGCCAAAACCATAGTATTGGAGGTGGGGCCAGCCAAAATTATGGTATTGGAGGCGGGGCGAGTCGAAACCATGTGACTGGATGCGGGGCGAGCCAAAACCATGGATCTGGAGACGAGGCCACCAGTATCCATGTAACTGGAGACGGGGCCAACCAAAACCACGTATCTGGAGGCGTGGCCAGCCAAAACCATAGTATTGGAGGTGGGGCCAGCCAAAACCATGTAACTGGAGGCGGGGCCAGCCAAAACCATGGATCTGGAGGCGGAGCCACCCGTATCCATGTAACTGGAGGCGGGTCCAGCCAAAACCATGTAACTGGAGGCAGGGCCAGCCAAAACCATAGTATTGGAGGCAGGGCCAGCCAAAACCATGGTATTGGAGGGGGGGCCAGCCAAAACCATGTAACTGGATGCGGGGCCAGCCAAAACCATGTAACTGGAGGCGGGTCCAGCCAAAACCATGGTATTGGAGGCGGGGCAAGCCAAAACCATGCAACTGGAAGCGGGGCCAACCAAAACCATGGTATTGGAGGCGGGGCCAGCCAACACCTTGGTATTGGAGGCGGGGCCAACCAAAACCAGGGTATTGGAGGCGGGGCCAGCCAAAACCATGGTATTAAACCATGGTATTGGAGGCGGGACCAGCGAAAACCATGGTATTGGAGGTGGGGCCAGCTAAAACCATGTAACTGAGGTGGGGCCAGCCAAAACCATGGATCTGGAGTCGGGGCCACCCGTATCCATGTAACTGGAAGCAGGGTCAGCCAAAACCATGTAACTGGAGGCGGGGCCAGCCAAAACCATAGTACTGGAGGAGGGGCCAGAGAAAACCAGAGGCGGGGCCAGCCAAAACCATGGAACAGGAGGCGGGGTCAGCCAAAACCATGGTACTGGAGGCGGGGCCAACCATATCCATGTAACTAGAGGCAGGGCCAGCCAAAACCATGGAACTGGAGGCGGGGCCAGCCAAACCATGGAACTGGAGGCGGGGCCACCCGTATCCATGTAACTGGTTGCGGGCCAGCCAAAACCATGGTATTGGAGGCGGGGTCAGCCAAAACCATGGTATTGGATGCAGGGCCAGCCAAAATCATGGTATTGGAGGCGTGGCCAGCCAAAACCATGTAACTGGATGAGGGGCAAGCCAAAACCATGGTATTGGAGGCATGGCCAGCCAAAACCATGTAACTGGAGGCGGGGCAAGCCAAAACCATGGTATTGGAGGCAGGGCCAGCCAAAACCATGGTATTGGAGGCGGGGCCAGCCAAAATCATGGTATTTTAGGCAGTGCCAGCTAAAACCATGGTATTGGTGGCGGGGCCAGCCAAAACCATGGTATTGGAGACGGGGCCAGCCAAATCCATGTAAATGGAGGTGGGGCCAGCCAAAACCATTGAACACCTTGTCACCATGGAACACCTTGTAACCATGGAACTGGAGACGGGGCCATCCAAAACCATGGTATTAGAGACGGGGCCATCCAAACCATGGAACTGGAGGCAGGGCCAGCCAAAACCATCGAACTGGAGGCGGGGCCAGCCAAAACCATGGCTCTGGAGGCAGGGCTAGCCAAAACCAATATATTGGAGGCAGGGCTAGCCAAAACCAATGTATTGGAGGCGGGGCCAGCCAAAATCATGGCATTGGAGGCGGGGCCAGCCAAAACCATGGTATTGGAGGCGGGGCCAGCCAAAATCATGGCATTGGAGGTGGGGCCAGACAAAACCATGGTATTGGAGGCGGTGCCAGCCAAAACCATTGTATTGGAGGCGGGGCCAGCCAAAACTATGTAACTGGAGGCGGGGCCAGCCAAAACCATGGTATCGGAGACAGGGCCATCCAAACCATGGAACTGGCGACAGGGCCAGACAAAACCATGATATTGGAAAGGGGCCAGCCAAAACCATGGTATTGGAGGCAGGGCCAGCCAAAACCATGGTATTGGAGGCGGGGCCAGCCAAAATCATGGCATTGGAGGCGGGGCCAGACAAAACCATGGTATTGGAGGCGGGGCCAGCCAAAACCATTGTATTGGAGGCGGGGCCAGCCAAAACTATGTAACTGGAGGCGGGGCCAGCCAAAACCATGGTATCGGAGACAGGGCCATCCAAACCATGGAACTGGAGGCAGGGCCAGCCAAAACTTTCGAACTGGAGGCGGGGCCAGCCAAAACCATGGATATGGAGGCAGGGCTAGACAAAACCAATATATTGGAGGCAGGGCTAGCTAAAACCAATGTATTGGAGGCGGGGCCAGCAAAAACCATGTTACTGGAGGCAGGGCCAGCCAAAACCATGATATTGGAGGCGGGGCCAGCCAAAACCATGGTATTGGAGGCGGATGCAGCCAAAACCATGTAACTGGAGGCGGGCCAGCCAAAACCCTGGTGGTCCAGCCAAAACCATGTAACTGGAGGCGGGGCCAGCCAAAACCATGGAACTGGAAGCAGGGCAAGCCAAAACCATGATACTGGAGTCGGCGCCAGCCAAAACCATGGAACTGGAGGCAGGACCAGCAAAAACCATGGTATTGGAGGCGGGGCAAGCCAAAACCATGGTATTGAAGGCGGGGCCAGCCAAAACCATGGAACTGGGGGTGGTGCCAGCAAAAACCATGGTATTGGAGGCGCGGCCAGCCAAAACCATGGTATTTGGAGGCGGGGCCAGCCAAAACCATGAAACTGGAGGCGGGGCCAGCCAAAACATTGGTATTGGAGGTGGGGCCAGCCAAAACCATGGTATTGGAGGCGGTGCAAGCCAAAACCATGGCATGGGAGGCGGGGCCAGCCAAAACCATGGTATTGGAGGTGGGGCCAGCCAAAACCATAGTATTGGAGGCGGGGCCAGCCAAAACCATGTAACTGGAGGCAGGGTCAGGAAAACCATGTAACTGGAGGCGGGGCCAGCCAAAACCATGGTTTTGGATGCGGGGCAAACCAAAACCATGTAACTGGATGCCGGGCCAGCCAAAACCATGGTTTTGGATGCAGGGCCACCCGTATCCATGTAACTGGAAGCGGGGCCAGCCAAAACCATGTATCTGGAGGCGGGGCCGTCAAAACCATAGTGCTGGAGGAGGGGCCAGCCAAAACCATGGTATTGGAGGTGGGGCCAGCCAAAACCATGTAACTGGAAGCGGGGCCAGATAAAACCATGGATCTGGAGGCGGAGCCACCCGTATCCATGTAACTGGAGGCGGGGCCAGCCAAAACCATGTAACTGGAGGCAAGGCCAGCCAAATCCATAGTATTAGAGGCGGGGCCAGCCAAAAACATCGTATTGGAGTCGGGGCAAGCCAAAACCATGCAACTGGAAGCGGGGCCAACCAAAACCATGGTATTGGAGGCGGGGCCAGCCAAAATCATGGTATTGGAGGCGGGGCCAGCCAAAACCATGTATTGGAGGCGGGACCAGCCAAAACCATGTAACTGGAGGCGGGGCCAGCCAAAACCATAGTACTGGAGGAGGGGCCAGCCAAAACCATGGTATTGGAGGCAGGGTCAGCCAAAACCATGTAAATGGAGGCGGGGCGAGCCAAAACCATGTAACTAGAGGCAGGGCCAGCCAAAACCATGGTATTGGAGGCGGGTCCAGACAAAACCATGTAACTGGAGGCAGGGCCAGCCTAAACCATGGAACTGGAGGTGGAGCCAGCCAAAACCATTTAACTGGAGGCGGGGCCAGCTAAAACCATGGTATTGGAGGCGGGGCCAGTCAAAACCATGGAACTGGAGGCCAGGCCAACCAAAACCATGGTATTGGAGGCGGGGCCAGCCAAAACCATGGTATTGGAGGCAGGTCCAGCCAAAACCATGTAACTGGAGGCGCGGCCAGCCAAAACCATGGTATTGGAGGCGGGGTCAGCCAAAACCATGCTATTGGAGGCAGGTCCAGCCAAAACCATGTAATTGGAGGCAGGGCCAGCCAAAACCATGGAACTGGAGGCGGAGCCAGCCAAAACCATGGTATTGGAGGCAGGGCCAGCCAAAACCATGGTATTGAAGGCGGGTCCAGTCAAAACCATGTAACTGGAGGCGGGGCCAGCCAAAACCATGGAACTAGAGGCGGGGCCAGCCAAAACCATGGAACATGAGGCTGGGCCAGCCAAAACCATGTAACTGGAGGCAGGTCCAGCCAAAACCATGGTATTGGAGGCGGGGCCAGCCAAAACCAAGGAAATTGAGGCGGGGCCAGCCAAAACCATGGAACATGAGGCGGGGCCAGCCAAAACCATGTAACTGGTGGCAGGTCCAGCCAAAACCATGCTATTGGAGACAGGGCCAGCCAAAACCATGGTATTGGAGGCCGGGCCACCAAAACCATGTTATTGGAGGCGGGCCAGCCAAAACCATGGTATTGGAGGCGGGGCAAGCCAAAACCATGTAACTGGAGGCAGGGCCAGCCAAAACCATGGTATTGGAGGCTGGGCCAGCCAAAACCATGGTATTGGAAGCGGGTCCAGCCAAAACCATGTAACTAGAGGCGGGGCCAGCCAAAACCATGGAACTAGAGGCGGGGCCAGCCAAAACCATGGAACTGGAGACAGGGCGAGCCAAAACCATGATATTGGAGGCAGGGCGAGCCAAAACTATGGTATTGGAGGCGGGGCCAGCCAAAACCCTGGTATTGGAGGCAGGGCCAGCCAAAACCATGGTATTGGAGGCGGGTCCAGCCAAAACCATGTAACTGGAGGCGGGGACAGCCAAAACCATGGAACTGGAGGCAGGGCCAGCCAAAACCATGATACTGGAGGCGGGGCCAGCCAAAATCATGGAACTGGAGGCAGTACCAGCAAAAACCATGGTATTGGAGGCGGGGCAAGCCAAAACCATGGTATTGGAGGCGGGGCCAGCCAAAACCATGGAACTGGGGGTGGGGCCAGCAAAAACCATGGTATTGGAGGCGGGGCCAGCCAAAACCATGGTATTGGAGGCGGGGCCTGCCAAAACCATGCTATTGGAGGCAGGTCCAGCCAAAACCATGTAATTGGAGGCAGGGCCAGCCAAAACCATGGAACTGGAGGTGAAGCCAGCCAAAACCATAGTTTTGGAGGCAGGGCCAGCCAAAACCATGGTATTGGAGGCGGGTCCAGTCAAAACCATGTAACTGGAGGCGGGGCCAGCCAAAACCATGGAACTAGAGGCAGGGCCAGCCAAAACCATGGAACATGAGGCGGGGCCAGCCAAAACCATATAACTGGTGGCAGGTCCAGCCAAAACCATGCTATTGGAGGCAGGGCCAGCCAAAACCATGGTATTGGAGGCAGGGCCACCAAAACCATGTTATTGGAGACGGGCCAGCCAAAACCATGGTATTGGAGGCGGGGCAAGCCAAAACCATGTAACTGGAGGAGGGGCCAGCCAAAACCATGGTATTGGAGGCGGTGCGAGCCTAAACCATGGTATTGGAGGCGGGTCCAGCCAAAACCATGATATTGGAGGTGGGGCCAGCCAAAACCATGTAACTGGAGGCGGGGCCAGCCAAAACCATGGTATTGGAGGCAGGGCAAGCCAAAACCATGGTATTGGAGGTAGGGGCAGCCAAAACCATGAAACTGGAGGCGGGGCCAGCCAAAACCATGGTATTGGAGGTGGGGCCAGCCAAAACCATGGTATTGGAGGCGGGGCAAGCCAAAACCATGGCATTGGAGGCGGGGCCAGCCAAACCATGGTATTGGAGGTGGGGCCAGCCAAAACTATAGTATTGCAGGCGGGGCCAGCCAAAACCATGTAACTGGAGGCAGGGCCAGGAAAACCATGTAACTGGAGGCGGGGCCAGCCAAAACCATGGTATTGGAGGCGGGGCAACCCAAAACCATGTAACTGGATGCCGGGCCAGCCAAAACCATGGGTCTGGATGCAGGGCCACCCGTATCCATGTAACTGGAGGCGGGGCCAGCCAAAACCATGTAACTGGAGGCGGGGCCAGCCAAAACCATAGTGCTGGAGGAGGGGCCAGCCAAAACCATTGTATTGGAGGTGGGGCCAGCCAAAACCATGTAACTGGAAGCGGGGGCAGATAAAACCATGGATCTGCAGGCGGAGCCACCCGTATCCATGTAACTGGAGGCGGGGCCAGCCAAAACCATGTAACTGGAGGCAGGGCCAGCCAAAACCATAGTATTGGAGGCGGGGCCAGCCAAAACCATTGTATTGGAGGCAGGGCAAGCCAAAACCAATGTAACTGGAAGCGGGGCCAACCAAAACCATGGTATTGGAGACGGGGCCAGCCAAAACCTTGGTATTGGAGGCGGGGACAGCCAAAACCATGGTATTGGAGGCGGGGCCAGCCAAAATCATGGTATTGGAGGCGGGGCCAGCCAAAACCATGTATTGGAGGTGGGGCCAGCTAAAACCATGTAACTGGAGGTGGGGCCAGCCAAAACCATGGATCTGGAGGGGGCCACCCGTATCCATGTAACTGGAGGTGGGACCAGCCAAAACCATGTAACTGGAGGCGGGGCCAGCCAAAACCATAGTACTGGAGGAGGGGCCAGTCAAAACCATGGTATTGGAGGCGGGGCCAGCCAAAACCATGGTATTGGAGGCGGGGTCAGTCAAAACCATTGCATTGGAGGCAGGGCCAACCATATCCATGTAACTGGAGGTGTGGCCAGCCAAAACCATGGAACTGGAGGCGGGGCCACCCGTATCCATGTAACTGGAGGAGGGGCCAGCCAAAACCATGGTATTGGAGGCGGGGCCAGCCAAAACCATGTTACTAGAGGCGGGGCCAGCCAAAACCATGGTATTGGAGGCGGGGCCAGCCAAAACCATGGTATTTGAGGCGGAGCCAGCCAAAACCTTGGTATTTTAGGCAATGCCAGCTAAAACCATTGTATTGGAGGCGGGGCCAGCCAAAACCATGGTATTGGAGACGGGGCCAGCCAAAACCATGTAAATGGAGGTGGGGCCAGCCAAAACCATGGAACACCTTGTCACCATGGAACACCTTGTAACCATGGAACTGGAGGCGGGGCCAGCCAAAACCATGGTATCGGAGACGGGGCCATCCAAACCATGGAACTGGAGGCAGGGCCAGCCAAAACCATCGAACTGGAGGCGGGGCCAGCCAAAAGCATGGATCTGGAGGCAGGGCTAGCCAAAACCAATATATTGCAGGCAGGGCTAGACAAAACCAATGTATTGGAGGCGGGGCCAGCCAAAACCATGTCACTGGAGGCAGGGTCAGCCAAAACCATGATATTGGAGGTGGGGCCAGCCAAAACCATGGTATTGGAGGCAGGTCCAGCCAAAACCATGTAACTGGAGGTGGGGCCAGCCAAAACCATGGAACACCTTGTAACCATGGAACACCTTGTAACCATGGAACTGGAGGCGGGGCAAGCCAAAACCATGGAACTTGAGGCGGGGCCAGCCAAAACCATGTAACTGGAGGCGGGTCCAGCCAAAACCATGGTATTAGAGGCAGGGTTAGCGAAAACCATGGAACTGGAGGCAGGACCAGCAAAAACCATGGTATTGGAGGAGGGGCAAGCCAAAACCATGGTATTGGAGGTGGGGCCAGCCAAAACCATGGAACTGGTGGTGGGGCCAGCAAAAACCATGGTATTGGAGGCAGGGCCAGCCAAAACCATGGTATTGGAGGCGGGGCCAGCCAAAACCATGCTATTGGAGGCAGGTCCAGCCAAAACCATGTAATTGGAGGCAGGGCCAGCCAAAACCATGGAACTGGAGGCGGAGCCAGCCAAAACCATGGAACTAGAGGCGGGGCCAGCCAAAACCATGGAACATGAGGTGGGGCCAGCCAAAACCATGTAACTGGAGGCAGGTCCAGCCAAAACCATGGTATTGGAGGCGGGGCCAGCCAAAACCAAGGAACTTGAGGCAGGGCCAGCCAAAACCATGGAACATGAGGCAGGGCCAGCCAAAACCACGTAACTGGTGGCAGGTCCAGCCAAAACCATGCTATTGGAGGCAGGGCCAGCCAAATCCATGGTATTGGAGGCGGGACACCAAAACCATGTTATTGGAGGCGGGCCAGCCAAAACCATGGTATAGGAGGCGTGGCCAGCCAAAACCATGGTATTGGAGGAGGGGCCAGCCAAAACCATGGTATTGGAAGCAGGTCCAGCCAAAACCATGTAAGTAGAGGCAGGGCCAGCCAAAACCATGGAACTAGAGGCGGGGCCAGACAAAACCATGGAACTGGAGACAGGGCCCGCCAAAACCATGATATTGGAGACAGGGCGAGCCAAAATCATGGTATTGGAGACGGGGCCAGCCAAAACCATGGTGTTTGAGGTGGGGTCAGCCAAAACCATGGTATTGGAGGCGGGGTCAGCCAAAACCATGGAGCTGGAGGCGGGGCCAGCCAAAACCATGGTATTGGAGGCAGGGCCAGCCAAAACCATGTAACTGGAGGCGGGGCCAGCTATAACCATGGTATTGGAGGCGGGAAAGCCAAAACCATGGTATTGGAGGCGTTGCGAGCCTAATCCATGGTATTGGAGGCGGGGCCTGCCAAAACCATGATATTGGAGGTGGGGCAACCAAAACCATGTAACTGGAGGCGGGGCCAGCCAAAACCATGGTATTGGAGGCAGGGCAAGCCAAAACCATGGTATTGGAGGCGGGGGCAGCCAAAACCATGAAACTGGAGGCGGGGCCAGCCAAAACCATGGTATTGGAGGTGGGGCCAGCCAAAACCATGGTATTGGAGGCGGGGCAAGCCAAAACCATGGCATTGGAGGCAGGGCCAGCCAAAACCATGGTATTGGAGGTGGGGCCAGCCAAAACCATAGTATTGGAGGTGGGGCCAGCCAAAATTATGGTATTGGAGGCGGGGCGAGTCGAAACCATGTGACTGGATGCGGGGCGAGCCAAATCCATGGATCTGGAGACGGGGCCACCAGTATCCATGTAACTGGAGACGGGGCCAACCAAAACCACGTAACTGGAGGCGTGGCCAGCCAAAACCATAGTATTGGAGGTGGGGCCAGCCAAAGCCATGTAACTGGAGGCGGGGCCAGCCAAAACCATGGATCTGGAGGCGGAGCCACCCGTATCCATGTAACTGGAGGCGGGTCCAGCCAAAACCATGTAACTGGAGGCAGGGCCAGCCAAAACCATAATATTGGAGGCAGGGCCAGCCAAAACCATGGTATTGGAGGGGGGGCCAGCCAAAACCATGTAACTGGATGCGGGGCCAGCCAAAACCATGTAACTGGAGGCGGGTCCAGCCAAAACCATGGTATTGGAGGCGGGGCAAGCCAAAACCATGCAACTGGAAGCGGGGCCAACCAAAACCATGGTATTGGAGCCGGGGCCAGCCAACACCTTGGTATTGGAGGCGGGGCCAGCCAAAACCATGGTATTGGAGGTGGGGCCAGCCAAAATCATGGTATTGGAGGCGTGGCCAGCCAGAACCATGGTATTAAACCATGGTATTGGAGGCGGGACCAGCCAAAACCATGGTATTGGAGGTGGGGCCAGCTAAAACCATGTAACTGAGGTGGGGCCAGCCAAAAGCATGGATCTGGAGGCAGGGCCACCCGTATCCATGTAACTGGAAGCAGGGTCAGCCAAAACCATGTAACTGGAGGCGGGGACAGCCAAAACCATAGTACTGGAGGAGGGGCCAGACAAAACCAGAGGCGGGGCCAGCCAAAACCGTGGAACAGGAGGCGGGGTCAGCCAAAACCATGGTACTGGAGGCGGGGCCAACCATATCCATGTAACTAGAGGCGGGGCCAGCCAAAACCATGGAACTGGAGGCGGGGCCAGCCAAACCATGGAACTGGAGGCGGGGCCACCCGTATCCTTTTAACTGGTTGCGGGCCAGCCAAAACCATGGTATTGGAGGCGGGGTCAGCCAAAACCATGGTATTGGATGCAGGGCCAGCCAAAATCATGGTATTGGAGGCAGGGCCAGCCAAAACCATGTAACTGGAGGAGGGGCAAGCCAAAACCATGGTATTGGAGGCAGGGCCAGCCAAAACCATGTAACTGGAGGCGGGGCCAGCCAAAACCATGGTATTGGAGGCAGGGCCAGCCAAAACCATGGTATTGGAGGCGGGGCCAGCCAAAATCATGGTATTTTAGGCAGTGCCAGCTAAAACCATGGTATTGGTGGCGGGGCCAGCCAAAACCATGGTATTGGAGACGGGGCCAGCCAAATCCATGTAAATGGAGGTGGGGCCAGCCAAAACCATGGAACACCTTGTCACCATGGAACACCTTGTAACCATGGAACTGGAGACGGGGCCGTCCAAAACCATGGTATTAGAGACGGGGCCATCCAAACCATGGAACTGGAGGCAGGGCCAGCCAAAACCATCGAACTGGAGGCGGGGCCAGCCAAAACCATGGATCTGGAGGCAGGGCTAGCCAAAACCAATATATTGGAGGCAGGGCTAGCCAAAACCAATGTATTGGAGGCGGGGCCAGCCAAAACCATGTTACTGGAGGCAGGGCCAGACAAAACCATGATATTGGAAAGGGGCCAGCCAAAACCATGGTATTGGAGGCAGGGCCAGCCAAAACCATGGTATTGGAGGCGGGGCCAGCCAAAATCATGGCATTGGAGGCGGGGCCAGCCAAAACCATGGTATTTGAGGCGGGGCCAGCCAAAACCATTGTATTGGAGGCGGGGCCAGCCAAAACTATGTAACTGGAGGCGGGGCCAGCCAAAACCATGGAACTGGAGGCAGGGCCAGCCAAAACTTTCGAACTGGAGGCGGGGCCAGCCAAAACCATGGATATGGAGGCAGGGCTAGACAAAACCAATATATTGGAGGCAGGGCTAGCTAAAACCAATGTATTGGAGGCGGGGCCAGCAAAAACCATGTTACTGGAGGCAGGGCCAGCCAAAACCATGATATTGGAGGCGGGGCCAGCCAAAACCATGGTATTGGAGGCAGGGCCAGCCAAGACCATGGTATTGGAGGCGGGCCAGCCAAAATCATGGCATTGGAGGCGGGGCAAGCCAAAAGCATGGTATTGGAGGCGGGGCCAGCCAAAACCATTCTATTGGAGGTGGGGCCAGCCAAAACTATGTAACTGGAGGCGGGGCCAGCCAAAACCATGAAACTGGAGGTGGGGCCACCCATATCCATGTAACTGGAGGCGGGGCTAGCCAAAACCATGATATTGGAGTCAGGGACAGCCAAAACCATGGTACTGGAGGCGGGGCCAGCCAAAACCATGTAACTGGAGGCAGGGACAGCCAAAACCATGGAACTAGAGGCGGGGTCAGTCAAAACCATGGAACTGGAGGCGGGCCCCCCTTATCCATGTAACTGGAGGTGGGGCCAGCCAAAACCATGGCATTGGAAGCGGGGCCCGCCAAAACCATGGTATTGGAGTCGGGGCCAGCCAAAACAATGGTATTGAAAGCGGGGCCACCGAAAACCATGGTATTGGAGGTGGGGCCAGCCAAAACCATGTAACTGGAGGCGGGGCCAGCCAAAATCATGGATCTGGAGGCAGGGCTAGCCGAAACCAATGTATTGGAGGCAGCGCTAGCCAAAACCAATGTATTGGAGGCAGGGCGAGCCAAAACCATGTTACTGGAGGCAGGGCCAGCCAAAACCATGGTATTGGAGGCGGGGCCAGCCAAAACCATGGTATTGGAGGCGGGGCCAGCAAAAACCATGTAACTGGAGGCAGGGCCAGCCAAAACTATGGAACTAGAGGCGGGGCCAGCCAAAACCATGTAACTGGAGGCGGAGCCCCCCGTATCCATATAACTGGAGGCGGGGCCAGCCAAAACCATGGCATTGGAGGCGGGCCAGACAAAAGCCTGGTATTGGAGGCGGGGCAAAACAAAACCATGGAACTGGAGACGGGGCCATCCAAAACCATGGTATTAGAGACGGGGCCATCCAAACCATGGAACTGGAGGCAGGGCCGGCCAAAACCATCGAACTGGAGGCGGGGCCAGCCAAAACCATGGATCTGGAGGCAGGGCTAGCCAAAACCAATATATTGGAGGCAGGGCTAGCCAAAACCAATGTATTGGAGGCGGGGCCAGCCAAAACCATGTTACTGGAGGCAGGGCCAGACAAAACCATGATATTGGAAAGGGGCCAGCCAAAACCATGGTATTGGAGGCGGGGCCAGCCAAAACCATGGTATTGGAGACGGGGCCAGCCAAAATCATGGCATTGGAGGCGGGGCCAGCCAAAACCATGTTATTGGAGGCGGGGCCAGCCAAAACCATTGTATTGGAGGCGGGGCCAGCCAAAACTATGTAACTGGAGGCGGGGCCAGCCAAAACCATGGTATCGGAGACAGGGCAATCCAAACCATGGAACTGGAGGCAGGGCCAGCCAAAACTTTCGAACTGGAGGAGGGGCCAGCCAAAACCATGGATATGGAGGCAGGGCTAGACAAAACCAATATATTGGAGGCAGGGCTAGCTAAAACCAATGTATTGGAGGCGGGGCCAGCAAAAACCATGTTACTGGAGGCAGGGCCAGCCAAAACCATGATATTGGAGGCGGGGCCAGCCAAAACCATGGTATTGGAGGCAGGGCCAGCCAAAATCATGGCACTGGAGGCGGTGCCAGCCAAAAGCATGGTATTGGAGGCGGGGCCAGCCAAAACCATTCTATTGGAGGCGGGGCCAGCCAAAACTATGTAACTGGAGGCGGGGCCAGCCAAAACCATGAAACTGGAGGTGGGGCCACCCATATCCATGTAACTGGAGGCGGGGCTAGCCAAAACCATGGTATTGGAGGTGGGGCCAGCCAAAACCATAGTATTGGAGGCGGGGCCAGCCAAAACCATGTAACTGGAGGCAGGGTCAGGAAAACCATGTAACTGGAGGCGGGGCCAGCCAAAACCATGGTTTTGGATGCGGGGCAAACCAAAACCATGTAACTGGATGCCGGGCCAGCCAAAACCATGGTTTTGGATGCAGGGCCACCCGTATCCATGTAACTGGAGGCGGGGCCAGCCAAAACCATGTATCTGGAGGCGGGGCCGTCAAAACCATAGTGCTGGAGGAGGGGCCAGCCAAAACCATGGTATTGGAGGTGGGGCCAGCCAAAACCATGTAACTGGAAGCGGGGCCAGATAAAACCATGGATCTGGAGGCGGAGCCACCCGTATCCATGTAACTGGAGGCGGGGCCAGCCAAAACCATGTAACTGGAGGCAAGGCCAGCCAAAACCATAGTATTAGAGGCGGGGCCAGCCAAAAACATCGTATTGGAGTCGGGGCAAGCCAAAACCATGCAACTGGAAGCGGGGCCAACCAAAACCATGGTATTGGAGGCGGGGCCAGCCAAAATCATGGTATTGGAGGCGGGACCAGCCAAAACCATGTATTGGAGGCAGGACCAGCCAAAACTATGTAACTGGAGGCGGGGCCAGCCAAAACCATAGTACTGGAGGAGGGGCCAGCCAAAACCATGGTATTGGAGGCAGGGTCAGCCAAAACCATGTAAATGGAGGCGGGGCGAGCCAAAATCATGTAACTAGAGGCGGGGCCAGCCAAAACCATGGTATTGGAGGCGGGTCCAGACAAAACCATGTAACTGGAGGCAGGGCCAGCCTAAACCATGGAACTGGAGGTGGAGCCAGCCAAAACCATTTAACTGGAGGCGGGGCCAGCTAAAACCATGGTATTGGAGGCGGGGCCAGTCAAAACCATGGAACTGGAGGCCAGGCCAACCAAAACCATGGTATTGGAGGCGGGGCCAGCCAAAACCATGGTATTGGAGGCAGGTCCAGCCAAAACCATGTAACTGGAGGTGGGGCCAGCCAAAACCATGGAACACCTTGTAACCATGGAACACCTTGTATCCATGTAACTGGAGGCGCGGCCAGCCAAAACCATGGTATTGGAGGCGGGGTCAGCCAAAACCATGCTATTGGAGGCAGGTCCAGCCAAAACCATGTAATTGGAGGCAGGGCCAGCCAAAACCATGGAACTGGAGGCGGAGCCAGCCAAAACCATGGTATTGGAGGCAGGGCCAGCCAAAACCATGGTATAGGAGGCGGGTCCAGTCAAAACCATGTAACTGGAGGCGGGGCCAGCCAAAACCATGGAACTAGAGGCGGGGCCAGCCAAAACCATGGAACATGAGGCTGGGCCAGCCAAAACCATGTAACTGGAGGCAGGTCCAGCCAAAACCATGGTATTGGAGGCGGGGCCAGCCAAAACCAAGGAAATTGAGGCGGGGCCAGCCAAAACCATGGAACATGAGGCGGGGCCAGCCAAAACCATGTAACTGGTGGCAGGTCCAGCCAAAACCATGCTATTGGAGACAGGGCCAGCCAAAACCATGGTATTGGAGGCCGGGCCACCAAAACCATGTTATTGGAGGCGGGCCAGCCAAAACCATGGTATTGGAGTCGGGGCAAGCCAAAACCATGTAACTGGAGGCAGGGCCAGCCAAAACCATGGTATTGGAGGCTGGGCCAGCCAAAACCATGGTATTGGAGGCGGGGCCAGCCAAAACCATGGTATCGGAAGCGGGTCCAGCCAAAACCATGTAACTAGAGGCGGGGCCAGCCAAAACCATGGAACTAGAGACGGGGCCAGCCAAAACCATGGAACTGGAGACAGGGCGAGCCAAAACCATGATATTGGAGGCAGGGCGAGCCAAAACTATGGTATTGGAGGCGGGGCCAGCCAAAACCCTGGTATTGGAGGCAGGGCCAGCCAAAACCATGGTATTGGAGGCGGGTCCAGCCAAAACCATGTAACTGGAGGCGGGGACAGCCAAAACCATGGAACTGGAGGCAGGGCCAGCCAAAACCATGATACTGGAGGGGGGGCCAGCCAAAATCATGGAACTGGAGGCAGTACCAGCTAAAACCATGGTATTGGAGGCGGGGCAAGCCAAAACCATGGTATTGGAGGCGGGGCCAGCCAAAACCATGGAACTGGGGGTGGGGCCAGCAAAAACCATGGTATTGGAGGCGGGGCCAGCCAAAACCATGGTATTGGAGGCGGGGTGTGCCAAAACCATGCTATTGGAGGCAGGTCCAGCCAAAACCATGTAATTGGAGGCAGGGCCAGCCAAAACCATGGAACTGGAGGTGAAGCCAGCCAAAACCATGGTTTTGGAGGCAGGGCCAGCCAAAACCATGGTATTGGAGGCGGGTCCAGTCAAAACCATGTAACTGGAGGCGGGGCCAGCCAAAACCATGGAACTAGAGGCAGGGCCAGCCAAAACCATGGAACATGAGGCGGGGCCAGCCAAAACCATATAACTGGTGGCAGGTCCAGCCAAAACCATGCTATTGGAGGCAGGTCCAGCCAAAACCATGTAACTGGAGGTGGGGCCAGCCAAAACCATGGAACACCTTGTAACCATGGAACACCTTGTATCCATGTAACTGGAGGCGCGGCCAGCCAAAACCATGGTATTGGAGGCGGGGCCAGCCAAAACCAAGGAAATTGAGGCGGGGCCAGCCAAAACCATGGAACATGAGGCGGGGCCAGCCAAAACCATGTAACTGGTGGCAGGTCCAGCCAAAACCATGCTATTGGAGACAGGGCCAGCCAAAACCATGGTATTGGAGGCCGGGCCACCAAAACCATGTTATTGGAGGCGGGCCAGCCAAAACCATGGTATTGGAGTCGGGGCAAGCCAAAACCATGTAACTGGAGGCAGGGCCAGCCAAAACCATGGTATTGGAGGCTGGGCCAGCCAAAACCATGGTATTGGAGGCGGGGCCAGCCAAAACCATGGTATCGGAAGCGGGTCCAGCCAAAACCATGTAACTAGAGGCGGGGCCAGCCAAAACCATGGAACTAGAGACGGGGCCAGCCAAAACCATGGAACTGGAGACAGGGCGAGCCAAAACCATGATATTGGAGGCAGGGCGAGCCAAAACTATGGTATTGGAGGCGGGGCCAGCCAAAACCCTGGTATTGGAGGCAGGGCCAGCCAAAACCATGGTATTGGAGGCGGGTCCAGCCAAAACCATGTAACTGGAGGCGGGGACAGCCAAAACCATGGAACTGGAGGCAGGGCCAGCCAAAACCATGATACTGGAGGGGGGGCCAGCCAAAATCATGGAACTGGAGGCAGTACCAGCTAAAACCATGGTATTGGAGGCGGGGCAAGCCAAAACCATGGTATTGGAGGCGGGGCCAGCCAAAACCATGGAACTGGGGGTGGGGCCAGCAAAAACCATGGTATTGGAGGCGGGGCCAGCCAAAACCATGGTATTGGAGGCGGGGTGTGCCAAAACCATGCTATTGGAGGCAGGTCCAGCCAAAACCATGTAATTGGAGGCAGGGCCAGCCAAAACCATGGAACTGGAGGTGAAGCCAGCCAAAACCATGGTTTTGGAGGCAGGGCCAGCCAAAACCATGGTATTGGAGGCGGGTCCAGTCAAAACCATGTAACTGGAGGCGGGGCCAGCCAAAACCATGGAACTAGAGGCAGGGCCAGCCAAAACCATGGAACATGAGGCGGGGCCAGCCAAAACCATGGTATTGGAGGCGGGGCCAGCCAAAACCATGGTATTGGAGGCAGGTCCAGCCAAAACCATGTAACTGGAGGTGGGGCCAGCCAAAACCATGGAACACCTTGTAACCATGGAACACCTTGTATCCATGTAACTGGAGGCGCGGCCAGCCAAAACCATGGTATTGGAGGCGGGGTCAGCCAAAACCATGCTATTGGAGGCAGGTCCAGCCAAAACCATGTAATTGGAGGCAGGGCCAGCCAAAACCATGGAACTGGAGGCGGAGCCAGCCAAAACCATGGTATTGGAGGCAGGGCCAGCCAAAACCATGGTATAGGAGGCGGGTCCAGTCAAAACCATGTAACTGGAGGCGGGGCCAGCCAAAACCATGGAACTAGAGGCGGGGCCAGCCAAAACCATGGAACATGAGGCTGGGCCAGCCAAAACCATGTAACTGGAGGCAGGTCCAGCCAAAACCATGGTATTGGAGGCGGGGCCAGCCAAAACCAAGGAAATTGAGGCGGGGCCAGCCAAAACCATGGAACATGAGGCGGGGCCAGCCAAAACCATGTAACTGGTGGCAGGTCCAGCCAAAACCATGCTATTGGAGACAGGGCCAGCCAAAACCATGGTATTGGAGGCCGGGCCACCAAAACCATGTTATTGGAGGCGGGCCAGCCAAAACCATGGTATTGGAGTCGGGGCAAGCCAAAACCATGTAACTGGAGGCAGGGCCAGCCAAAACCATGGTATTGGAGGCTGGGCCAGCCAAAACCATGGTATTGGAGGCGGGGCCAGCCAAAACCATGGTATCGGAAGCGGGTCCAGCCAAAACCATGTAACTAGAGGCGGGGCCAGCCAAAACCATGGAACTAGAGACGGGGCCAGCCAAAACCATGGAACTGGAGACAGGGCGAGCCAAAACCATGATATTGGAGGCAGGGCGAGCCAAAACTATGGTATTGGAGGCGGGGCCAGCCAAAACCCTGGTATTGGAGGCAGGGCCAGCCAAAACCATGGTATTGGAGGCGGGTCCAGCCAAAACCATGTAACTGGAGGCGGGGACAGCCAAAACCATGGAACTGGAGGCAGGGCCAGCCAAAACCATGATACTGGAGGGGGGGCCAGCCAAAATCATGGAACTGGAGGCAGTACCAGCTAAAACCATGGTATTGGAGGCGGGGCAAGCCAAAACCATGGTATTGGAGGCGGGGCCAGCCAAAACCATGGAACTGGGGGTGGGGCCAGCAAAAACCATGGTATTGGAGGCGGGGCCAGCCAAAACCATGGTATTGGAGGCGGGGTGTGCCAAAACCATGCTATTGGAGGCAGGTCCAGCCAAAACCATGTAATTGGAGGCAGGGCCAGCCAAAACCATGGAACTGGAGGTGAAGCCAGCCAAAACCATGGTTTTGGAGGCAGGGCCAGCCAAAACCATGGTATTGGAGGCGGGTCCAGTCAAAACCATGTAACTGGAGGCGGGGCCAGCCAAAACCATGGAACTAGAGGCAGGGCCAGCCAAAACCATGGAACATGAGGCGGGGCCAGCCAAAACCATATAACTGGTGGCAGGTCCAGCCAAAACCATGCTATTGGAGGCAGGGCCAGCCAAAACCATGGTATTGGAGGCAGGGCCACCAAAACCATGTTATTGGAGACGGGCCAGCCAAAACCATGGTATTGGAGGCGGGGCAAGCCAAAACCATGTAACTGGAGGAGGGGCCAGCCAAAACCATGGTATTGGAGGCGGTGCGAGCCTAAACCATGATATTGGAGGCGGGGCCAGCCAAAACCATGATATTGGAGGTGGGGCCAGCCAAAACCATGTAACTGGAGGCGGGGCCAGCCATAACCATGGTATTGGAGGCAGGGCAAGCCAAAACCATGGTATTGGAGGTAGGGGCAGCCAAAACCATGAAACTGGTGGCGGGGCCAGCCAAAACCATGGTATTGGAGGCAGGGCAAGCCAAAACCATGGTATTGGAGGTGGGGCCAGCCAAAACCATGTAACTGGAAGCGGGGCCAGATAAAACCATGGATCTGGAGGCGGAGCCACCCGTATCCATGTAACTGGAGGCGGGGCCAGCCAAAACCATGTAACTGGAGGCAAGGCCAGCCAAAACCATAGTATTAGAGGCGGGGCCAGCCAAAAACATCGTATTGGAGTCGGGGCAAGCCAAAACCATGCAACTGGAAGCGGGGCCAACCAAAACCATGGTATTGGAGGCGGGGCCAGCCAAAATCATGGTATTGGAGGCGGGACCAGCCAAAACCATGTATTGGAGGCGGGACCAGCCAAAACCATGTAACTGGAGGCGGGGCCAGCCAAAACCATAGTACTAGAGGAGGGGCCAGCCAAAACCATGGTATTGGAGGCAGGGTCAGCCAAAACCATGTAAATGGAGGCGGGGCGAGCCAAAACCATGTAACTAGAGGCGGGGCCAGCCAAAACCATGCTATTGGAGGCGGGTCCAGACAAAACCATGTAACTGGAGGCAGGGCCAGCCTAAACCATGGAACTGGAGGTGGAGCCAGCCAAAACCATTTAACTGGAGGCGGGGCCAGCTAAAACCATGGTATTGGAGGCGGGGCCAGTCAAAACCATGGAACTGGAGGCCAGGCCAACCAAAACCATGGTATTAGAGGCGGGGCCAGCCAAAACCATGGTATTGGAGGCAGGTCCAGCCAAAACCATGTAACTGGAGGTGGGGCCAGCCAAAACCATGGAACACCTTGTAACCATGGAACACCTTGTATCCATGTAACTGGAGGCGCGGCCAGCCAAAACCATGGTATTGGAGGCAGGGTCAGCCAAAACCATGCTATTGGAGGCAGGTCCAGCCAAAACCATGTAATTGGAGGCAGGGCCAGCCAAAACCATGGAACTGGAGGCAGAGCCAGCCAAAACCATGGTATTGGAGGCAGGGCCAGCCAAAACCATGGTATTGGAGGCGGGTCCAGTCAAAACCATGTAACTGGAGGCGGGGCCAGCCAAAACCATGGAACATGAGGCTGGGCCAGCCAAAACCATGTAACTGGAGGCAGGTCCAGCCAAAACCATGGTATTGGAGGCGGGGCCAGCCAAAACCAAGGAAATTGAGGCGGGGCCAGCCAAAACCATGGAACATGAGGCGAGGCCAGCCAAAACCATGTAACTGGTGGCAGGTCCAGCCAAAACCATGCTATTGGAGACAGGGCCAGCCAAAACCATGGTATTGGAGGCCGGGCCACCAAAACCATGTTATTGGAGGCGGGCCAGCCAAAACCATGGTATTGGAGGCGGGGCAAGCCAAAACCATGTAACTGGAGGCAGGGCCAGCCAAAACCATGGTATTGGAGGCTGGGCCAGCCAAAACCATGGTATTGGAGGCGGGGCCAGCCAAAACCATGGTATCGGAAGCGGGTCCAGCCAAAACCATGTAACTAGAGGCGGGGCCAGCCAAAACCATGGAACTAGAGACGGGGCCAGCCAAAACCATGGAACTGGAGACAGGGCGAGCCAAAACCATGAAATTGGAGGCAGGGCGAGCCAAAACTATGGTATTGGAGGCGGGGCCAGCCAAAACCCTGGTATTGGAGGCAGGGCCAGCCAAAACCATGGTATTGGAGGCGGGTCCAGCCAAAACCATGTAACTGGAGGCGGGGACAGCCAAAACCATGGAACTGGAGGCAGGGCCAGCCAAAACCATGATACTGGAGGCGGGGCCAGCCAAAATCATGGAACTGGAGGCAGTACCAGCAAAAACCATGGTATTGGAGGCGGGGCAAGCCAAAACCATGGTATTGGAAGCGGGGCCAGCCAAAACCATGGACTTGGGGGTGGGGCTAGCAAAAACCATGGTATTGGAGGCGGGGCCAGCCAAAACCATGGTATTGGAGGCGGGGTGTGCCAAAACCATGCTATTGGAGGCAGGTCCAGCCAAAACCATGTAATTGGAGGCAGGGCCAGCCAAAACCATGGAACTGGAGGTGAAGCCAGCCAAAACCATGGTTTTGGAGGCAGGGCCAGCCAAAACCATGGTATTGGAGGCGGGTCCAGTCAAAACCATGTAACTGGAGGCGGGGCCAGCCAAAACCATGGAACTAGAGGCAGGGCCAGCCAAAACCATGGAACATGAGGCGGGGCCAGCCAAAACCATATAACTGGTGGCAGGTCCAGCCAAAACCATGCTATTGGAGGCAGGGCCAGCCAAAACCATGGTATTGGAGGCAGGGCCACCAAAACCATGTTATTGGAGACGGGCCAGCCAAAACCATGGTATTGGAGGCGGGGCAAGCCAAAACCATGTAACTGGAGGAGGGGCCAGCCAAAACCATGGTATTGGAGGCGGTGCGAGCCTAAACCATGATATTGGAGGCAGGGCCAGCCAAAACCATGATATTGGAGGTGGGGCCAGCCAAAACCATGTAACTGGAGGCGGGGCCAGCCAAAACCATGGTATTGGAGGCAGGGCAAGCCAAAACCATGGTATTGGAGGTAGGGGCAGCCAAAACCATGAAACTGGAGGCGGGGCCAGCCAAAACCATGGTATTGGAGGTGGGGCCAGCCAAAACCATGGTATTGGAGGCGGGGCAAGCCAAAACCATGAAATTGGAGGCGGGGCCAGCCAAACCATGGTATTGGAGGTGGGGCCAGCCAAAACTATAGTATTGCAGGGTGGGCCAGCCAAAACCATGTAACTGGAGGCAGGGCCAGGAAAACCATGGTATTGGAGGCTGGGCCAGCCAAAACCATGGTATTGGAGGCGGGGCCAGCCAAAACCATGGTATCGGAAGCGGGTCCAGCCAAAACCATGTAACTAGAGGCGGGGCCAGCCAAAACCATGGAACTAGAGACGGGGCCAGCCAAAACCATGGAACTGGAGACAGGGCGAGCCAAAACCATGATATTGGAGGCAGGGCGAGCCAAAACTATGGTATTGGAGGCGGGGCCAGCCAAAACCCTGGTATTGGAGGCAGGGCCAGCCAAAACCATGGTATTGGAGGCGGGTCCAGCCAAAACCATGTAACTGGAGGCGGGGACAGCCAAAACCATGGAACTGGAGGCAGGGCCAGCCAAAACCATGATACTGGAGGCGGGGCCAGCCAAAATCATGGAACTGGAGGCAGTACCAGCAAAAACCATGGTATTGGAGGCGGGGCAAGCCAAAACCATGGTATTGGAGGCGGGGCCAGCCAAAACCATGGACTTGGGGGTGGGGCCAGCAAAAACCATGGTATTGGAGGCGGGGCCAGCCAAAACCATGGTATTGGAGGCGGGGTGTGCCAAAACCATGCTATTGGAGGCAGGTCCAGCCAAAACCATGTAATTGGAGGCAGGGCCAGCCAAAACCATGGAACTGGAGGCAGGGCCAGCCAAAACCATGGAACTGGAGGTGAAGCCAGCCAAAACCATGGTATTGGAGGCGGGTCCAGTCAAAACCATGTAACTGGAGGCGGGGCCAGCCAAAACCATGGAACTAGAGGCAGGGCCAGCCAAAACCATGGAACATGAGGCGGGGCCAGCCAAAACCATATAACTGGTGGCAGGTCCAGCCAAAACCATGCTATTGGAGGCAGGGCCAGCCAAAACCATGGTATTGGAGGCAGGGCCACCAAAACCATGTTATTGGAGACGGGCCAGCCAAAACCATGGTATTGGAGGCGGGGCAAGCCAAAACCATGTATCTGGAGGAGGGGCCAGCCAAAACCATGGTATTGGAGGCGGTGCGAGCCTAAACCATGATATTGGAGGCGGGGCCAGCCAAAACCATGATATTGGAGGTGGGGCCAGCCAAAACCATGTAACTGGAGGCGGGGCCAGCCAAAACCATGGTATTGGAGGCAGGGCAAACCAAAACCATGGTATTGGAGGTAGGGGCAGCCAAGACCATGAAACTGGAGGCGGGGCCAGCCAAAACCATGGTATTGGAGGTGGGGCCAGCCAAAACCATGGTATTGGAGGCGGGGCAAGCCAAAACCATGAAATTGGAGGCGGGGCCAGCCAAACCATGGTATTGGAGGTGGGGCCAGCCAAAACTATAGTATTGCAGGCGGGGCCAGCCAAAACCATGTAACTGGAGGCAGGGCCAGGAAAACCATGTAACTGGAGGCGGGGCCAGCCAAAACCATAGTGCTGGAGGAGGGGCCAGCCAAAACCATGGTATTGGAGGCGGGGCAACCCAAAACCATGTAACTGGATGCCGGGCCAGCCAAAACCATGGATCTGGATGCAGGGCCACCCGTATCCATGTAACTGGAGGCGGGGCCAGCCAAAACCATGTAACTGGAGGCGGGGCCAGCCAAAACCATAGTGCTGGAGGAGGGGCCAGCCAAAACCATTGTATTGGAGGTGGGGCCAGCCAAAACCATGTAACTGGAAGCGGGGCCAGATAAAACCATGGATCTGGAGGCGGAGCCACCCGTATCCATGTAACTGGAGGCGGGGACAGCCAAAACCATGTAACTGGAGGCAGGGCCAGCCAAAACCGTAGTATTGGAGGCGGGGCCAGCCAAAACCATTGTATTGGAGGAAGGGCAAGCCAAAACCAATGTAACTGGAAGCGGGGCCAACCAAAACCATGGTATTGGAGACGGGGCCAGCCAAAACCTTGGTATTGGAGGCGGGGCCAGCCAAAACCATGGTATTGGAGGCGGGGCCAGCCAAAATCATGGTATTGGAGGTGGGGCCAGCCAAAACCATGTATTGGAGGTGGGGCCAGCTAAAACCATGTAACTGGAGGTGGGGCCAGCCAAAACCATGGATCTGGAGGGGGCAACCCGTATCCATGTAACTGGAGGCGGGACCAGCCAAAACCATGTAACTGGAGGCGGGGCCAGCCAAAACCATAGTACTGGAGGAGGGGCCAGTCAAAACCATGGTATTGGAGGCGGGGCCAGCCAAAACCATGGTATTGGAGGCGGGGTCAGTCAAAACCATTGTATTGGAGGCAGGGCCAACCATATCCATGTAACTGGAGGTGTGGCCAGCCAAAACCATGGAAATGGAGGCGGGGCCAGCCAAAACCATGGAACTGGAGGCGGGGCCACCCGTATCCATGTAACTGGAGGAGGGGCCAGCCAAAACCATGGTATTGGAGGCGGGGCCAGCCAAAACCATGTTACTAGAGGCGGGGCCAGCCAAAACCATGGTATTGGAGGCGGGGCCAGCCAAAACCATGGTATTTGAGGCGGAGCCAGCCAAAACCTTGGTATTTTAGGCAATGCCAGCTAAAACCATTGTATTGGAGGCGGGGCCAGCCAAAACCATGGAACACCTTGTCACCATGGAACACCTTGTAACCATGGAACTGGAGGCGGGGCCAGCCAAAACCATGGTTTCGGAGACGGGGCCATCCAAACCATGGAACTGGAGGCAGGGCCAGCCAAAACCATCAAACTGGAGGCGGGGCCAGCCAAAAGCATGGATCTGGAGGCAGGGCTAGCCAAAACCAATATATTGCAGGCAGGGCTAGACAAAACCAATGTATTGGAGGCGGGGCCAGCCAAAACCATGTCACTGGAGGCAGGGTCAGCCAAAACCATGATATTGGAGGTGGGGCCAGCCAAAACCATGGTATTGGAGGCAGGTCCAGCCAAAACCATGTAACTGGAGGTGGGGCCAGCCAAAACCATGGAACACCTTGTAACCATGGAACACCTTGTAACCATGGAATTGGAGGCGGGGCAAGCCAAAACCATGGAACTTGAGGCGGGGCCAGCCAAAACCATGTAACTGGAGGCGGGTCCAGCCAAAACCATGGTATTAGAGGCAGGGTTAGCGAAAACCATGGAACTGGAGGCAGGACCAGCAAAAACCATGGTATTGGAGGCGGGGCAAGCCAAAACCATGGTATTGGAGGTGGGGCCAGCCAAAACCATGGAACTGGTGGTGGGGCCAGCAAAAACCATGGTATTGGAGGCAGGGCCAGCCAAAACCATGGTATTGGAGGCGGGGCCAGCCAAAACCATGCTATTGGAGGCAGGTCCAGCCAAAACCATGTAATTGGAGGCAGGGCCAGCCAAAACCATGGAACTGGAGGCGGAGCCAGCCAAAACCATGGAACTAGAGGCGGGGCCAGCCAAAACCATGGAACATGAGGTGGGGCCAGCCAAAACCATGTAACTGGAGGCGGGGCCAGCCAAAACCATTGAACTGGAGGCGGTTGTTAGGCAGAAACCTGTGCAGTTCCCTCTGGGACCACTGCAAAAGATTTAAGACTACAGTTGTTTGGCAGTAAACCCACTTGGTAGCAGTCTGTACCACCCAGATTTACCTGGTAGCTGTGGCTGAGCAGTCAGACTTCCCTCAAGAAGAGTTAGGCAGTATATAGAGTATACATAATAGGTACAGAGGCACAGTAGTACAAGCAAACACTGACCAGAGCTAGGTGTAAAAGTATATAATTATTTATTTAAAAGACACACTCATAAATTACACTAGCACAGAAAAGGTAAGTAAGTCAAAACACAGTCACTATTACTTATATTTACATCCCTAGTTATTTGTTGGACAAGTCTAAGTTAACACCACTTATTTCCAAACAGAGGTGAGCTCTTAACGTTAGATGGCACTCCAACAAGTTAGTTAAAAAGGGAGGGAAAAGGCAGAAGTAATGAAAACAGCAAGGTAAAACACTTTTTACAGAGATTCACAGTAAGTTTAGAAAGGCAGTCTATTGCGGAGCAAGGAAGTTCGGTTGCCAGGCCCACTCTAGGGAAAGCCAGGCGAAAAGATGTCCAAGATCACACAATGTCACAAGTTTTTACAGGTGAGTAGAAAAGGTTTTACCAAGTTTAGAAAAGTTTGGTTAGGGTGTCCCAGGCTTACCCAGGTTCAAGAGCCGAGGGCTAAATCTACCCCGTACAATCGGTGGCAAGGGAAGCCGGGCGGAACACGGTACCTTTTAAAATGGAAAGGATCCTCCAACGGTGGCAGTTGTTCCTGGTAGTGGGTGCAAGTCGCGGCGTCGTCCAGAGGAAGAGAAGATCTCGACGTGGAGGAAAGCTGAAGGTCGTTGCACTACCAGGGAAGAAACCAGCCGTGGAGTTTTCCGGTTAAAAGGATGTTACCCCTCTTTCACGGTTGAGGTAAAAAGTGGTATCCCGGTTGCCGGGGTGCTTGGCACAGGCAAGGCGGCCACGAGATGCTTCAGGGAGGCGAAAAGAAGGCAGAAACTGGTTGTCTCCACCAGTCAAGGGAAGGAGACTCTCCCGGCTGGAGATCTCCTCTGTCGTTGGGAAAAGTGATGAGACGGTTCCGCAGGGCTCCACCGGTGGTGTCGTCTTGGTAGGTCGGCTCGGCTTCTCCCTCTTCGGCTTCTTAGGTCCTGTGGCGACTTCTGAAGAACCAGTCCAAAAAACCCTGCTTTTATGCAGCAAACCCCCATTCATACAGCCTAGCTGTCACTCAAACATGCTAAGTGGTGAGCGGGGCGGCTCACCACTTGGGCCAATCACACCAGAGTGCGACCTGAGTTGGCAAGGCAACTCAGTCCAGGGTGCCTAAACCCCCTCCCACACCCCCTGTGGTACCCAGACAGAATGGCACCACTTTGGAGGGCTTCTGTGCAGAAGCCCGCCAAAAGTGGAACAAAGGCTTGACTCGGGTTCAGGGTTACTGAAGTGAACCTAGACGCCATTTTGGCGGCGAGTTCTGGCAAAAAATCCCAACCGGTGAATTTATATTAAATAAATAAACCGGATGGTATCTTTAACATTGCACCAAAAAGTGGTGCATTAAAATCAATGGGAAATCCCATTGGGAAATATTCCGGTGGAATATTTCCATGGTATCCACTGCCACCAGCCAGAACTCGGCGAGGGGGGACGGGACAGTACCCCCTCGACAACAGACCCAGGGGCAATCTAATTGCCCCTACCAGTACTTCCACAGTATGATGGTTTGTACTGGTTAAGTTCCTAAGTTACGACTAGTAAAGTCAATGGTGACTTTACAGACCCAGGGAGACAGTAGTCAGTCCCAGGGTGTGGAGTCTATGTTTGGGGGTCACTATGACACCCCTATGTTACTGCACTGAGGGTGCTGTGTAACACACATTCAAAAACCCATGATAGCCTATGGGGAAAAAATACCCCATAGCCCATAAGCACATAGCAAGTCACAGAAACACTCTCAAGTCATGTCCAAGAGTGAGGGTAAAAGAGTCTCACTCTTGGCAGGAGAGAAAAAAATGAACCCCAAAAATCCAGCAAAGCTGCTGGGGGACTCACTAGGTTAGGAAATTCAGCCTAAACAGAGAATTCTCCGTAACAGCGGTGCTAGCCAAAACCATGGTATTGGAGGCTGGGCCAGCCAAAACCATGGTATTGGAGGCAGGGCCAGCCAAAACCATGGTATTGGAAGCGGGTCCAGCCAAAACTATGTAACTAGAGGCGGGGCCAGCCAAAACCATGGAACTAGAGGCGGGGCCAGCCAAAACCATGGAACTGGAGACAGGGCCAGCCAAAACCATGATATTGGAGGCAGGGCGAGCCAAAACCATGGTATTGGAGGCGGGGCCAGCCAAAACCCTGGTATTGGAGGCATGGGCAGCCAAAACCATGGTATTGTAGGCGAGTCCAGCCAAAACCATGTAACTGGAGGCGGGGCTAGCCAAAACGATGGAACTGGAGACAGGGCCAGCCAAAACCATGATACTGGAGGCAGGGACAACCAAAACCATAGAACTAGAGGCGGGGTCAGCCAAAACCATGAAACTGGAGGCGGGGCCCCCGTATCCATGTAACTGGAGGTGGGGCCAGCCAAAACCATGGCATTGGAAACGGGGCCCGCCAAAACCATGGTATTGGAGTCTGGGCCAGCCAAAACCATGGTATTGAAAGCGGGGATACCCAAAACCATGGTATTGGAGGTGGGGCCAGCCAAAACCATGTAACTGGAGGCAGGGCCAGCCAAAACCAGGGATCTGGAGGTGGGGCCAGCCAAAACTATGTAACTGGAGGCGGGACCAGCTAAAATCATGGATCTGGAGGCAGGGCTAGCCAAAGCCAATGTATTGGAGGCAGGGCTAGCGAAAACCAATGTATTGGAGGCAGGGTCAGCCAAAACAATGTTACTGGAGGCAGGGCCAGCCAAAACCATGATATTGGAGGCGAGGCCAGCCAAAACCATGGTATTGGAGGCAGGGCCAGCCAAAACCATGGTATTGGAGGCGGGGCCAGCCAAAATCATGGTATTGGAGGCGGCGCCAGCCAAAACCATTGTATTGGAGGCGGGGCCAGCCAAAACTATGTAACTGGAGGCGGGGCCAGCCAAAAACATGAAACTGGAGGTGGGGCCACCCATATCCATGTAACTGGAGGCGGGGCCAGCCAAAACCATGGTATTGGAGGCGGGGCCAGCCAAAACCATGGTATTGGAGGCGGGGCCAGCCAAAACCATGTAACTGGAGGCATGGGCAGCCAAAACTATGGAACTAGAGGCAGGGCCAGCCAAAACCATGTAACTGGAGGCGGGGACCCCCGTATCCATGTAACTGGAGGCGGGGCCAGCCAAAACCATGGCATTGGAGGCGGGGCCAGACAAAACCCTGGTATTGGAGGCGGGGCCAGCCAAAACCATGGTATTGGAGGTGGGGCCAACCAAAACCATGTAACTGGAGGCAGGGCCAGCCAAAACCATGGAACGGGAGGCAGGGCCAGACAAAACCATTGAAATGGAGGCAGGGCCATCCAAAACCATGGTATTGGAGGTGGGGCCAGCCAAAACCATGGTATTGGAGGCAGGGCCAGCCAAAACCATGGTATTGGAGGCGGGGCCAGCCAAAATCATGGTATTGGAGGCGGGGCCAGCCAAAACCATGGATATGGAGGCGGGGCCAGCCAAAACCATTGTATTGGAGGCGGGCCAGCCAAAACTATGTAACTGGAGGCGGGGCCAGCCAAAAACATGAAACTGGAGGTGGGGCCACCCATATCCATGTAACTGGAGGCGGGGCCAGCCAAAACCATGGTATTGGAGGCGGGGCCAGCCAAAACCATGGTATTGGAGGCGGGGCCAGCCAAAACCATGTAACTGGAGGCATGGGCAGCCAAAACTATGGAACTAGAGGCGGGGCCAGCCAAAACCATGTAACTGGAGGCGGGGACCCCCGTATCCATGTAACTGGAGGCGGGGCCAGCCAAAACCATGGCATTGGAGGAGGGGCCAGACAAAACCCTGGTATTGGAGGCGGGGCCAGCCAAAACCATGGTATTGGAGGTGGGGCCAACCAAAACCATGTAACTCGAGGCAGGGCCAGCCAAAACCATGGAACGGGAGGCAGGGCCAGACAAAACCATGGAAATGGAGGCAGGGCCATCCAAAACCATGGTATTGGAGGTGGGGCCAGCCAAAACCATGGTATTGGAGGTGGGGCCAGCCAAAACCATGGTATTGGAGACGGGGCCAGCCAAAACCAAGGTATTGGAGGCGGCGCAAGCCAAAACCATGTAACTGGACGCGGGCCAGCCAAAACCATGTAACTGGAGGCGGGGCCAGCCAAACCCATGGTATTGGAGGTGGGGCAAACCAAAACCATGTAACTGGAGGCGGGGCCAGCCAAAACCATGTAACTGGAGGTGGGGCCAACCAAAACCATGGTATTGGAGGTGGGGCCAGCCAAAACCATGTAACTGGAGGCGGGCCAGCCAAAACCATGGATCTGGAGGCAGGGCCACCAGTATCAATGTAACTGGAGATGGGGCCAGCCAAAACCATGGTATTGGAGGTGGGGCCAGCCAAAACCATGGTATCGGAGAAGGAGCCAGCCAAAACCATGGTATTGGAGGCGGCGCAAGCCAAAACAATGTAACTGGAGACGGGGCCAGCCAAAACCATGTAACCGGAGGCGGGGCCTGCCAAACCCATGGTATTGGAGGTGGGGTAAACCAAAACCATGTAACTGGAGGCGGGGCCAGCCAAAACCATGTAACTGGAGGTGGGGCCAGCCAAAACCATGGTATTGGAGGCGGGGCCAGCCAAAACCATGTAACTGGAGGTGGGGCCATCCAAAACCCTGGTATTGGAGGCGGGGCCAGCGAAAACCATGGTATTGGAGGTGGGGCCAACCAAAACCATGTAACTGGAGGCAGGGCCAGCTAAAACCATGTAACTGGAGGCAGGGCCAGCCAAAACCATGGAACGGGAGGCAGGGCCAGACAAAACCATGGAAATGGAGGCGGGGACATCCAAAACCATGGTATTGGAGGTGGGGCCAGACAAAAACATGGTATTGGAGGTGGGGCCAGCCAAAACCATGGTATTGGAGACGGGGCCAGCCAAAACCAAGGTATTGGAGGCAACGCAAGCCAAAACCATGTAACTGGAGGTGGGCCAGCCAAAACCATGTAACTGGAGGCGGGGCCAGCCAAACCCATGGTATTGGAGGTGGGGCAAACCAAAACCATGTAACTGGAGGCGGGGCCAGCCAAAACCATGTAACTGGAGGTGGGGCCAACCAAAACCATGGTATTGGAGGTGGGGCCAGCCAAAACCATGTAACTGGAGGCGGGGCCAGCCAAAACCATGGATCTGCAAGCGGGGCCACCAGTATCAATGTAACTGGAGGTGGGGCCAGCCAAAACCATGGTATTGGAGGTGGGGCCAGCCAAAACCATGGTATTGGAGTAGGGGCCAGCCAAAACCATGGTATTGGAGGCGGCGCAAGCCAAAACAATGTAACTGGAGGCGGGGCCAGCCAAAACCATGTAACTGGAGGCGGGGCCAGCCAAACCCATGGTATTGGAGGTGGGGTAAACCAAAACCATGTAACTGGAGGCGGGGCCAGCCAAAACCATGTAACTGGAGGCGGGGCCAGCCAAAACCATGGTATTGGAGGTGGGGCCAGCCAAAACCATGTAACTGGAGGTGGGGCCATCCAAAACCCTGGTATTGGAGGCGGGGCCAGCCAAAACCATGGTATTGGAGGTGGGGCCAACCAAAACCATGTAACTGGAGGCAGGGCCAGCTAAAACTATGTAACTGGAGGCAGGGCCAGCCAAAACCATGGAAAGGGAGGCTGGGCCAGACAAAACCATGGAAATGGAGGCGGGGACATCCAAAACCATGGTATTGGAGGTGGGGCTAGCCAAAAACATGGTATTGGAGGTGGGGCCAGCCAAAACCATGGTATTGGAGACGGGGCCAGCCAAAACCAAGGTATTGAAGGCAACACAAGCCAAAACCATGTAACTGGAGGTGGGCCAGCCAAAACCATGTAACTGGAGGCGGGGCCAGCCAAACCCATGGTATTGGAGGTGGGGCAAACCAAAACCATGTAACTGGAGGCGGGGCCAGCCAAAACCATGTAACTGGAGGTGGGGCCAACCAAAACCATGGTATTGGAGGTGGGGCCAGCCAAAACCATGTAACTGGAGGCGGGGCCAGCCAAAACCATGGATCTGCAGGCGGGGCCACCAGTATCAATGTAACTGGAGGTGGGGCCAGCCAAAACCATGGTATTGGAGGTGGGGCCAGCCAAAACCATGGTATTGGAGAAGGGGCCAGCCAAAACCATGGTATTGGAGGCGACGCAAGCCAAAACAATGTAACTGGAGGCGGGGCCAGCCAAAACCATGTAACTGGAGGCGGGGCCAGCCAAACCCATGGTATTGGAGGTGGGGTAAACCAAAACCATTTAACTGGAGGCGGGGACAGCCAAAACCATGTAACTGGAGGCGGGGCCAGCCAAAACCATGGTATTGGAGGTGGGGCCAGCCAAAACCATGTAACTGGAGGTGGGGCCATCCAAAACCATGGTATTGGAGGCGGGGCCAGACAAAACCTTGTAACTGGAGGTGGGGACAGCCAAAACCATGATATTGGAGGCGGGGCCAATCAAAACCATCATATTGGAGGCAGGGCCATCCAAAACCATGGTATTTTAGGCAGTGCCATCTAAAACCATGGTATTGGAGGCGGGGTCAGCCAAAACCATGGTATTGGAGGTGGCGCTAGCCAAAACCATGCAAATGGAGGTGGGGCCAGCCAAAACCATGGAACACCTTGTCACCATGGAACACCTTGTAACCATGGAACTGGAGGCGGGGCCAGCCAAAACCATGGTATTTGAGACGGGCCAGCCAATCCATGGAACTGGAGGTGGGGCCAGCCAAAACCATTGAACTGGAGGCGGTGCCAGCCAAAACCATGGATCTGGAGGCAGGGCTAGCCAAAACCAATGTATTGGAGGCGGGGTTAGCCAAAACCATGGTATTGGTTGGGGCCAGCCAAAACCATGGTATTGGAGGCGTGGCCAGCCAAAACCATGTTACTGGAGGCAGGGCCAGCCAAAACCATGGTATTGGAGGCAGGGCCAGCCAAAACCATGATATTGGAGGCAGGGCCAGCCAAAACCATGGTATTGGAGGCGTGGCCAGCCAAAATCATGGTATTGGAGGGGGGGCCAGCCAAAACCATGGTATTGGAGGCGGAGTAAGCCAAAACCATGTAACTGGAGGCGGGGCCAGCCAAAACCATGGTATTGGAGGCGGGGCAAAACAAAACCATGTAATTGGAGGTGGGGACAGCCAAAACCATGGTATTGGAGGCGGGGCCAGCCAAAACCATGGTATTGGAGGCGGGGCCAGCCAAAACCATGGAACTAGAGGGGGGGCCAGCCAAAACCATGGAACTAGAGGCGGGGCCAGCCAAAACCATGGAACTGGAGGCGGGGCCAGCCAAAACCATGGAACTAGAGGCGGGGCCAGCCAAAACCATGGAACTGGAGGCGGGGCCCCCGTATCCATGTGACTGGAGGCGGGGCCAGCCAAAACCATGGCATTGGAGGCGGGGCCAGCCAAAACCATGGTATTGGAGGCGGAGCCAGCCAAAACCATGGTATTGGAGGCAGGCCAGCCAAAATCATGGTATTGGAGGCAGGGCCAGCCAAAACCATGGTATTGGAGGCGGGGCCAGCCAAAACCATGGTATTGGAGACGGGGCCAGCCAAACCATGGAACTGGAGGCGGGGCCAGCCAAAACCATTGAACTGGAGGCGGTGCTAGCCAAAACTATGGTATTGGAGGCTGGGCCAGCCAAAACCATGGTATTGGAGGCAGAGCCAGCCAAAACCATGGTATTGGAAGCGGGTCCAGCCAAAACCATGTAACTAGAGGCGGGGCCAGCCAAAACCATGGAAATAGAGGCGGGGCCAGCCAAAACCATGGAACTGGAGACAGGGCCAGCCAAAACCATGATATTGGAGGCAGGGCGAGCCAAAACCATGGTATTGGAGGAGGGGCCAGCCAAAACCCTGGTACTGGAGGCAGGGCCAGCCAAAACCATGGTATTGGAGGCGGGTCCAGCCAAAACCATGTAACTGGAGGCGGGGCCAGCCAAAAACATGGAACTGGAGGCAGGGCCAGCCAAAACCATGATACTGGAGGCGGGGCCAGCCAAAACCAAGGAACTGGAGGTAGGACCAGCAAAAACCATGGTATTGGAGATGGGGCCAGCCAAAACCAAGGTATTGGAGGCAACTCAAGCCAAAACCATGTAACTGGAGGCGGGCCAGCCAAAACCATGTAACTGGAGGCGGGGCCAGCCAAACCCATGGTATTGGAGGTGGGGCAAACCAAAACCATGTAACTGGAGGCGGGGCCAGCCAAAACCATGTAACTGGAGGTGGGGCCAACCAAAACCATGGTATTGGAGGTGGGGCCAGCCAAAACCATGTAACTGAAGGCGGGGCCAGCCAAAACCATGGATCTGCAGGCGGGGCCACCAGTATCAATGTAACTGGAGGTGGGGCCAGCCAAAACCATGGTATTGGAGATGGGGCCAGCCAAAACCATGGTATTGGAGAAGGGGCCAGCCAAAACCATGGTATTGGAGGCGGCGCAAGCCAAAACAATGTAACTGGAGGCGGGGCCAGCCAAAACCATGTAACTGGAGGCGGGGCCAGCCAAAACCATGGTATTGGAGGTGGGGCCAGCCAAAACCATGTAACTGGAGGTGGGGCCATCCAAAACCATGGTATTGGAGGCGGGGCCAGCCAAAACCTTGGTATTTTAGGCAGTGCCATCTAAAACCATTGTATTGGAGGTGGGGTCAGCCAAAACCATGGTATTGGAGGTGGCGCCAGCCAAAACCATGCAAATGGAGGTGGGGCCAGCCAAAACCATGTAACTGGAGGCGGGGCCAGCCAAACCCATGGTATTGGAGGTGGGGTAAACCAAAACCATGTAACTGGAGGCGGGGACAGCCAAAACCATGTAACTGGAGGCGGGGCCAGCCAAAACCATGGTATTGGAGGTGGGGCCAGCCAAAACCATGTAACTGGAGGTGGGGCCATCCAAAACCATGGTATTGGAGGCGGGGCCAGACAAAACCTTGTAACTGGAGGTGGGGACAGCCAAAACCATGATATTGGAGGCGGGGCCAATCAAAACCATCATATTGGAGGCAGGGCCATCCAAAACCATGGTATTTTAGGCAGTGCCATCTAAAACCATGGTATTGGAGGCGGGGTCAGCCAAAACCATGGTATTGGAGGTGGCGCCAGCCAAAACCATGCAAATGGAGGTGGGGCCAGCCAAAACCATGGAACACCTTGTCACCATGGAACACCTTGTAACCATGGAACTGGAGGCGGGGCCAGCCAAAACCATGGTATTTGAGACGGGCCAGCCAATCCATGGAACTGGAGGCGGGGCCAGCCAAAACCATTGAACTGGAGGCGGTGCCAGCCAAAACCATGGATCTGGAGGCAGGGCTAGCCAAAACCAATGTATTGGAGGCGGGGTTAGCCAAAACCATGGTATTGGGCGGGGCCAGCCAAAACCATGGTATTGGAGGCGTGGCCAGCCAAAACCATGTTACTGGAGGCAGGGCCAGCCAAAACCATGGTATTGGAGGCAGGGCCAGCCAAAACCATGATATTGGAGGCAGGGCCAGCCAAAACCATGGTATTGGAGGCGTGGCCAGCCAAAATCATGGTATTGGAGGGGGGGCCAGCCAAAACCATGGTATTGGAGGCGGAGTAAGCCAAAACCATGTAACTGGAGGCGGGGCCAGCCAAAACCATGGTATTGGAGGCGGGGCAAAACAAAACCATGTAATTGGAGGTGGGGACAGCCAAAACCATCGTATTGGAGGCGGGGCCAGCCAAAACCATGGTATTGGAGGCGGGGCCAGCCAAAACCATGGAACTAAAGGGGGGGCCAGCCAAAACCATGGAACTAGAGGCGGGGCCAGCCAAAACCATGGAACTGGAGGCGGGGCCCCCGTATCCATGTGACTGGAGGCGGGGCCAGCCAAAACCATGGCATTGGAGGCGGGGCCAGCCAAAACCATGGTATTGGAGGCGGAGCCAGCCAAAACCATGGTATTGGAGGCAGGCCAGCCAAAATCATGGTATTGGAGGCAGGGCCAGCCAAAACCATGGTATTGGAGGCGGGGCCAGCCAAAACCATGGTATTGGAGACGGGGCCAGCCAAACCATGGAACTGGAGGCGGGGCCAGCCAAAACCATTGAACTGGAGGCGGTGCTAGCCAAAACCATGGTATTGGAGGCTGGGCCAGCCAAAACCATGGTATTGGAGGCAGAGCCAGCCAAAACCATGGTATTGGAAGCGGGTCCAGCCAAAACCATGTAACTAGAGGCGGGGCCAGCCAAAACCATGGAAATAGAGGCGGGGCCAGCCAAAACCATGGAACTGGAGACAGGGCCAGCCAAAACCATGATATTGGAGGCAGGGCGAGCCAAAACCATGGTATTGGAGGAGGGGCCAGCCAAAACCCTGGTACTGGAGGCAGGGCCAGCCAAAACCATGGTATTGGAGGCGGGTCCAGCCAAAACCATGTAACTGGAGGCGGGGCCAGCCAAAAACATGGAACTGGAGGCAGGGCCAGCCAAAACCATGAAACTGGAGGCGGGGCCAGCCAAAACCAAGGAACTGGAGGTAGGACCAGCAAAAACCATGGTATTGGAGATGGGGCCAGCCAAAACCAAGGTATTGGAGGCAACTCAAGCCAAAACCATGTAACTGGAGGCGGGCCAGCCAAAACCATGTAACTGGAGGCGGGGCCAGCCAAACCCATGGTACTGGAGGTGGGGCAAACCAAAACCATGTAACTGGAGGCGGGGCCAGCCAAAACCATGTAACTGGAGGTGGGGCCAACCAAAACCATGGTATTGGAGGTGGGGCCAGCCAAAACCATGTAACTGAAGGCGGGGCCAGCCAAAACCATGGATCTGCAGGCGGGGCCACCAGTATCAATGTAACTGGAGGTGGGGCCAGCCAAAACCATGGTATTGGAGATGGGGCCAGCCAAAACCATGGTATTGGAGAAGGGGCCAGCCAAAACCATGGTATTGGAGGCGGCGCAAGCCAAAACAATGTAACTGGAGGCGGGGCCAGCCAAAACCATGTAACTGGAGGCGGGGCCAGCCAAAACCATGGTATTGGAGGTGGGGCCAGCCAAAACCATGTAACTGGAGGTGGGGCCATCCAAAACCATGGTATTGGAGGCGGGGCCAGCCAAAACCTTGGTATTTTAGGCAGTGCCATCTAAAACCATTGTATTGGAGGTGGGGTCAGCCAAAACCATGGTATTGGAGGTGGCGCCAGCCAAAACCATGCAAATGGAGGTGGGGCCAGCCAAAACCATGGAACACCTTGTCACCATGGAACACCTTGTAACCATGGAACTGGAGGCGGGGCCAGCCAAAACCATGGTATTGGAGACGGGGCCAGCCAAACCATGGAACTGGAGGCAGGGCCAGCCAAAACCATTGAACTGGAGGCGGTGCCAGCCAAAACCATGGATCTGGAGGCAGGGCCAGCCAAAATCAATGTATTGGAGGCGGGGTTAGCCAAAACCATGGTATTGGGCAGTGCCAGCAAAAACCATGGTATTGGAGGCGGGGCCAGCCAAAACCATGTTACTGGAGGCAGGGCCAGCCAAAACCATGGTATTGGAGGCAGGGCCAGCCAAAACCATGATATTGGAGGCAGGGCCAGCCAAGACCATGGTATTGGAGGCATGGCCAGCCAAAATCATGGTATTGGAGGCGGGGCCAGCCAAAACCATGGTATTGGAGGCGGAGTAAGCCAAAACCATGTAACTGGTGGCGGGGCCAGCCAAAACCATGGTATTGGAGGCGGGGCCAGCCGAAACCATGGTATTGGAGGCGGGGCAAAACAAAACCATGTAATTGGAGGTGGGGACAGCCAAAACCATGGTATTGGACGCGGGGCCAGCCAAAACCATGGTATTGGAGGCGGAGTAAGCCAAAACCATGTAACTGGAGGTGGGGCCAGCCAAAACGATGGTATTGGAGGCGGGGCCAGCCGAAACCATGGTATTGGAGGCGGGGCAAAACAAAACCATGTAATTGGAGGTGGGGACAGCCAAAACCATGGTATTGGAGGCCGGGCCAGCCAAAACCATGGTATTGGAAGCGTGCCAGCCAAAACCATGGAACTAGAGGGGGGGCCAGCCAAAACCATGGAACTAGAGGCGGGGCCAGCCAAAACCATGGAACTGGAGGCGGGGCCCCCCGTATCCATGTGACTGGAGGCGGGGCCAGCCAAAACCATGGCATTGGAGGCGGGGCCAGCCAAAACCATGGTATTGGAGGCGGAGCCAGCCAAAACCATGGTATTGGAGGTGGGCCAGCCAAAATCATGGTATTGGAGGCAGGGCCAGCCAAAACCATGGTATTGGAGGCGGGGCCAGCCAAAACCATGGTATTGAAGACGGGGCCAGCCAAACCATGGAACTGGAGGCGGGGCCAGCCAAAACCATTGAACTGGAGGCGGTGCTAGCCAAAACCATGGTATTGGAGGCTGGGCCAGCCAAAACCATGGTATTGGAGGCTGGGCCAGCCTAAACCATGGAACTAGAGGCGGGGCCAGCCAAAACCATGATATTGGAGGCAGGGCGAGCCAAAACCATGTAACTGGAGGCGGGGCCAGCCAAAACCATGTAACTGGAGGTGGGGCCAACCAAAACCATGGTATTGGAGGCGGGGCCAGCCAAAACCCTGGTACTGGAGGCAGGGCCAGCCAAAACCATGGTATTGGAGGCGGGTCCAGCCAAAACCATGTAACTGGAGGCGGGGCCAGCCAAAAACATGGAACTGGAGGCAGGGCCAGCCAAAACCATGATACTGGAGGCGGGGCCAGCCAAAACCATGGAACTGGAGGCAGGACCAGCAAAAACCATGCTATTGGAGCCGGGGCCAGCCAAAACCAAGGTATTGGAGGCAACGCAAGCCAAAACCATGTAACTGGAGGCGGGCCAGCCAAAACCATGTAACTGGAGGCGGGGCCAGCCAAACTCATGTAACTGGAGGCAGTGCCAGCCAAAACCATGATATTGGAGGCAGGGCGAGCCAAAACCATGTAACTGGAGGCGGGGCCAGCCAAAACCATGTAACTGGAGGTGGGGCCAACCAAAACCATGGTATTGGAGGCGGGGCCAGCCAAAACCCTGGTACTGGAGGCAGGGCCAGCCAAAACCATGGTATTGGAGGCGGGTCCAGCCAAAACCATGTAACTGGAGGCGGGGCCAGCCAAAAACATGGAACTGGAGGCAGGGCCAGCCAAAACCATGGAACTGGAGGCAGGACCAGCAAAAACCATGGTATTGGAGACGGGGCCAGCCAAAACCAAGGTATTGGAGGCAACGCAAGCCAAAACCATGTAACTGGAGGCGGGCCAGCCAAAACCATGTAACTGGAGGCGGGGCCAGCCACACCCATGTAACTGGAGGCAGTGCCAGCCAAAACCATGGAACGGGAGGCTGGGCCAGCCAAAACCATGGTATTGGAGGCTGGGCCAGCCAAAAACATGGAACTAGAGGCGGGGCCAGCCAAAACCATGGAACTGGAGACAGGGCCAGCCAAAACCATGATATTGGAGGCAGGGCGAGCCAAAACCATGTAACTGGAGGCGGGGCCAGCCAAAACCATGTAACTGGAGGTGGGGCCAACCAAAACCATGGTATTGGAGGCGGGGCCAGCCAAAACCCTGGTACTGGTGGCAGGGCCAGCCAAAACCATGGTATTGGAGGCGGGTCCAGCCAAAACCATGTAACTGGAGGCGGGGCCAGCCAAAAACATGGAACTGGAGGCAGGGCCAGCAAAAACCATGATACTGGAGGCGGGGCCAGCCAAAACCATGGAACTGGAGGCAGGACCAGCAAAAACCATGGTATTGGAGACGGGGCCAGCCAAAACCAAGGTATTGGAGGCAATGCAAGCCAAAACCATGTAACTGGAGGCGGGCCAGCCAAAACCATGTAACTGGAGGCGGGGCCAGCCAAACCCATGTAACTGGAGGCAGTGCCAGCCAAAACCATGGAACGGGAGGCAGGGCCAGACAAAACCATGGAAATGGAGGCAGGGCCATCCAAAACCATGGTATTGGATGTGGGGCCAGCCAAAAAAATGGTATTGGAGGTGGGGCCAGCCAAAACCATGGTATTGGAGACGGGGCCAGCCAAAACCATGGTATTGGAGGCGGCGCAAGCCAAAACAATGTAACTGGAGGCGGGGCCAGCCAAAACCATGTAACTGGAGGCGGGGCCAGCCAAACCCATGGTATTGGAGGTGGGGTAAACCAAAACCATGTAACTGGAGGTGGGGCCAGCCAAAACCATGTAACTGGAGGCGGGGCCAGCCAAAACCATGGTATTGGAGGTGGGGCCAGCCAAAACCATGTAACTGGAGGTGGGGCCATCCAAAACCATGGTATTGGAGGCGGGGCCAGCCAAAACCATGTAACTGGAGGCGGGGCCAGCCAAAACCATGATATTGAAGGCGGGGCCAATCAAAACCATCATATTGGAGGCAGGGCCAGCCAAAACCATGGTATTTTAGGCAGTGCCATCTAAAACCATGGTATTGGAGGTGGGGTTAGCCAAAACCATGGTATTGGGCGGGGCCAGCCAAAACCATGGTATTGGAGGCGGGGCCAGCCAAAACCATGTTACTGGAGGCAGGGCCAGCCAAAACCATGGTATTGGAGGCAGGGCCAGCCAAAACCATGATATTGGAGGCAGGGCCAGCCAAAACCATGGTATTGGAGGCGTGGCCAGCCAAAATCATGGTATTGGAGGCGGGGCCAGCCAAAACCATGGTATTGGAGGCGGAGTAAGCCAAAACCATGTAACTGGAGGTGGGGACAGCCAAAACCATGGTATTGGAGGCGGGGCCAGCCAAAACCATGGAACTAGAGGGGGGGCCAGCCAAAACCATGGAACTAGAGGCGGGGCCAGCCAAAACCATGAAACTGGAGGCGGGGCCCCCCGTATCCATGTGACTGGAGGCGGGGCTAGCCAAAACCATGGCATTGGAGGCGGGGCCAGCCAAAACCATGGTATTGGAGGTGGGCCAGCCAAAATCATGGTATTGGAGGCAGGGCCAGCCAAAACCATGGTATTGGAGGCGGGGCCAGTAAAACCATGGTATTGGAGACGGGGCCAGCCAAACTATGGAACTGGAGGCGGGGCCAGCCAAAACCATTGAACTGGAGGCGGTTGTTAGGCAGAAACCTGTGCAGTTCCCTCTGGGACCACTGCAAAAGATTTAAGACTACAGTTGTTTGGCAGTAAACCCACTTGGTAGCAGTCTGTACCACCCAGATTTACCTGGTAGCTGTGGCTGAGCAGTCAGACTTCCCTCAAGAAGAGTTAGGCAGTATATAGAGTATACATAATAGGTACAGAGGCACAGTAGTACAAGCAAACACTGACCAGAGCTAGGTGTAAAAGTATATAATTATTTATTTAAAAGACACACTCATAAATTACACTAGCACAGAAAAGGTAAGTAAGTCAAAACACAGTCACTATTACTTATATTTACATCCCTAGTTATTTGTTGGACAAGTCTAAGTTAACACCACTTATTTCCAAACGGAGGTGAGCGCTTAACGTTAGATGGCACTCCAACAAGTTAGTTAAAAAGGGAGGGAAAAGGCAAAAGTAATGAAAACAGCAAGGTAAAACACTTTTCAGAGATTCACAGTAAGTTTAGAAAGGCAGTCTATTGCGGAGCAAGGAAGTTCGGTTGCCAGGCCCACTCTAGGGAAAGCCAGGCGAAAAGATGTCCAAGATCACACAATGTCACAAGTTTTTACAGGTGAATAGAAAAGGTTTTACCAAGTTTAGAAAAGTTTGGTTAGGGTGTCCCAGGCTTACCCAGGTTCGAGAGCCGAGGGCTAAATCTACCCCGTACAATCGGTGGCAAGGGAAGCAGGGCGGAACACGGTACCTTTTAAAATGGAAAGGATCCTCCAACGGTGGCAGTTGTTCCTGGTAGTGGGTGCAAGTCGCGGCGTCGTCCAGAGGAAGAGAAGATCTCGACGTGGAGGAAAGCTGAAGGTCGTTGCACTACCAGGGAAGAAACCAGCAGTGGAGTTTTCCGGTTAAAAGGATGTTACCCCTCTTTCGCGGTTGAGGTAAAAAGTGGTATCCCGGTTGCCGGGGTGCTTGGCACAGGCAAGGCGGCCACGAGATGCTTCAGAGAGGCGAAAAGAAGGCAGAAACTGGTTGTCCCCACCAGTCAAGGGAAGGAGACTCTCCCGGCTGGAGATCTCCTCTGTCGTTGGGAAAAGTGATGAGACGGTTCCGCAGGGCTCCACCGGTGGTGTCGTCTTGGTAGGTCGGCTCGGCTTCTCCCTCTTCGGCTTCTTAGGTCCTGTGGCGACTTCTGAAGAACCAGTCCCAAAAACCCTGCTTTTATGCAGCAAACCCCCATTCATACAGCGTAGCTGTCACTCAAACATGCTAAGTGGTGAGCGGGGCGGCTCACCACTTGGGCCAATCACACCAGAGTGCGACCTGAGTTGGCAAGGCAACTCAGTCCAGGGTGCTTAAACCCCCTCCCACACCCCCTGTGGTACCCAGACAGAATGGCACCACTTTGGAGGGCTTCTGTGCAGAAGACCGCCAAAAGTGGAACAAAGGCTTGACTCGGGTTCAGGGTTACTGAAGTGAACCTAGACGCCATTTTGGCGGCGAGTGATGGCAAAAAATCCCAACCGGTGAATTTATATTAAATAAATAAACCGGCGGTATCTTTAACATTGCACCAAAAAGTGGTGCATTAAAATCAATGGGAAATCCCATTGGGAAATATTTTGGTGGAATATTTCCGTGGTATCCACTGCCACCAGCCAGAACTCGGCGAGGGGGGACGGGACAGTACCCCCTCGACAACAGACCCAGGGGCAATCTAATTGCCCCTACCAGTACTTCCACAGTATGATGGTTTGTACTGGTTAAGTTCCTAAGTTACGACTAGTAAAGTCAATGGTGACTTTACAGACCTAGAGAGACAGTAGTCAGTCCCAGGGTGTGGAGTCTATGTTTGGGGGTCACTATGACACCCCTATGTTACTGCACTGAGGGTTCTGTGTAACACACATTCAAAAACCCATGATAGCCTACGGGGAAAAAATACCCCATAGCCCATAAGCACATAGCAAGTCACAGAAACACTCTCAAGTCATGTCCAAGAGTGAGGGTAAAAGAGTCTCACTCTTGGCAGGAGAGAAAAAAATGAACCCCAAAAATCCAGCAAAGCTGCTGGGGGACTCACTAGGTTAGGAAATTCAGCCTAAACAGAGAATTCTCCGTAACAGCGGTGCTAGCCAAAACCATGGTATTGGAGGCTGGGCCAGCCAAAACCATGGTATTGGAGGCAGGGCCAGCCAAAACCATGGTATTGGAAGTGGGTCCAGCCAAAACTATGTAACTAGAGGCGGGGCCAGCCAAAACCATGGAACTAGAGGCGAGTCCAGCCAAAACCATGTAACTGGAGGCGGGGCCAGCCAAAACCATGGAACTGGAGGCAGGGCCAGCCAAAACCATGATACTGGAGGCAGGGACAGCCAAAACCATGGAACTAGAGGCGGGGTTAGCCAAAACCATGAAACTGGAGGCGGGGCCCCCGTATCCATGTAACTGGAGGTGGGGCCAGCCAAAACCATGGCATTGGAAACGGGGCCCGCCAAAACCATGGTATTGAAAGCGGGGCCACCCAAAACCATGGTATTGGAGGTGGGGCCAGCCAAAACCATGTAACTGGAGGCAGGGCCAGCCAAAACCAGGGATCTGGAGGTGGGGCCAGCCAAAACTATGTAACTGGAGGCGGGACCAGCCGAAATCATGGATCTGGAGGCAGGGCTAGCCGAAGCCAATGTATTGGAGGCAGGGCTAGCCAAAACCAATGTATTGGAGGCAGGGCCAGCCAAAACAATGTTACTGGAGGCAGGGCCAGCCAAAACCATGATATTGGAGGCGAGGCCAGCCAAAACCATGGTATTGGAGGCAGGGCCAGCCAAAACCATGGTATTGGAGGCCGGGCCAGCCAAAATCATGGTATTGGAGGCGGGGCCAGCCAAAACCATTGTATTGGAGGCGGGGCCAGCCAAAACTATGTAACTGGAGGCGGGGCCAGCCAAAAACATGAAACTGGAGGTGGGGCCACCCATATCCATGTAACTGGAGGCGGGGCCAGCCAAAACCATGGTATTGGAGGCGGGGCCAGCCAAAACCATGTAACTGGAGGCATGGGCAGCCAAAACTATGGAACTAGAGGCGGGGCCAGCCAAAACCATGTAACTGGAGGCGGGGACCGACGTTTCCATGTAACTGGAGGCGGGGCCAGCCAAAACCATGGCATTGGAGGCGGGGACAGACAAAACCCTGGTATTGGAGGCGGGGCCAGCCAAAACCATGGTATTGGAGGTGGGGCCAACCAAAACCATGTAACTGGAGGCAGGGCCAGCCAAAACCATGGAACGGGAGGCAGGGCCAGACAAAACCATGGAAATGGAGGCAGGGCCATCCAAAACCATGGTATTGGAGGTGGGGCCAGCCAAAACCATGGTATTGGAGGTGGGGCCAGCCAAAACCATGGTATTGGAGACGGGGCCAGCCAAAACCAAGGTATTGGAGGCGGCGCAAGCCAAAACCATGTAACTGGAGGCGGGCCAGCCAAAACCATGTAACTGGAGGCGGGGCCAGCCAAACCCATGGTATTGGAGGTGGGGCAAACCAAAACCATGTAACTGGAGGCGGGGCCAGCCAAAACCATGTAACTGGAGGTGGGGCCAACCAAAACCATGGTATTGGAGGTGGGGCCAGCCAAAACCATGTAACTGGAGGCGGGCCAGCCAAAAACATGGATCTGGAGGCGGGGCCACCGGTATCAATGTAACTGGAAGTGGGGCCAGCCAAAACCATGTTATTGGAGGTGGGGCCAGCCAAAACCATGGTATTGGAGAAGGAGCCAGCCAAAACCATGGTATTGGAGGCGGCGCAAGCCAAAACAATGTAACTGGAGGCGGGGCCAGCCAAAACCATGTAACTGGAGGCGGGGCCAGCCAAACCCATGGTATTGGAGGTGGGGTAAACCAAAACCATGTAAATGGAGGCGGGGCCAGCCAAAACCATGTAACTGGAGGCGGGGCCAGCCAAAACCATGGTATTGGAGGTGGGGCCAACCAAAACCATGTAACTGGAGGTGGGGCCATCCAAAACCCTGGTATTGGAGGCGGGGCCAGCCAAAACCATGGTATTGGAGGTGGGGCCAACCAAAACCATGTAACTGGAGGCAGGGCCAGCTAAAACCATGTAACTGGAGGCAGGGCCAGCCAAAACCATGGAACGGGAGGCAGGGCCAGACAAAACCATGGAAATGGAGGCGGGGACATCCAAAACCATGGTATTGGAGGTGGGGCCAGCCAAAAACATGGTATTGGAGGTGGGGCCAGCCAAAACCATCGTATTGGAGACGGGGCCAGCCAAAACCAAGGTATTGGAGGCAACGCAAGCCAAAACCATGTAACTGGAGGTGGGCCAGCCAAAACCATGTAACTGGAGGCGGGGCCAGCCAAACCCATGGTATTGGAGGTGGGGCAAACCAAAACCATGTAACTGGAGGCGGGGCCAGCCAAAACCATGTAACTGGAGGTGGGGCCAACCAAAACCATGGTATTGGAGGTGGGGCCAGCCAAAACCATGTAACTGGAGGCGGGGCCAGCCAAAACCATGGATCTGCAGGCGGGGCCACCAGTATCAATGTAACTGGAGGTGGGGCCAGCCAAAACCATGGTATTGGAGGTGGGGCCAGCCAAAACCATGGTATTGGAGAAGGGGCCAGCCAAAACCATGGTATTGGAGGCAGGGCCAGCCAAAACCATTGAACTGGAGGCGGTGCTAGCCAAAACCATGGTATTGGAGGCTGGGCCAGCCAAAACCATGGAACTAGAGGCGGGGCCAGCCAAAACCATGTAACTGGAGGTGGGGCCATCCAAAACCCTGGTATTAGAGGCGGGGCCAGCCAAAACCATGGTATTGGAGGTGGGGCCAGCCAAAACCATGTAACTGGAGGTGGGGCCATCCAAAACCCTGGTATTGGAGGCGGGGCCAGACAAAACCATGGTATTGGAGGTGGGGCCAACCAAAACCATGTAACTGGAGGCAGGGCCAGCTAAAACCATGTAACTGGAGGCAGGGCCAGCCAAAACCATGGAACGGGAGGCAGGGCCAGACAAAACCATGGAAATGGAGGCAGGGACATCCAAAACCATGGTATTGGAGGTGCGGCCAGCCAAAAACATGGTATTGGAGGTGGGGCCAGCCAAAACCATGGTATTGGAGACGGGGCCAGCCAAAACCAAGGTATTGGAGGCAAGCAAGCCAAAACCATGTAACTGGAGGTGGGCCAGCCAAAACCATGTAACTGGAGGCGGGGCCAGCCAAACCCATGGTATTGGAGGTGGGGCAAACCAAAACCATGTAACTGGAGGCGGGGCCAGCCAAAACCATGTAACTGGAGGTGGGGCCAACCAAAACCATGGTAAAGGAGGTGGGGCCAGCCAAAACCATGTAACTGGAGGCGGGGCCAGCCAAAACCATGGTTCTGCAAGCGGGGCCACCAGTATCAATGTAACTGGAGGTGGGGCCAGCCAAAACCATGGTATTGGAGGTGGGGCCAGCCAAAACCATGGTATTGGAGAAGGGGCCAGCCAAAATCATGGTATTGGAGGCGGCGCAAGCCAAAACAATGTAACTGGAGGCGGGGCCAGCCAAAACCATGTAACTGGAGGCGGGGCCAGCCAAACCCATGGTATTGGAGGTGGGGTAAACCAAAACCATGTAACTGGAGGCGGGGCCAGCCAAAACCATGGTATTGGAGGTGGGGCCAGCCAAAACCATGTAACTGGAGGTGAGGCCATCCAAAACCATGGTATTGGAGGCGGGGCCAGCCAAAACCTTGTAACTGGAGGTGGGGACAGCCAAAACCATGATATTGGAGGCAGGGCCAATCAAAACCATCATATTGGAGGCAGGGCCATCCAAAACCATGGTATTTTAGGCAGTGCCATCTAAAACCATGGTATTGGAGGCGGGGTCAGCCAAAACCATGGTATTGGAGGTGGCGCCAGCCAAAACCATGCAAATGGAGGTGGGGCCAGCCAAAACCATGGAACACCTTGTCACCATGGAACACCTTGTAACCATGGAACTGGGGGCGGGGCCAGCCAAAACCATGGTATTTGAGACGGGGCCAGCCAATCCATGGAACTGGAGGCGGGGCCAGCCAAAACCATTGAACTGGAGGCGGTGCCAGCCAAAACCATGGATCTGGAGGCAGGGCTAGCCAAAACCAATATATTGGAGGCGGGGTTAGCCAGAACCATGGTATTGGGCGGGGCCAGCCAAAACCATGGTATTGGAGGCATGGCCAGCCAAAACCATGTTACTGGAGGCAGGGCCAGCCAAAACCATGGTATTGGAGGCAGGGCCAGCCAAAACCATGATATTGGAGGCAGGGCCAGCCAAAACCATGGTATTGGAGGCGTGGCCAGCCAAAATCATGGTATTGGAGGCAGGGCCAGCCAAAACCATGGTATTGGAGGCGGAGTAAGCCAAAACCATGTAACTGGTGGCGGGGCCAGCCAAAACCATGGTATTGGAGGCGGGGCAAAACAAAACCATGTAATTGGAGGTGGGGACAGCCAAAACCATGGTATTGGAGGCGGGGCCAGCCAAAACCATGGAACTAGAGGGGGGGCCAGCCAAAACCATGGAACTAGAGGCGGGGCCAGCCAAAACCATGGAACTGGAGGCGGGGCCCCCCGTATCCATGTGACTGGAGGCGGGGCCAGCCAAAACCATGGCATTGGAGGCGGGGCCAGCCAAAACCATGGTATTGGAGGCGGAGCCAGCCAAAACCATGGTATTGGAGGCGGGCCAGCCAAAATCATGGTATTGGAGGCAGGGCCAGCCAAAACCATGGTATTGGAGGCGGGGCCAGCCAAAACCATGGTATTGGAGACGGGGCCAGCCAAACCATGGAACTGGAGGCGGGGCCAGCCAAAACCATTGAACTGGAGGCGGTGCTAGCCAAAACCATGGTATTGGAGGCTGGGCCAGCCAAAACCATGATATTGGAGGCAGGGTGAGCCAAAACCATGGTATTGGAGGCGGGGCCAGCCAAAACCCTGGTACTGGAGGCAGGGCCAGCCAAAACCATGGTATTGGAGGCGGGTCCAGCCAAAACCATGTAACTGGAGGCGGGGCCAGCCAAAAACATGGAACTGGAGGCAGGGCCAGCCAAAACCATGATACTGGAGGCGGGGCCAGCCAAAACCATGGAACTGGAGGCAGGACCAGCAAAAACCATGGTATTGGAGACGGGGCCAGCCAAAACCAAGGTATTGGAGGCAAAGCAAGCCAAAACCATGTAACTGGAGGCGGGCCAGCCAAAACCATGTAACTGGAGGCGGGGCCAACCAAAACCATGGTATTGGAGGTGGGGCCAGCCAAAACTATGTAACTGAAGGCGGGGCCAGCCAAAACCATGGATCTGCAGGCAGGGCCACCAGTATCAATGTAACTGGAGGTGGGGCCAGCCAAAGCCATGGTATTGGAGAGGGGGCCAGCCAAAACCATGGTATTGGAGAAGGGGCCAGCCAAAACCATGGTATTGGAGGCGGCGCAAGCCAAAACAATGTAACTGGAGGCGGGGCCAGCCAAAACCATGTAACTGGAGGCGGGGCCAGCCAAACCCATGGTATTGGAGGTGGGGTAAACCAAAACCATGTAACTGGAAGCGGGGCCAGCCAAAACCATGTAACTGGAGGCGGGGCCAGCCAAAACCATGGTATTGGAGGTGGGGCTAGCCAAAACCTTGTAACTGGAGGCGGGGCCATCCAAAACCATGGTATTGGAGGCGGGGCCAGCCAAAACCTTGTAACTGGAGGCGGGGACAGCCAAAACCATGATATTGGAGGTGGGGCCAATCACAACCATCATATTGGAGGCAGGGCCATCCAAAACCATGGTATTTTAGGCAGTGCCATCTAAAACCATGGTATTGGAGGTGGGGTCAGCCAAAACCATGGTATTGGAGGTGGCGCCAGCCAAAACCATGCAAATGGAGGTGGGGCCAGCCAAAACCATGGAACACCTTGTCACCATGGAACACCTTGTAACCATGGAACTCGAGGCGGGGCCAGCCAAAACCATGGTATTGGAGACGGGGCCAGCCAAACCATGGAACTGGAGGCAGGGCCAGCCAAAACCATGGTATTGGAGGCGGGGCCAGCCAAAACCATGTTACTGGAGGCAGGGCCAGCCAAAACCATGGTATTGGAGGCAGGGCCAGCCAAAACCATGATATTGGAGGCAGGGCCAGCCAAGACCATGGTATTGGAGGCGTGGCCAGCCAAAATCATGGTATTGGAGGCGGGGCCAGCCAAAACCATGGTATTGGAGGCGGAGTAAGCCAAAACCATGTAACTGGAGGCGGGGCCAGCCAAAACCATGGTATTGGAGGCGGGGCCAGCTGAAACCATAGTATTGGAGGCGGGGCAAAACAAAGCCATGTAATTGGAGGTGGGGACAGCCAAAACCATGGTATTGGAGGCGGGGCCAGCCAAAACCATGGTATTGGAGGCGGAGTAAGCCAAAACCATGTAACTGGAGGCGGGGCCAGCCAAAACGATGGTAATGGAGGCGGGGCCAGCCGAAACCATGGTATTGGAGGCGGGGCAAAACAAAACCATGTAATTGGAGGCGGGGACAGCCAAAACCATGGTATTGGAGGCCGGGCCAGCCAAAACCATGGTATTCGAGGCGGGGCCAGCCAAAACCATGGAACTAGAGGGGGGGCCAGCCAAAACCATGGAACTAGAGGCGGGGCCAGCCAAAACCATGTAACTGGAGGCGGGGCCCCCCGTATCCATGTGACTGGAGGCGGGGCCAGCCAAAACCATGGCATTGTAGGCGGGTCCAGCCAAAACCATGGTATTGGAGGCGGAGCCAGCCAAAACCATGGTATTGGAGGCGGGGCCAGCCAAAATCATGGTATTGGAGGCGGGGCCAGCCAAAACCATGTAACTGGAGGCGGGGCCAGCCAAAACCATGATATTGGAGGCGGGGCCAATCAAAACCATCATATTGGAGGCAGGGCCAGCCAAAACCATGGTATTTTAGGCAGTGCCATCTAAAACCATGGTATTGGAGGTGGGGTTAGCCAAAACCATGGTATTGGGCGGGGCCAGCCAAAACCATGGTATTGGAGGCGGGGCCTGCCAAAACCATGGTATTGAAGACGGGGCCAGCCAAACCATGGAACTGGAGGCTGGGCCAGCCAAAACCATTGAACTGGAGGCAGTGCTAGCCAAAACCATGGTATTGGAGGCTGGGCCAGCCAAAACTATGGTATTGGAGGCTGGGCCAGCCAAAACCATGGAACTAGAGGCGGGGCCAGCCAAAACCATGGAACTGGAGACAGGGCCAGCCAAAACCATGATATTGGAGGCAGGGCGAGCCAAAACCATGTAACTGGAGGCGGGGCCAGCCAAAACCATGTAACTGGAGGTGGGGCCAACCAAAACCATGGTATTATAGGCGGGGCCAGCCAAAACCCTGGTACTGGAGGCAGGGCCAGCCAAAACCATGGTATTGGAGGCGGGTCCAGCCAAAACCATGTAACTGGAGGCGGGGCCAGCCAAAAACATGGAACTGGAGGCAGGGCCAGCCAAAACCATGATACTGGAGGCGGGGCCAGCCGAAACCATGGTATTGGAGGCGGGGCAAAACAAAACCATGTAATTGGAGGTGGGGACAGCCAAAACCTTGGTATTGGAGGCGGGGCCAGCCAAAACCATGGTATTGGAGGCGGAGTAAGCCAAAACCATGTAACTGGAGGCGGGGCCAGCCAAAACGATGGTTTTGGAGGCGGGGCCAGCCGAAACCATGGTATTGGAGGCGGGGCAAAACAAAACCATGTAATTGGATTTGGGGACAGCCAAAACCATGGTATTGGAGGCGGGGCCAGCCAAAACCATGGAACTTGAGGGGGGGCCAGCCACAACCATGGAACTAGAGGCGGGGCCAGCCAAAACCATGGTATTGGAGGCGGGGCCAGCCAAAACCATGGAACTAGAGGGGGGGCCAGCCAAAACCATGGTATTGGAGGTGGGGCCAGCCAAAACCATGGTATTGGAGAAGGAGCCAGCCAAAACCATGGTATTGGAGGCGGCACAAGCCAAAACAATGTAACTGGAGGCGGGGCCAGCCAAAACCATGTAACTGGAGGCGGGGCCAGCCAAACCCATGGTATTGGAGGTGGGGTAAACCAAAACCATGTAACTGGAGGCGGGGCCAGCCAAAACCATGTAACTGGAGGCGGGGCCAGCCAAAACCATGGTATTGGAGGTGGGGCCAGCCAAAACCATGTAACTGGAGGTAGGGCCATCCAAAACCCTGGTATTGGAGGCGGGGCCAGCCAAAACCATGGTATTGGAGGTGGGGCCAGCCAAAACCATGGTATTGGAGACGGGGCCAGCCAAAACCATGTAACTGGAGGCAGGGCCAGCCAAAACCATGGAACGGGAGGCAGGGCCAGACAAAACCATGGAAATGGAGGCGGGGACATCCAAAACCATGGTATTGGAGGTGGGGCCAGCCAAAAACATGGTATTGGAGGTGGGGCCAGCCAAAACCATGGTATTGGAGACGGGGCCAGCCAAAACCAAGGTATTGGAGGCAACGCAAGCCAAAACCATGTAACTGGAGGTGGGCCAGCCAAAACCATGTAACTGGAGGCGGGGCCAGCCAAACCCATGGTATTGGAGGTGGGGCAAACCAAAACCATGTAACTGGAGGCGGGGCCAGCCAAAACCATGTAACTGGAGGTGGGGCCAACCAAAACCATGGTATTGGAGGTGGGGCCAGCCAAAACCATGTAACTGGAGGCGGGGCCAGCCAAAACCATGGATCTGCAGGCGGGGCCACCAGTATCAATGTAACTGGAGGTGGGGCCATCCAAAACCATGGTATTGGAGGTGGGGCCAGCCAAAACCATGGTATTGGAGGTGGGGTAAACCAAAACAATGTAACTGGAGGCGGGGACAGCCAAAACCATGTAACTGGAGGCGGGGCCAGCCAAAACCATGGTATTGGAGGTGGGGCCAGCCAAAACCATGGTATTGGAGGTGGGGCCAGCCAAAACCATGGTATTGGAGAAGGGGCCAGCCAAAACCATGGTATTGGAGGCGGCGCAAGCCAAAACAATGTAACTGGAGGCAGGGCCAGCCAAAACCATGTAACTGGAGGCGGGGCCAGCCAAACCCATGGTATTGGAGGTGGGTTAAACCAAAACAATGTAACTGGAGGCGGGGACAGCCAAAACCATGTAACTGGAGGCGGGGCCAGCCAAAACCATGGTATTGGAGGTGGGGCCAGCCAAAACCATGTAACTGGAGGTGGGGCCATCCAAAACCATGGTATTGGAGGCGGGGCCAATCAAAACCATCATATTGGAGGTAGGGCCAGCCAAAACCATGGTATTGGAGAAGGGGCCAGCCAAAACCATGGTATTGGAGGCGGCGCAAGCCAAAACAATGTAACTGGAGGCAGGGCCAGCCAAAACCATGTAACTGGAGGCGGGGCCAGCCAAACCCATGGTATTGGAGGTGGGTTAAACCAAAACAATGTAACTGGAGGCGGGGACAGCCAAAACCATGTAACTGGAGGCGGGGCCAGCCAAAACCATGGTATTGGAGGTGGGGCCAGCCAAAACCTTGTAACTGGAGGTGGGGACAGCCAAAACCATGATATTGGAGGCGGGGCCAATCAAAACCATCATATTGGAGGTAGGGCCATCCAAAACCATGGTATTTTAGGCAGTGCCATCTAAAACCATGGTATTGGAGGCTGGGTCAGCCAAAACCATGGTATTGGAGGTGGCGCCAGCCAAAACCATGCAAATGGAGGTGGGGCCAGCCAAAACCATGGAACACCTTGTCACCATGGAACACCTTGTAACCATGGAACTGGAGGCGCGGCCTGCCAAAACCATGGTATTTGAGACGGGGCCAGCCAATCCATGGAACTGGAGGCGGGGCCAGCCAAAACCATTGAACTGGAGGCGGTGCCAGCCAAAACCATGGATCTGGAGGCAGGGCCAGCCAAGCCCATGGTATTGGAGGCGTGGCCAGCCAAAATCATGGTATTGGAGGCGGGGCCAGCTCAACCATGGTATTGGAGGCGGAGTAAGCCAAAACCATGTAACTGGAGGCGGGGCCAGCCAAAACCATGGTATTGGAGACGGGGCCAGCCGAAACCATGGTATTGGAGGCGGGGCAAAACAAAACCATGTAATTGGAGGTGGGGACAGCCAAAACCATGGTATTGGAGGCGGGGCCAGCCAAAACCATGTAACTGGAGGCGGTGCCAGCCAAAACCATGGTATTGGAGGCGGGGCCAGCCGAAACCATGGTATTGGAGGCGGGGCAAAACAAAACCATGTAATTGGAGGTGGGGACAGCCAAAACCATGGTATTGGAGGCCGGGCCAGCCGAAACCATGGTATTGGAGGCGGGGCCAGCCAAAACCATGGAACTAGAGGCGGGGCCAGCCAAAACCATAGAACTGGAGGCGGGGCCCCCCGTATCCATGTGACTGGAGGCGGGGCCAGCCAAAACCATGGCATTGGAGGCGGGGCCAGCCAAAACCATGGTATTGGAGGCGGAGCCAGCCAAAACCATGGTATTGGAGGTGGGCCAGCCAAAATCATGGTATTGGAGGCAGGGCCAGCCAAAACCATGGTATTGGAGGCGGGGCCAGCCAAAACCATGGTATTGAAGACGGGGCCAGCCAAACCATGGAACTGGAGGCGGGGCCAGCCAAAACCATTGAACTGGAGGCGGTGCTAGCCAAAACCATGGTATTGGAGGCTGGGCCAGCCAAAACCATGGTATTGGAGGCGGGGCCAGCCAAAACCATGGTATTGGAGGCGGAGTAAGCCAAAACCATGTAACTGGAGGCGGTGCCAGCCAAAACCATGGCATTGGAGGCGGGGCCAGCCGAAACCATGGTATTGAAGGCGGGGCAAAACAAAACCATGTAATTGGAGGTGGGGACAGCCAAAACCATGGTATTGGAGGCCGGGCCAGCCGAAACCATGGTATTGGAGGCGGGGCCAGCCAAAACCATGGAACTAGAGGGGGGGCCAGCCAAAACCATGGAACTAGAGGCGGGGCCAGCCAAAACCATGGAACTGGAGGCGGGGCCCCCCGTATCCATGTGACTGGAGGCGGGGCCAGCCAAAACCATGGCATTGGAGGCGGGGCCAGCCAAAACCATGGTATTGGAGGCGGAGCCAGCCAAAACCATGGTATTGGAGGTGGGCCAGCCAAAATCATGGTATTGGAGGCAGGGCCAGCCAAAACCATTGTATTGGAGGCGGGGCCAGCCAAAACCATGGTATTGAAGACGGGGCCAGCCAAACCATGGAACTGGAGGCGGGGCCAGCCAAAACCATTGAACTGGAGGCGGTGCTAGCCAAAACCATGGTATTGGAGGCTGGGTGTTAGGGAGAATTCTCTGTTTAGGCTGAATTTCCCTACCTAGTGAGTCCCCCAGCAGCTTTGCTGGATTTCTGGGGTTTAATTTTTTCTCCTGCCAAGAGTGAGACTCTTTTACCCTCACTCTTGGACATGTTGAAGTGTGTTTTCTTGGTTAAACCTTGTGTTGAATGGGCTATGGGGTCTTTTACTCCATAGGGCCTCATGTATTTTTGTGATGTGGGTCACACAGCACCCTCTGTGCCGTGACCCAGGGGTGTCCTAGGGACTCCCCAACATAGACTCCATACCCTGGGACTGACTACTGTCTCCCAGGGCATGTAAAGTCACCAAAGACTTTGCTAGTCTTGAATCCTGAACAGAACCAGTACAAACCATCCTATTGTGGACGTACTGGCTGGGGCAATTCGATTGCCCCAGGGTCTGTTAGTCGAGGGGGCACGTCTCCATCCCCCCTGATCGAGTTTTGGCTGGTGGCAGTGGAAACTACGTTTTATATTCGACCGCGAATATTTTCCTATGGGATTTCCCATTGTTTTAGGCTAACACATTTAATTATTTATTTACGGTAGCCTTAAACATACCGCCGGTTTATATATTTATTTTTATAACTCCGGTTGGGACTTTTTGCCAAAACTTGATTCTAAAATGGCGTTGGTGTTCGCCTCTGTAACTCTGACCCAAAGTGGAGCCCTTTGTTCCACTTTTGGCGGGCTTCTCCACAGAAGCCCTCCAAAGTGGTGCCACTCTGTCTGGGGTACTTAGGAGGGGTGGAGGGGGATTTAGGCACCCTGGACTGAGTTACCTTGGTAACTCAAGTCGCACTCCGTCCTGATTGGCCCAAGTGGTGAGCCGCCCGGCTCACCACTTAGCATGTTTGAGTGACAGCTAGGCTGGGTGAATGGGGGCTTGCTGCATAAAAGCAGGGCTTTGGGGACTGGGACTTCAGAAGTCGCCACAGGACCAAGAATCCGACGAGGGAAGAGCTGAGCCGACCTGCTTCGACGACACCACCCGGTGGAGCCCTGCTGAACCGTCCCACCACTTTTCCCGACGACCGAGGAGAACTCTTAACGGAGTGGCTCCTTCCCTTGACTGGTGGGGACAACCAGTTTTCGCCTTCTTTCCGTTCTTTGAGGTATCTCGTGGCCGCCTTGCCTGTGCCAAGCACCCCGGCAACCGGAATACCACACTTTACCCCCATACCGCGAAAGTCGGTACCAACCCTTTAACCGGAGGACTCCGCGGCTGGTTTCTTCCCGGGCAGTGCTACGACCTTTCTCTTCTGCTCTTCAGCGAGATATTCTTCTCCCCTGACCGACGTCGAGCCTTGCTGTCGCTGCCTGGAACAACTGCCCCCGCTGGAGGATCCTTTCCGCTTAAGGTACTGTGTTCCGCCTGGCTTCCCTTGCCACCGACTGTACGGGGTAGATTTAGTCCCCGGCTTTCGAACCTGGGAGTGCCTGGGACACTTTGGCTAAACTTTCTGAGCCACTCTAAACTCTTTTTGACTCTTTGCAAGACTTTGAATCTCTAACTAACAGTGTGATCTTGGGCACATTTTCGCTCCGGCTACTCTAAGAGTGGGCCCTGCCTAGTGACTTTTGCTCACCTGTGACTTTGTGCTTCTTTGAGCCTATTGCAAGTGTTCTAGACCTTAGAGTGGTGTGTTTAACCCATTTCTGCTTTTTCTCTCCCTTTCTTGGAAACTACTAGAGTGTCATCTAACGTTAAGCACTCACCTCTGTTTTAATTAAGTGGTGTTAACCTAGAGTTGTCTAGATAGGAGAAAGGATTGAATCTACTTTCATTATAACTGTGTTTGAAGTGTTTACTATATTTTGCTAGAGTGTTTTTAACATATGTGTTTTTAAATAAATAACTATATACTTTTGAAACCAAGCTCTGGTCAGTGTTTGCTTGTGCTATTGTATGTTGGTACATATTGTGTATACTTTGCATACTGCCTAACTCTTCTTGAGAGAAGTCTGACTGCTCAGCCACAGCTACCAGGTAAATCTGGGTGGTACAGACTGCTACCAAAGGGGTTTACTGCTCTACCTGTAGTCTTAAATCTTTTGCAGTGTTCCCCAAGGGAACTGCACAGGTTTCTGCCTAACACTGGTGGCAGCGGTGGGATTTGTATTGAGTATACATTTTATTGTGCTTCAGATACCTTAGTGCAACTAACCACAAAGCTTAGCACTGAAAAAGTAAAACCTCTAACATGTCAGTTATAGAAAGCTATAGTCAAGAGTCCCTTGCAGCCAAAACTGCTGATTGTTTAAGAGTGCTCTGTAAACATAAGGATCTCCTGACTAAGGGCAAGAAAATGGAGCTGATTGAAAGATTGTTAGCTAACCAAAGTCTGGGTGATGGTTCAGAGGAACCTACCACTCCAGCAACTGTAGATGACAGTGTTGAAATTAACATGGAGCAAAATGTTGATGATTCTGAGGAAGAGTCAGAAGAGGAGGGTGAGGCTGTTGTAACTGTCCCCCCTAGGCCTCTGCCTGCTCTACCTGCTGTGCCTACTGGACCTTTACCAGGTCCCACATTTAGTCCTCAGTACTTTGAACTGGAGAAAATGAAGCTAGAATTGGAGTATAAGAAACTTAATGCTCAAACTGACAAAGAACTAAGGCTAAGGGAAATGGAGCTCAAGTATGACTTAGAAATGAAGAAATTATCTGTTGAGAATGTTTCTCTCTCTGGCTCCTCTAGAAGTTCCAGTCCTAAAAGACCCCGGATGCCTAAAGAATTGGTTGGTATGTATGAGCCTAAGTTGGATGTGTTGGATTGGTTGTCTCTGTTTGAATATAATCATGGGCTCCAGAACATCACAGGAAATGACTTACTCACCTGGTTGTTCTCTAGACTTCCCCCTGTTGCAACTGATGTAGTAATGGAGATGGGGGAGGAGGATAGGAAGGACTATGAATGTGTGAAACTAGCTTTGATAGCTAGGTTTGGGAAGACCCCTTCCCAGTATCTTAAGAGGTTTAGGAACCTCAAAAAGCATGATGGTACCCCTTGGGCTACCTGGGTGAGTGAATGTTTGAAAAACTTAGAGGGATGGATTAAGGGTTACAAGGTGAACACTTATGAAGGTATGAAGAATTTGTTTATTTTGGAGACTATTTATGATGCCTGCTCTCCTGAGCTCAGACAACACTTGGCTGATTCCAGGGAATTGGATTCCCGGAAACTAGCTAAGGCTGCTGACTTGTGGGTTGCCAACAGGGCCACTCACAAGGATTCTGGGGTAACTCAGAAGAAGGATGGGGAGAAACAGCCAAAAAAAGACTCCAAAGAGAATTCTAATAATTCCTATCCCAAAGAGGGCCCCAAAACACAAAATAACCAGGGTAAGCCACATGGGAAACCTAGTCAGGCTACTGTACCTTCTGGCCACAAGCCAGAAGGGGGTCAGAACAAGCCACCCTTCCAGAGAGCATTTGGACAATGCTATGTCTGTCAGGGTACTGACCATATCAAAGGAGATCCCAAGTGCAAGGGTAAACCTGCAGGGATCAGCACAGTCTCCTTAGCCTTCACTCCTGAGGATGAAGTACAGATGGCTAGTGCCCACTTTGAACTCTTTGCTGAAGAACCCTTGGGTCTTCAAGCAACTGTAAACTTAGAGCCTATGGGTCTGGTTAGTCCCCAGAATAGGGTTGTGTATAACTCCCTACCTGTTAACTCTAAGGTGTATTATGTGGACAGTGTTCTTGTCAATGGCCAGGATACTCCTGCCAGGAGAGACACTGGGGCCAGCAGAACAGTAGTGGATGAAAGCTTCTTTCAACCTGAGGATGTGGCCAAAGCACCCAAAGGTCCCACTAAGATGTCTGGAGGCCCTGTCCAAATGGTTCCTATCCTACCAGCCCTCATTCAGTGTAACAACATGACAGTGAGGATCCCTGTCAGTGTTCAGACTGAGGTACCTGGGAAGGTCCTGTTGGGGAATGACCTAAGAACTCTAGGAGTAGTGTCACATACCCCCAGGCCTCCCAGTATGGAGAAGCAGAACTTAACCAAATTGGCTAGAAAGGCTACCTTGAAGGACCCTTCTAAGCCTGTGGGACCCTCTACTGAGAACCCCACTACAAGCCCTGGTGTTAGTAAGTTGACCTCTAACCCAGGCACATTTCAGGATAGTATGCTAGGAACATGGGCGGCCCAACCAAGCTCCATCATTGTTCCCCTAGTCTCAGAGTCTCTGACTCACCCTACTTCTGAGGAAGAGGTGGATAGACCAACTAGGCCCCTATCTGGACCTGAGAGAACTGGTAATTCTCAGTGCTGGTGGAAAACCAGAAAAGAAAAGTCTAAGGCCAAAAACCTTCAGACTGTTGGACCTTCTACTGAAGACCCCAACTCAAATCCTAATATTAGGGGGGAAACTCCTAAAATAGGTAAGGGTAGATCTAAGAGGAAGGGGAAGCAGGTACATTGCCTAACCCCAACCCCTCCAACCAAGAGGCCTAAGACCCAACCTGCTCCCACAAGAGAGGTGGTAAGGAACCTTGGAGGCCCCTCTAGATCTAAGGGAATCCTTTATAAGGACCCCTTCAAAAAGCCTAACATAGGTTCAGAAGTTGTCCCAACTTCTGAGGGACTGGTCAACCAGATCCCCTATAACAAAAAGACTGATGTTCCTCAAAGGGTTTGTAGGTCCTTTAGCTTGCAAAAGAAAACCTTTGAGTTCTCCCTTAAGCATAGGTCAAGGTGTCACCATCAAAATGCTGATGGACTCTCTAGGATGTATATCATCGACTAGAGGTATGAGGTTCATCCAGGAGTGGATTAAATCCTCCTGTCCCTTAGTCTGGGGGGGGCGAGTGTTAGGGAGAATTCTCTGTTTAGGCTGAATTTCCCTACCTAGTGAGTCCCCCAGCAGCTTTGCTGGATTTCTGGGGTTTAATTTTTTCTCCTGCCAAGAGTGAGACTCTTTTACCCTCACTCTTGGACATGTTGAAGTGTGTTTTCTTGGTTAAACCTTGTGTTGAATGGGCTATGGGGTCTTTTACTCCATAGGGCCTCATGTATTTTTGTGATGTGGGTCACACAGCACCCTCTGTGCCGTGACCCAGGGGTGTCCTAGGGACTCCCCAACATAGACTCCATACCCTGGGACTGACTACTGTCTCCCAGGGCATGTAAAGTCACCAAAGACTTTGCTAGTCTTGAATCCTGAACAGAACCAGTACAAACCATCCTATTGTGGACGTACTGGCTGGGGCAATTCGATTGCCCCAGGGTCTGTTAGTCGAGGGGGCACGTCTCCGTCCCCCCTGATCGAGTTTTGGCTGGTGGCAGTGGAAACTACGTTTTATATTCGACCGCGAATATTTTCCTATGGGATTTCCCATTGTTTTAGGCTAACACATTTAATTATTTATTTACGGTAGCCTTAAACATACCGCCGGTTTATATATTTATTTTTATAACTCCGGTTGGGACTTTTTGCCAAAACTTGATTCTAAAATGGCGTTGGTGTTCGCCTCTGTAACTCTGACCCAAAGTGGAGCCCTTTGTTCCACTTTTGGCGGGCTTCTCCACAGAAGCCCTCCAAAGTGGTGCCACTCTGTCTGGGGTACTTAGGAGGGGTGGAGGGGGATTTAGGCACCCTGGACTGAGTTACCTTGGTAACTCAAGTCGCACTCCGTCCTGATTGGCCCAAGTGGTGAGCCGCCCGGCTCACCACTTAGCATGTTTGAGTGACAGCTAGGCTGGGTGAATGGGGGCTTGCTGCATAAAAGCAGGGCTTTGGGGACTGGGACTTCAGAAGTCGCCACAGGACCAAGAATCCGACGAGGGAAGAGCTGAGCCGACCTGCTTCGACGACACCACCCGGTGGAGCCCTGCTGAACCGTCCCACCACTTTTCCCGACGACCGAGGAGAACTCTTAACGGAGTGGCTCCTTCCCTTGACTGGTGGGGACAACCAGTTTTCGCCTTCTTTCCGTTCTTTGAGGTATCTCGTGGCCGCCTTGCCTGTGCCAAGCACCCCGGCAACCGGAATACCACACTTTACCCCCATACCGCGAAAGTCGGTACCAACCCTTTAACCGGAGGACTCCGCGGCTGGTTTCTTCCCGGGCAGTGCTACGACCTTTCTCTTCTGCTCTTCAGCGAGATATTCTTCTCCCCTGACCGACGTCGAGCCTTGCTGTCGCTGCCTGGAACAACTGCCCCCGCTGGAGGATCCTTTCCGCTTAAGGTACTGTGTTCCGCCTGGCTTCCCTTGCCACCGACTGTACGGGGTAGATTTAGTCCCCGGCTTTCGAACCTGGGAGTGCCTGGGACACTTTGGCTAAACTTTCTGAGCCACTCTAAACTCTTTTTGACTCTTTGCAAGACTTTGAATCTCTAACTAACAGTGTGATCTTGGGCACATTTTCGCTCCGGCTACTCTAAGAGTGGGCCCTGCCTAGTGACTTTTGCTCACCTGTGACTTTGTGCTTCTTTGAGCCTATTGCAAGTGTTCTAGACCTTAGAGTGGTGTGTTTAACCCATTTCTGCTTTTTCTCTCCCTTTCTTGGAAACTACTAGAGTGTCATCTAACGTTAAGCACTCACCTCTGTTTTAATTAAGTGGTGTTAACCTAGAGTTGTCTAGATAGGAGAAAGGATTGAATCTACTTTCATTATAACTGTGTTTGAAGTGTTTACTATATTTTGCTAGAGTGTTTTTAACATATGTGTTTTTAAATAAATAACTATATACTTTTGAAACCAAGCTCTGGTCAGTGTTTGCTTGTGCTATTGTATGTTGGTACATATTGTGTATACTTTGCATACTGCCTAACTCTTCTTGAGAGAAGTCTGACTGCTCAGCCACAGCTACCAGGTAAATCTGGGTGGTACAGACTGCTACCAAAGGGGTTTACTGCTCTACCTGTAGTCTTAAATCTTTTGCAGTGTTCCCCAAGGGAACTGCACAGGTTTCTGCCTAACACTGGGCCAGCCAAAACCATGGTATTGGAGGCTGGGCCAGCCAAAACCATGGAACTAGAGGCGGGGCCAGCCAAAACCATGGAACTGGAGACAGGGCCAGCCAAAACCATGATATTGGAGGCAGGGCGAGCCAAAACCATGGTATTGGAGGCAGGGCCAGCCAAAACCCTGGTACTGGAGGCAGGGCCAGCCAAAACCATGTAACTGGAGGCGGGGCCAGCCAAAAACATGGAACTGGAGGCAGGGCCTGCCAAAACCATGATACTGGAGGCGGGGCCAGCCAAAACCATGTAACTGGAGGCGGGGCAGGCCAAAAACATGGAACTGGAGGCAGGGCCTGCCAAAACCATGTAACTGGAGGCGGGCCAGCCAAAACCATATAACTGGAGGCGGGGCCAGCCAAACCCATGGTATTGGAGGTGGGGCAAACCAAAACCATGTAACTGGAGGCGGGGCCAGCCAAAACCATGTAACTGGAGGTGGGGCCAACCAAAACCATGGTATTGGAGGTGGGGCCAGCCAAAACCATGTAACTGGAGGCGGGGCCACCCAAAACCATGGATCTGCAGGCGGGGCCACCAGTATCAATGTAAATGGAGGTGGGGCAAGCCAAAACCATGGTATTGGAGATGGGGCCAGCCAAAACCATGGTATTGGAGAAGGGGCCAGCCAAACCATGGTATTGGAGGCGGCGCAAGCCAAAACAATGTAACTTGAGGCGGGGCCAGCCAAAACCATGTAACTGGAGGCGGGGCCAGCCAAACCCATGGTATGGGAGGTGGGCTAAACCAAAACCATGTAACTGGAGGTGGGGCCAGCCAAAACCATGTATTGGAGGTGGGGCCATCCAAAACCATGGTATTGGAGGAGGGGCCAGCCAAAACCTTGTAACTGGAGGCAGGGACAGCCAAAACCATGATATTGGAGGCGGGGCCATCCAAAACCATGGTATTTTAGGCAGTGCCATCTAAAACCATAGTATTGGAGGCGGGGTCAGCCAAAACCATGGGATTGGAGGTGGCGCCAGCCAAAACCATGCAAATGGAGGTGGGGCCAGCCAAAACCATGGAACACCTTTTCACCATGGAACACCTTGTAACCATGGAACTGGAGGCGGGGCCAGCCAAAACCATGGTATTGGAGACGGGGCCAGCCAAACCATGGAACTGGAGGCGGGGCCAGCCAAAACCATTGAACTGGAAGCGGTGCCAGCCAAAACCATGGATCTGGAGGCAGGGCCAGCCAAAATCAATGTATTGGAGGCGGGGTTAGCCAAAACCATGGTATTGGGCAGGGCCAGCCAAAACCATGGTATTGGAGGCGGGGCCAGCCAAAACCATGTTACTGTAGGCAGGGCCAGCCAAAACCATGGTATTGGAGGCAGGGCCAGCCAAAACCATGATATTGGAGGCAGGGCCAGCCAAGACCATGGTATTGGAGGCGTGGCCAGCCAAAATCATGGTATTGGAGGCGGGGTCAGCCAAAACCATGGAATTGGAGGCGGAGTAAGCCAAAACCATGTAACTGGAGGCGGGGCCAGCCAAAACCATGGTATTGGAGGCGGGGCCAGCCGAAACCATGGTATTGGAGGCGGGGCAAAACAAAACCTTGTAATTGGAGGTGGGGACAGCAAAAACCATGGTATTGGAGGCGGGGCCAGCCAAAACCATGGTATTGGAGGCGGAGTTAGCCAAAACCATGTAACTGGAGGCGGGGCCAGCCAAAACCATGGTATTGGAGGCAGGGCCAGCCAAAACCATGGTATTGGAGGCGGGGCCAGCCAAAACCATGGTATTGAAGACGGGGCCAGCCAAACCATGGAACTGGAGGCGGGGCCAGCCAAAACCATTGAACTGGAGGCGGTGCTAGCCAAAACCATGGTATTGGAGGCTGGGCCAGCCAAAACCATGGTATTGGAGGCTGGGCCAGCCAAAACCATGGAACTAGAGGCGGGGCCAGCCAAAACCATGGAACTGGAGACAGGGCCAGCCAAAACAATGATATTGGAGGTAGGGCGAGCCAAAACCATGGTATTGGAGGCGGGGACAGCCAAAACCCTGGTACTGGAGGCAGGGCCAGCCAAAACCATGGTATTGGAGGCGGGTCCAGCCAAAACCATGTAACTGGAGGCGGGGCCAGCCAAAAACATGGAACTAGAGGCAGGGCCAGCCAAAACCATGATACTGGAGGCGGGGCCAGCCAAAACCATGGAACTGGAGGCAGGACCAGCAAAAACCATGGTATGTGAGACGGGGCCAGCCAAAACCAAGGTATTGGAGGCAACGCAAGCCAAAACCATGTAACTGGAGGCGGGCCAGCCAAAACCATGTAACTGGAGGCGGGGCCAGCCAAACCCATGGTATTGGAGGTGGGGCAAACCAAACCATGTAACTGGAGGCGGGGCCAGCCAAAACCATGTAACTGGAGGTGGGGCCAACCAAAACCATGGTATTGGAGGTGGGGCCAGCCAAAACAATGTAACTTTAGGCGGGGCCAGCCAAAACCATGGATCTGCAGGCGGGGCCACCAGTATCAATGTAACTGGAGGTGGGGCCAGCCAAAACCATGGTATTGGAGATGGGGCCAGCCAAAACCATGGTATTGGAGAAGGGGCCAGCCAAAACCATGGTATTGGAGGCGGCGCAAGCCAAAACAATGTAACTGGAGGCGGGGCCAGCCAAAACCATGTAACTGGAGGCGGGGCCAGCCAAACCCATGGTATTGGAGGTGGGGTAAACCAAAACCATGTAACTGGAGGTGGGGCCAGCCAAAACCATGTAACTGGAGGTGGGGCCATCCAAAACCATGGTATTGGAGGCGGGGCCAGCCAAAACCTTGTAACTGGAGGCGGGGACAGCCAAAACCATGATATTGGAGGCGGGGCCATCCAAAACCATGGTATTTTAGGCAGTGCCATCTAAAATCATAGTATTGGAGGCGGGGTCAGCCAAAACCATGGTATTGGAGGTGGGGCCAGCCAAAACCATGGAACACCTTGTCACCATGGAACACCTTGTAACCATGGAACTGGAGGCGGGGCCAGCCAAAACCATGGTATTGGAGACGGGGCCAGCCAAACCATGGAACTGGAGGCGGGGCCAGCCAAAACCATTGAACTAGAAGCGGTGCCAGCCAAAACCATGGATCTGGAGGCAGGGCCAGCCAAAATCAATGTATTTGAGGCAGGGTTAGCCAAAACCATGGTATTGGGCAGGGGCAGCCCAAACCATGGTATTGGAGGCGGGGCCAGCCAAAACCATGTTACTGGAGGCAGGGCCAGCCAAAACCATGGTATTGGAGGCAGGGCCAGCCAAAACCATGATATTGGAGGCAGGGCCAGCCAAGACCATGGTATTGGAGGCGTGGTCAGCCAAAATCATGGTATTGGAGGCGGGGCCAGCCAAAACCATGGTATTGGAGGCGGAGTAAGCCAAAACCATGTAACTGGAGGCGGGGCCAGCCAAAACCATGGTATTGGAGGCGGGGCCAGCCGAAACCATGGTATTGGAGTCGGGGCAAAACAAAACCATGTAATTGGAGGTGGGGACAGCAAAAACCATGGTATTGGAGGCGGGGCCAGCCAAAACCATGGTATTGGAGGCGGAGTTAGCCAAAACCATGTAACTGGAGGCGGGGCCAGGCAAAACCATGGTATTGGAGGCGGGGCCAGCCGAAACCATGGTATTGGAGGCGGGGCAAAACAAAAACCATGTAATTGGACGTGGGGACAGCCAAAACCAAGGTATTGGAGGCGGGGCCAGCCAAAACCATGGTATTGGAGGCGGGGCCAGCCAAAACCATGGAACTAGAGGGGGGGGCCAGCCAAAACCATGGAACTAGAGGCCGGGCCAGCCAAAACCATGGAACTGGAGGCGGGGCCCCCCGTATCCATGTGACTGGAGGCGGGGCCAGCCAAAACCATGGCATTGGAGGCGGGGCAAGCCAAAACCATGGTATTGGAGGCAGAGCCAGCCAAAACCATGGTATTGGAGGTGGGCCAGCCAAAATCATGGTATTGGAGGCGGGGCCAGCCAAAACCATTGAACTGGAGGCGGTGCTAGCCAAAACCATGGTATTGGAGGCTGGGCCAGCCAAAACCATGGTATTGGAGGCAGGGCCAGCCAAAACCATGGTATTGGAAGCGGGTCCAGCCAAAACCATGTAACTAGAGGTGGGGCCAGCCAAAACCATGGAACTAGAGGCGGGGCCAGCCAAAACCATGGAACTGGAGACAGGGCCAGCCAAAACCATGATATTGGAGGCAGGGCGAGCCAAAACCATGGTATTGGAGGCGGGGCCAGCCAAAACCCTGATACTGGAGGCAGGGCCAGCCAAAACCATGGTATTGGAGGCGGGTCCAGCCAAAACCTTGTAACTGGAGGCGGGGACAGCCAAAACCATGATATTGGAGGCGGGGCCATCCAAAACCATGGTATTTTAGGCAGTGCCATCTAAAATCATAGTATTGGAGGCGGGGTCAGCCAAAACCATGGTATTGGAGGTGGGGCCAGCCAAAACCATGGAACACCTTGTCACCATGGAACACCTTGTAACCATGGAACTGGAGGCGGGGCCAGCCAAAACCATGGTATTGGAGACGGGGCCAGCCAAACCATGGAACTGGAGGCGGGGCCAGCCAAAACCATTGAACTAGAAGCGGTGCCAGCCAAAACCATGGATCTGGAGGCAGGGCCAGCCAAAATCAATGTTTTTGAGGCAGGGTTAGCCAAAACCATGGTATTGGGCAGGGGCAGCCCAAACCATGGTATTGGAGGCGGGGCCAGCCAAAACCATGTTACTGGAGGCAGGGCCAGCCAAAACCATGGTATTGGAGGCAGGGCCAGCCAAAACCATGATATTGGAGGCAGGGCCAGCCAAGACCATGGTATTGGAGGCGTGGTCAGCCAAAATCATGGTATTGGAGGCGGAGTAAGCCAAAACCATGTAACTGGAGGCGGGGCCAGCCAAAACCATGGTATTGGAGGCGGGGCCAGCCGAAACCATGGTATTGGAGTCGGGGCAAAACAAAACCATGTAATTGGAGGTGGGGACAGCAAAAACCATGGTATTGGAGGCGGGGCCAGCCAAAACCATGGTATTGGAGGCGGAGTTAGCCAAAACCATGTAACTGGAGGCGGGGCCAGGCAAAACCATGGTATTGGAGGCGGGGCCAGCCGAAACCATGGTATTGGAGGCGGGGCAAAACAAAAACCATGTAATTGGACGTGGGGACAGCCAAAACCAAGGTATTGGAGGCGGGGCCAGCCAAAACCATGGTATTGGAGGCGGGGCCAGCCAAAACCATGGAACTAGAGGGGGGGGCCAGCCAAAACCATGGAACTAGAGGCCGGGCCAGCCAAAACCATGGAACTGGAGGCGGGGCCCCCCGTATCCATGTGACTGGAGGCGGGGCCAGCCAAAACCATGGCATTGGAGGCGGGGCCAGCCAAAACCATGGTATTGGAGGCAGAGCCAGCCAAAACCATGGTATTGGAGGTGGGCCAGCCAAAATCATGGTATTGGAGGCGGGGCCAGCCAAAACCATTGAACTGGAGGCGGTGCTAGCCAAAACCATGGTATTGGAGGCTGGGCCAGCCAAAACCATGGTATTGGAGGCAGGGCCAGCCAAAACCATGGTATTGGAAGCGGGTCCAGCCAAAACCATGTAACTAGAGGTGGGGCCAGCCAAAACCATGGAACTAGAGGCGGGGCCAGCCAAAACCATGGAACTGGAGACAGGGCCAGCCAAAACCATGATATTGGAGGCAGGGCGAGCCAAAACCATGGTATTGGAGGCGGGGCCAGCCAAAACCCTGATACTGGAGGCAGGGCCAGCCAAAACCATGGTATTGGAGGCGGGTCCAGCCAAAATCATGGTATTGGAGGCGGGGCCAGCCAAAACCATGGTATTGGAGGCGGAGTAAGCCAAAACCATGTAACTGGAGGCGGGGCCAGCCAAAACCATGGTATTGGAGGCGGGGCCAGCCGAAACCATGGTATTGGAGGCGGGGCAAAACAAAACCATTTAATTGGAGGTGGGGACAGCAAAAACCATGGTATTGGAGGCGGGGCCAGCCAAAACCATGGTATTGGAGGCGGAGTTAGCCAAAACCATGTAATTGGAGGCGGGGCCAGCCAAAACCATGGTATTGGAGGCGGGGCCAGCCGAAACCATGGTATTGGAGGCGGGGCAAAACAAAACCATGTAATTGGAGGTGGGGACAGCCAAAACCAAGGTATTGGAGGCGGGGCCAGCCAAAACCATGGTATTGGAGGCAGGGCCAGCCAAAACCATGGAACTAGAGGGGGGACCAGCCAAAACCATGGAACTAGAGGCGGGGCCAGCCAAAACCATGGAACTGGAGGCGGGGCCCCCCGTATCCATGTGACTGGAGGCAGGGCCAGCCAAAACCATGGCATTGGAGGCGGGGCCAGCCAAAACCATGGTATTGGAGGCAGAGCCAGCCAAAACCATGGTATTGGAGGTGGGCAGCCAAAATCATGGTATTGGAGGCAGGGCCAGCCAAAACCATGGTATTGGAGGCGGGGCCAGCCAAAACCATGGTATTGGAGACGGGGCCAGCCAAACCATGGAACTGGAGGCGGGGCCAGCCAAAACCATTGAACTGGAGGCGGTGCTAGCCAAAACCATGGTATTGGAGGCTGGGCCAGCCAAAACCATGGTATTGGAGGCAGGGCCTGCCAAAACCATGGTATTGGAAGCGGGTCCAGCCAAAACCATGTAACTAGAGGTGGGGCCAGCCAAAACCATGGAACTAGAGGCGGGGCCAGCCAAAACCATGGAACTGGAGACAGGGCGAGCCAAAACCATGATATTGGAGGCAGGGCGAGCCAAAACCATGGTATTGGAGGCGGGGCCAGCCAAAACCCTGATACTGGAGGCAGGGCCAGCCAAAACCATGGTATTGGAGGCGGGTCCAGCCAAAACCATGTAACTGGAGGCGGGGCCAGCCAAAACCATGGAACTGGAGGCAGGGCCAGCCAAAACCATGATACTGGAGGCGGGGCCAGCCAAAACCATGGAACTGGAGGCAGGACCAGCAAAAACCATGGTATTGGAGGTGGGGCCAGCCAAAACCATGGTGTTGGAGGAGGGGCCAGCCAAAACCATGGTATTGGAGGCGGGGTCAGCCAAAACCATGGAGCTGGAGGCGGGGCCAGCCAAAACCATGGTATTGGAGGCAGGGCCAGCCAAAACCATGTAACTGGAGGCGGGGCCAGCCATAACCATGGTATTGGAGGCGGGAAAGCCAAAACCATGGTATTGGAGGAAGGGCCAGCCAAAACCAAGGAACTTGAGGCGGGGCCAGCCAAAACCATGGAACATGAGGCGGGGCCAGCCAAAACCATCTAACTGGTGGCAGGTCCAGCCAAAACCATGCTATTGGAGTCAGGGGCAGCCAAAACCATGGTATTGGAGGCAGGGCCACCAAAACCATGTTATTGGAGGCGGGCCAGCCAAAACCATGGTATTGGAGGCGGGGCCAGCCAAAACCATGGTATTGGAAGCAGGTCCAGCCAAAACCATGTAACTAGAGGCGGGGCCAGCCAAAACCATGGAACTAGAGGCGGGGCCAGCCAAAACCATGGAACTGGAGACAGGGCCAGCCAAAACCATGATATTGGAGTCAGGGGCAGCCAAAACCATGGTATTGGAGGCAGGGCCACCAAAACCATGGTATTGGAGGCTGGGCCAGCCAAACCCATGGTATTGGAGGCGGGCCAGCCAAAACCATGGTATTGGAAGCAGGTCCAGCCAAAACCATGTAACTAGAGGCGGGGCCAGCCAAAACCATGGAACTAGAGGCGGGGCCAGCCAAAACCATGGAACTGGAGACAGGGCCAGCCAAAACCATGATATTGGAGGCAGGGCGAGCCAAACCATGGTATTGGAGGCGGGGCCAGCCAAAACCATGGTGTTGGAGGCGGGGCCAGCCAAAACCATGGTTTTGGAGGCAGGGTCAGCCAAAACCATGGAGCTGGAGGCGGGGCCAGCCAAAACCATGGTATTGGAGGCAGGGCCAGCCAAAACCATGTAACTGGAGGCGGGGCCAGCCATAACCATGGTATTGGAGGCGGGAAAGCCAAAACCATGGTATTGGAGGCGGTGCGAGCCTAAAGCATGGTATTGGAGGCGGGGCCAACCAAAACCATGGTATTGGAGGCGGGGGCAGCCAAAACCATGAAACTGGAGACGGGGCCAACCAAAACCATGTAACTGGAGGCGTAGCCAGCCAAAACCATGGTATTGGAGGCGGGGCAAACCAAAACCATATAACTGGATGCCGGGCCAGCCAAAACCATGGATCTGGTTGCGGGGCCACCCGTATCCATTTAACTGGAGGTGGGGCCAGCCAAAACCATAGTGTTGGAGGAGGGGCCAGCCAAAACCATGGTATTGGAGGTGGGGCCAGCCAATACTATGTAACTAGAGGCAGGGCTAGCCAAAATCATGGATCTGGAGGCGGAGCCACCCGTATCCATGTAACTGGAGGCGGGGCCAGCCAAAACCATGTAACTGGAGACAGGGCCAGCCAAAACCATAGTATTGGAGGCAGGGCCAGCCAAAACCATGGTATTGGAGGCGGGGGCAGCCAAAACCATGAAACTGGAGACGGGGCCAACCAAAACCATGTAACTGGAGGCGTAGCCAGCCAAAACCATGGTATTGGAGGCGGGGCAAACCAAAACCATATAACTGGATGCCGGGCCAGCCAAAACCATGGATCTGGTTGCGGGGCCACCCGTATCCATTTAACTGGAGGCGGGGCCAGCCAAAACCATGTAACTGGAGACAGGGCCAGCCAAAACCATAGTATTGGAGGCAGGGCCAGCCAAAACCATGGTATTGGAGGCGGGGCCAGCCAAAACCATGTAACTGGATGAGGGGCCTGCCAAAACCATGTAACTGGAGGCGAGTCCAGCCAAAACCATGGTATTGGAGGCGGGGCCAGCCAAAACCATAGTGTTGGAGGAGGGGCCAGCCAAAACCATGGTATTGGAGGTGGGGCCAGCCAATACTATGTAACTAGAGGCAGGGCCAGCCAAAATCATGGATCTGGAGGTGGAGCCACCCGTATCCATGTAACTGGAGGCGGGGCCAGCCAAAACCATGTAACTGGAGACAGGGCCAGCCAAAACCATAGTATTGGAGGCAGGGCCAGCCAAAACCATGGTATTGGAGGCGGGGCCAGCCAAAACCATGTAACTGGATGAGGGGCCTGCCAAAACCATGTAACTGGAGGCGAGTCCAGCCAAAACCATGGTATTGGAGGCGGGGCAAGCCAAACCCATGTAACTGGAGACAGGGCCAGCCAAAACCATAGTATTGGAGGCAGGGCCAGCCAACACCTTGGTATTGGAGGCGGGGCCAGCCAAAACCATGGTATTGGAGGCAGGGCCAGCCAAAACCATGGTATTGGAGGCGGGTCCAGCCAAAACCATGGTATTGGAGGCGGGGCCAGCCAAAACCATGGTATTGGAGGTGGGGCCAGCTAAAACCATGTAACTGGAGGTGGGGCCAGCCAAAACCATGGATCTGGAGGCAGGGCCACCCGTATCCATGTAACTGGAGGCGGGGCCAGCCAAAACCATGTAACTGGAGGCGGGGCCAGCCAAAACCATAGTACTGGAGGAGGGGCCAGCCAAAACCATGGTATTGGAGGCGGGGCCAGCCAAAACCATGGAACAGGAGGCGGGGTCAGCCAAAACCATGGTATTGGAGGCGGGGCCAACCATATCCATGTAACTGGAGGCGGGGCCAGCCAAAACCATGGAACTGGAGGCGGGGCCAGCCAAACCATGGAACTGGAGGCGGGGCCACCCGTATCCGTGTAACTGGAGGTGGGGCCAGCCAAAACTTTGGTATTGGAGGCGGGGCCAGCCAAAACCATGGTATTGAAGGCGGGGCCAGCCAAAATCATGGTATTTTAGGCAGTGCCAGCTAAAACCATGGTATTGGAGGCGGGGCCAGCCAAAATCAGGGTATTGGAAGCGGGGCCAGCCAAAACCATGTAACTGGAGCAGGGTCCAGCCAAAACCATCGTATTGGAGGCAGGGCCAGCCAAAACCATGTAACTGGAGGCGGGGCCAGCCAAAACCATGGTATTGGAGGCGGGGCCAGCCAAAACCATGGTATTGGAGGCAGGGCCAGCCAAAATCATGGTATTTTAGGCAGTGCCAGCTAAAACCATGGTATTGGAGGCGGGGCCAGCCAAAACCATGGTATTGGAGACAGGGCCAGCCAAAACCATGTAAATGGAGGTGGGGCCAGCCAAAACCATGGAACACCTTGTCACCATGGAACACCTTGTAACCATGAAACTGGAGACGGGGCCAGCCAAAACCATCGTATCGTAGACGGGGCCATCCAAACCATGGAACTGGAGGCAGGGCCAGCCAAAACCATCGAACTGGAGGCGGGGCCAGCCAAAACCATGGATCTGAAGGCAGGGGTAGCCAAAACCAATATATTGGAGGTAGGGCTAACCAAAACCATGTAACTGGAGGCGAGTCCAGCCAAAACCATGGTATTGGAGGCGGGGCAAGCCAAACCCATGTAACTGGAGACAGGGCCAGCCAAAACCATAGTATTGGAGGCAGGGCCAGCCAAAATCATGGCATTGGAGGCGGGGCCAGCCAAAACCATGGTATTGGAGGCGGGGCCAGCCAAAACCATTGTATTGGAGGCGGGGCCAGCCAAAACTATGGTATTGGAGGCGGGGACAGCCAAAACCATTGTATTGGAGGCGGGGCCAGCCAAAACTATGTAACTGGAGGCGGGGCCAGCCAAAACCATGGATCTGGAGGCAGGGCTAGCCAAAACCAATATATTGGAGGCAGGGCTAGCTAAAACCAATGTATTGGAGGCAGGGCCAGCCAAAACCATGTAACTGGAGGCGGGGCCAGCCAAACCCATATTATTGGAGGTGGGGCAAACCAAAACCATGTAACTGGAGGCAGGGCCAGCAAAAACCATGTAACTGGAGGCGGGGCCAGCCAAAATCATGGTATTGAAGGTGGGGCCAGCCAAAACCATGTAACTGTAGGTGGGGCCATCCAAAACCATGGTATTGGAGGCGGGGCCAGCCAAAACCATGTAACTGGAGGCAGGGCCAGCCAAAACCATGATATTGGAGGCGGGGCCAATCAAAACCATCATATTGGAGTCGGGGCCAGCCAAAACCATGGTATTTTAGGCAGTGCCATCTAAAACCATGGTATTGGAGGCGGGGTCAGCCAAAACCATGGTATTGGAGGTGGGGCCAGCCAAAACCATGCAAATGGAGGTGGGGCCAGCCAAAACCATGGAACACCTTGTCACCATGGAACACCTTGTAACCATGGAACTGGAGGCGGGACCAGCCAAAACCATGGTATTGGAGACGGGGTCAGCCAAACCATGGAACTGGAGGCGGGCCAGCAATAACCATTGAACAGGAGGCGGTGCCAGCCAAAACCATGGATCTGGAGGCAGGGCCAGCCAAAACCAATGTATTGGAGGCGGGGTTAGCCAAAACCATGGTAATGGACGGGGCCAGCCAAAACCATGGTATTGGAGGCGGGGCCAGCCAAAATCATGGCATTGGAGGCGGGGCCAACCAAAACCATGGTATTGGAGGCAGGGCCAGCCAAAACCATTGTATTGGAGGCGGGGCCAGCCAAAACTATGTAACTGGAGGCGGGGCCAGCCAAAACCATGAAACTGGAAGCGGGGCCACCCGTATCCATGTAACTGGAGGCGGGGCCAGCCAAAACCATGTAACTGGAGGCAGGGCCAGCCAAAACCATGGTACTGGAGGAGGGGCCAGCCAAAACCATGGTATTGGAGGCGGGGCCAGCCAAAACCATGGAACAGGAGGCGGGGTCAGCCAAAACCATGGTATTGGAGGCGGGGCCAACCATATCCATGTAACTGGAGGCGGGGCCAGCCAAAACCATGGAACTGGAGGCGGGGCCAGCCAAACCATGGAACTGGAGGCGGGGCCACCCGTATCCGTGTAACTGGAGGCGGGGCCAGCCAAAACTATGGTATTGGAGGCGGGGCCAGCCAAAACCATGGTATTGGAGGCGGGGCCAGCCAAAATGATGGTATTTTAGGCAGTGCCAGCTAAAACCATGGTATTGGAGGCGGGGCCAGCCAAAATCAGGGTATTGGAGGCGGGGCCAGCCAAAACCATGTAACTGGAGGAGGGTCCAGTCAAAACCATGGTATTGGAGGCAGGGCCAGCCAAAACCATGTAACTGGAGGCCGGGCCATCCAAAACCATGGTATTGGAGGCGGGGCCAGCCAAAACCATGGTATTGGAGGCGGGGCCAGCCAAAATCATGGTATTTTAGGCAGTGCCAGCTAAAACCATGGTATTGGAGGCGGGGCCAGCCAAAACCATGGTATTGGAGACAGGGCCAGCCAAAACCATGTAAATGGAGGTGGGGCCAGCCAAAACCATGGAACACCTTGTCACCATGGAACACCTTGTAACCATGGAACTGGAGACGGGGCCAGCCAAAACCATGGTATCGGAGACGGGGCCATCCAAACTATGGAACTGGAGGCAGGGCCAGCCAAAACCATCGAACTGGAGGCGGGGCCAGCCAAAACCATGGATCTGGAGGCCGGGCTAGCCCAAACCAATATATTGGAGGAAGGGCTAGCATAAACCAAGGTATTGGAGGCAGGGCCAGCCAAAACCATGTTACTGGAGGCAGGGCCAGGCAAAACCATGATATTGGAGGCGGGGCCAGGCAAAACCATAGTATTGGAGGCAGGGCCAGCCAAAACCATGGTATTGGAGGCGGGGCCAGCCAAAATCATGGCATTGGAGGCGGGGCCAGCCAAAACCATGGTATTGGAGGCGGGGCCAGCCAAAACCATTGTATTGGAGGCGGGGCCAGCCAAAACTATGTAACTGGAGGCCGGGCCAGCCAAAACCATGGTATCGGAGACGGGGCCTTCCAAACCATGGAACTGGAGGCAGGGCCAGCCAAAACTTTCGAACTGGAGGAGGGTCCAGCCAAAACCATGGTATTGGAGGCAGGGCCAGCCAAAACCATGTAACTGGAGGCGGGGCCAGCCAAAACCATGGCATTGAAGTCGGGGCCAGCCAAAACCATGGTATTGGAGGCGGGGCCAGCCAAAATCATGGTATTTTAGGCAGTGCCAGCTAAAACCATGGCATTGGAGGCGGGGCCAGCCCAAACCATGGTATTGGAGACAGGGCCAGCCAAAACCATGTAAATGGAGGTGGGGCCAGCCAAATCCATGGAACACCTTGTCACCATGGAACACCTTGTAACCATGGAACTGGAGACGGGGCCAGCCAAAACCATCGAACCTGAGGCAGGGCCAGCCAAAACCATGGATCTGGAGGCAGGGCTAGCCAAAACCAATATATTGGAGGAAGGGCTAGCCAAAACCAATGTATTGGAGGCGGGGCCAGCCAAAACCATGTTACTGGAGGCAGGGCCAGACAAAACCATGATATTGGAGGCGGGGCCAGCCAAAACCATGGTATTGGAGGCAGGGCCAGCCAAAACCATGGTATTGGAGGCGGGGCCATCCAAAATCATGGCATTGGAGGCAGGGCCAGCCAAAACCATGGTATTGGAGGCGGGGCCACCCATATCCATGTAACTGGAGGCGGGCCAGCCAAAACCCTGATAGTCGGGGCCAGCCAAAACCATGTAAATGGAGGCAGGGCCAGCCAAAACCATGGAACTAGAGGCAGGGCCAGCCAAAACCATGGAACTGGAGGCGGGGCCCCAGTATCCATGTAACTGGAGGTGGGGCCAGCCAAAACCATGGCATTGGAGGCGGGGCCCGCCAAAACCATGGTATTGGAGGCGAGGCCAGCCAAAACCATGTTATTGGAGGTGGGGCCACCCAAAACCATGTAACTGGAGGCAGGGCCAGCCAAAACCAGGGATCTGGAGGCGGGGCCAGCCAAAACCATGTAGCTGGAGGCAGGGCCAGCCAAAACCATGGATCTGGAGGCAGGGCTAGCCAAAACCAATGTATTGGAGGCAGGGCTAGCCAAAACTAATGTATTGGAGGCAGGGCCAGCCAAAACCATGTTAGTGGAGGAAGGGCCTGCCAAAACCATAATAATGGAGGCGGGGCCAGCCAAAACCATGGTATTGGAGGCAGGGCCAGCCAAAACCATGGAACTGGAGGCGGGGCCCCCGTATCCATGTAACTGGAGGTGGGGCCAGCCAAAACCATGGCATTGGAGGCGGGGCCCGCCAAAACCATGGTATTGGAGGCGAGGCCAGCCAAAACCATGGTATTGGAGGTGGGGCCACCCAAAACCATGTTACTGGAGGCAGGGCCAGCCAAAACCAGGGATCTGGAGGCGGGGCCAGCCAAAACCATGTAACTGGAGGCAGGGCCAGCCAAAACCATGGATCTGGAGGCAGGGCTAGCAAAAACCAATATATTGGAGGCAGGGCTAGCCAAAACTAATGTATTGGAGGCAGGGCCAGCCAAAACCATGTTACTGGAGGCAGGGCCTGCAAAAACCATGATATTGAAGGCGGGGCCAGCCAAAACCATGGTATTGGAGGCAGGGCCAGCCAAAACCATGGCATTGGAGGCAGGGCCAGCCAAAATCATGGTATTGAAGGCGGGGTCAGCCAAAACCATGGATTTGGAGGCGGGGCCAGCCAAAACCATTCTATTGGAGGCGGGGCCAGCCAAAACCATGTAACTGGATGCCGGGCCAACCAAAACCATGGATCTGGATGCGGGGCCACCCGTATCCATTTAACTGGAGTCGGGGCCAGCCAAAACCATAGTGTTGGAGGAGGGGCCAGCCAAAAACATGGTATTGGAGGTGGGGCCAGCCAAAACCATGTAACTGGATGTGGGGCCAGCCAAAATCATGGATCTGGAGGCGGAGCCACCCGTATCCATGTAACTGGAGGCGGGGCCAGCCAAAACCATGTAACTGGAGACAGGGCCAGCCAAAACCATAGTATTGGAGGCAGGGCCAGCCAAAACCATGGTATTGGAGGCGGGGCCAGCCAAAACCATGTAACTGGATGCGGGGCCTGCCAAAACCATGTAACTGGAGGCGAGTCCAGCCAAAACAATGGTATTGGAGGCGGGGCCAGCCAACACCTTGGTATTGGAGGCGGGGCCAGCCAAAACCATGGTATTGGAGGCGGGGCCAGCCAAAACCATGGTATTGGAGGCGGGGCCAGCCAAAACCATGGTATTGGAGGCGGGGCCAGACAAAACCATGGTATTGGAGGTGGGGCCAGCTAAAACCATGTAACTGGAGGTGGGGCCAGCCAAAACCATGGATCTGGAGGCGGGGCCACCCGTATCCATGTAACTGGAGGCGGGGCCAGCCAAAACCATGTAACTGGAGGCAGGGCCAGCCAAAACCATAGTACTGCAGGAGGGGCCAGCCAAAACCATAGTACTGCAGGAGGGGCCAGCCAAAACCATGGAACTAGAGGCAGGGCCAGCCAAAACCATGGAACTGGAGGCGGGGCCCCGGTATCCATGTAACTGGAGGTGGGGCCAGCCAAAACCATGGCATTGGAGGCGGGGCCCGCCAACACCATGGTATTGGAGGCGAGGCCAGCCAAATCCATGGTATTGGAGGTGGGGCCACCCAAAACCATGTAACTGGAGGCAGGGCCAGCCAAAACCAGGGATCTGGAGGCAGGGCCAGCCAAAACCATGTAACTGGAGGCAGGGCCAGCCAAAACCATGGATCTGGAGGCAGGGCTAGCCAAAACCAATGTATTGGAGGCAGGGCTAGCCAAAACTAATGTATTGGAGGCAGGGCCAGCCAAAACTATGTAACTGGAGGCCGGGCCAGCCAAAACCATGGTATCGGAGACGGGGCCATCCAAACCATGGAACTGGAGGCAGGGCCAGCCAAAACTTTCGAACTGGAGGAGGGTCCAGCCAAAACCATGGTATTGTAGGCAGGGCCAGCCAAAACCATGTAACTGGAGGCGGGGCCAGCCAAAACCATGGCATTGGAGGCGGGGCCAGCCAAAACCATGGTATTGGAGGCGGGGCCAGCCAAAATCATGGTATTTTAGGCAGTGCCAGCTAAAACCATGGTATTGGAGGCGGGGCCAGCCCAAACCATGGTATTGGAGACAGGGCCAGCCAAAACCATGTAAATGGAGGTGGGGCCAGCCAAATCCATGGAACACCTTGTCACCATGGAACACCTTGTAACCATGGAACTGGAGACGGGGCCAGCCAAAACCATCGAACCTGAGGCAGGGCCAGCCAAAACCATGGATCTGGAGGCAGGGCTAGCCAAAACCAATATATTGGAGGAAGGGCTAGCCAAAACCAATGTATTGGAGGCGGGGCCAGCCAAAACCATGTTACTGGAGGCAGGGCCAGACAAAACCATGATATTGGAGGCGGGGCCAGCCAAAACCATGGTATTGGAGGCAGGGCCAGCCAAAACCATGGTATTGGAGGCGGGGCCATCCAAAATCATGGCATTGGAGGCAGGGCCAGCCAAAACCATGGTATTGGAGGCGGGGCCACCCATATCCATGTAACTGGAGGCGGGCCAGCCAAAACCATGATAGTCGGGGCCAGCCAAAACCATGTAAATGGAGGCAGGGCCAGCCAAAACCATGGAACTAGAGGCAGGGCCAGCCAAAACCATGGAACTGGAGGCGGGGCCCCAGTATCCATGTAACTGGAGGTGGGGCCAGCCAAAACCATGGCATTGGAGGCGGGGCCCGCCAAAACCATGGTATTGGAGGCGAGGCCAGCCAAAACCATGTTATTGGAGGTGGGGCCACCCAAAACCATGTAACTGGAGGCAGGGCCAGCCAAAACCAGGGATCTGGAGGCGGGGCCAGCCAAAACCATGTAGCTGGAGGCAGGGCCAGCCAAAACCATGGATCTGGAGGCAGGGCTAGCCAAAACCAATGTATTGGAGGCAGGGCTAGCCAAAACTAATGTATTGGAGGCAGGGCCAGCCAAAACCATGTTAGTGGAGGAAGGGCCTGCCAAAACCATGATAATGGAGGCGGGGCCAGCCAAAACCATGGTATTGGAGGCAGGGCCAGCCAAAACCATGGAACTGGAGGCGGGGCCCCCGTATCCATGTAACTGGAGGTGGGGCCAGCCAAAACCATGGCATTGGAGGCGGGGCCCGCCAAAACCATGGTATTGGAGGCGAGGCCAGCCAAAACCATGGTATTGGAGGTGGGGCCACCCAAAACCATGTTACTGGAGGCAGGGCCAGCCAAAACCAGGGATCTGGAGGCGGGGCCAGCCAAAACCATGTAACTGGAGGCAGGGCCAGCCAAAACCATGGATCTGGAGGCAGGGCTAGCAAAAACCAATATATTGGAGGCAGGGCTAGCCAAAACTAATGTATTGGAGGCAGGGCCAGCCAAAACCATGTTACTGGAGGCAGGGCCTGCAAAAACCATGATATTGAAGGCGGGGCCAGCCAAAACCATGGTATTGGAGGCAGGGCCAGTCAAAACCATGGCATTGGAGGCAGGGCCAGCCAAAATCATGGTATTGAAGGCGGGGTCAGCCAAAACCATGGATTTGGAGGCGGGGCCAGCCAAAACCATTCTATTGGAGGCGGGGCCAGCCAAAACCATGTAACTGGATGCCGGGCCAACCAAAACCATGGATCTGGATGCGGGGCCACCCGTATCCATTTAACTGGAGTCGGGGCCAGCCAAAACCATAGTGTTGGAGGAGGAGCCAGCCAAAAACATGGTATTGGAGGTGGGGCCAGCCAAAACCATGTAACTGGATGTGGGGCCAGCCAAAATCATGGATCTGGAGGCGGAGCCACCCGTATCCATGTAACTGGAGGCGGGGCCAGCCAAAACCATGTAACTGGAGACAGGGCCAGCCAAAACCATAGTATTGGAGGCAGGGCCAGCCAAAACCATGGTATTGGAGGCGGGGCCAGCCAAAACCATGTAACTGGATGCGGGGCCTGCCAAAACCATGTAACTGGAGGCGAGTCCAGCCAAAACAATGGTATTGGAGGCGGGGCCAGCCAACACCTTGGTATTGGAGGCGGGGCCAGCCAAAACCATGGTATTGGAGGCGGGGCCAGCCAAAACCATGGTATTGGAGGCGGGGCCAGCCAAAACCATGGTATTGGAGGCGGGGCCAGACAAAACCATGGTATTGGAGGTGGGGCCAGCTAAAACCATGTAACTGGAGGTGGGGCCAGCCAAAACCATGGATCTGGAGGCGGGGCCACCCGTATCCATGTAACTGGAGGCGGGGCCAGCCAAAACCATGTAACTGGAGGCAGGGCCAGCCAAAACCATAGTACTGCAGGAGGGGCCAGCCAAAACCATAGTACTGCAGGAGGGGCCAGCCAAAACCATGGAACTAGAGGCAGGGCCAGCCAAAACCATGGAACTGGAGGCGGGGCCCCGGTATCCATGTAACTGGAGGTGGGGCCAGCCAAAACCATGGCATTGGAGGCGGGGCCCGCCAACACCATGGTATTGGAGGCGAGGCCAGCCAAATCCATGGTATTGGAGGTGGGGCCACCCAAAACCATGTAACTGGAGGCAGGGCCAGCCAAAACCAGGGATCTGGAGGCGGGGCCAGCCAAAACCATGTAACTGGAGGCAGGGCCAGCCAAAACCATGGATCTGGAGGCAGGGCTAGCCAAAACCAATGTATTGGAGGCAGGGCTAGCCAAAACTAATGTATTGGAGGCAGGGCCAGCCAAAACCATGTTAGTGGAGGCAGGGCCTGCCAAAACCATGATAATGGAGGCGGGGCCAGCCAAAACCATGGTATTGGAGGCAGGGCCAGCCAAAACCATGGAACTGGAGGTGGGGCCCCCGTATCCATGTAACTGGAGGTGGGGCCAGCCAAAACCATGGCATTGGAGGCGGGGCCCGCCAAAACCATGGTATTGGAGGCAAGGCCAGCCAAAACCATGGTATTGGAGGTGGGGCCACCCAAAACCATGTTACTGGAGGCAGGGCCAGCCAAAACCAGGGATCTGGAGGCGGGGCCAGCCAAAACCATGTAACTGGAGGCAGGGCCAGCCAAAACCATGGATCTGGAGGCAGGGCTAGCAAAAACCAATGTATTGGAGGCAGGGCTAGCCAAAACTAATGTATTGGAGGCAGGGCCAGCCAAAACCATGTTACTGGAGGCAGGGCCTGCCAAAACCATGATATTGAAGGCGGGGCCAGCCAAAACCATGGTATTGGAGGCAGGGCCAGCCAAAACCATGGTATTGGAGGCAGGGCCAGCCAAAACCATGGATTTGGAGGCGGGGCCAGCCAAAACCATTCTATTGGAGGCGGGGCCAGCCAAAACCATGTAACTGGATGCCGGGCCAACCAAAACCATGGATCTGGATGCGGGGCCACCCGTATCCATTTAACTGGAGTCGGGGCCAGCCAAAACCATAGTGTTGGAGGAGGGGCCAGCCAAAAACATGGTATTGGAGGTGGGGCCAGCCAAAACCATGTAACTGGATGCGGGGCCAGCCAAAATCATGGATCTGGAGGCGGAGCCACCTGTATCCATGTAACTGGAGGCGGGGCCAGCCAAAACCATGTAACTGGAGACAGGGCCAGCCAAAACCATAGTATTGGAGGCAGGGCCAGCCAAAACCATGGTATTGGAGGCGGGGCCAGCCAAAACCATGTAACTGGATGCAGGGCCTGCCAAAACCATGTAACTGGAGGCGAGTCCAGCCAAAACAATGGTATTGGAGGCGGGGCCAGCCAACACCTTGGTATTGGAGGCGGGGCCAGCCAAAACCATGGTATTGGAGGCGGGGCCAGCCAAAACCATGGTATTGGAGGCGGGGCCAGACAAAACCATGGTATTGGAGGTGGGGCCAGCTAAAACCATGTAACTGGAGGTGGGGCCAGCCAAAACCATGGATCTGGAGGCGGGGCCACCCGTATCCATGTAACTGGAGGCAGGGCCAGCCAAAACCATGTAACTGGAGGCAGGGCCAGCCAAAACCATAGTACTGCAGGAGGGGCCAGCCAAAACCATGGTATTGGAGGTGGGGCCAGCCAAAACCATGGAACAGGAGGTGGGGTCATTCAAAACCATGGTATTGGAGGCGGGGCCAACCATATCCATGTAACTGGAGGCGGGGCCAGCCAAAACCATCGAACTGGAGGCGGGGCCAGCCAAACCATGGAACTGGAGGCGGGGCCACCCGTATCCGTGTAACTGGAGGTGGGGCCAGCCAAAACTATGGTATTGGAGGCGGGGCCAGCCAAAACCATGGTATTGGAGGCGGGGCCAGCCAAAATCATGGTATTTTAGGCAGTGCCAGCTAAAACCATGGTATTGGAGGCGGGGCCAGCCAAAATCATGGTATTGGAGGCGGGGCCAGCCAAAACCATATAACTGGAGCAGGGTCCAGCCAAAACCATGGTATTGGAGGCAGGGCCAGCCAAAACCATGTAACTGGAGGCGGGGCCAGCCAAAACCATGGTATTGGAGGCGGGGCCAGCCAAAACCATGGTATTGGAGGCGGGCCAGCCAAAATCATGGTATTTTAGGCAGTGCCAGCTAAAACCATGGTATTGGAGACAGGGCCAGCCAAAACCTTGTAAATGGAGGTGGGGCCAGCCAAAACCATGGAACACCTTGTCACCATGGAACACCTTGTAACCATGGAACTGGAGACGGGGCCAGCCAAAACCATGGTATCGGAGACGGGGCCATCCAAACCATGGAACTGGAGGCAGGGTCAGCCAAAACCATCGAACTGGAGGCGGTGCCAGCCAAAACCATGGATCTGAAGGCAGGGCTAGCCAAAACCAATATATTGTAGGCAGGGCTAGCCAAAACCAATGTATTGGAGGCAGGGCCAGCCGAAACCATGTTACTGGAGGCAGGGCCAGACAAAACCATGATATTGTAAGCGGGGCCAGCCAAAACCATGGTATTGGAGGCAGGGCCAGCCAAAACCATGGTATTGGAGGCGGGGCCAGCCAAAATCATGGCATTGGAGGCGGGGCCAGCCAAAACCATGGTATTGGAGGCGGGGCCAGCCAAAACCATTGTATTGGAGGCGGGGCCAGCCAAAACTATGTAACTGGAGGCCGGGCCAGCCAAAACCATGGTTTCGGAGACGGGCCATCCAAACCATGGAACTGGAGGCAGGGCCAGCCAAAACTTTCGAACTGGAGGCGGGGCCAGCCAAAACCATGGATCTGGAGGCAGGGCTAGCCAAAACCAATATATTGAAGGCAGGGCTAGCTAAAACCAATGTATTGGAGGCAGGGCCAGCCAAAACCATGTAACTGGAGGCGGGGCCAGCCAAACCCATGTTATTGGAGGTGGGGCAAACCAAAACCATGTAACTGGAGGCGGGGCAAGCAAAAACCATGTAACTGGAGGCGGGGCCAGCCAAAATCATGGTATTGAAGGTGGGGCCAGCCAAAACCATGTAACTGTAGGTGGGGCCATCCAAAACCATGGTATTGGAGGCGGGGCCAGCCAAAACCATGTAACTGGAGGCGGGGCCAGCCAAAACCATGGTATTGGCGGCAGGGCCAGCCAAAACCATGGTATTGGGGGCGGGGCCAGCCAAAATCATGGCATTGGAGGCGGGGCCAGCCAAAACCATGGAATTGGAGGCGGGGCCAGCCAAAACCAGTGTATTGGAGGCGGGGCCAGCCAAAACCATGTAACTGGAGGCCGGGCCAGCCAAAACCATGGTATCGGAGACGGGGCCATCCAAACCATGGAACTGGAGGCAGGGCCAGCCAAAACTTTCGAACTGGAGGAGGGTCCAGCCAAAACCATGGTATTGGAGGCAGGGCCAGCCAAAACCATGTAACTGGAGGCGGGGCCAGCCAAAGCCATGGTATTGTAGGCGGGGCCAGCCAAAACCATGGTATTGGAGGCGGGGCCAGCCAAAATCATGGTATTTTAGGCAGTGCCAGCTAAAACCATGGTATTGGAGGCGGGGCCAGCCAAAACCATGGTATTGGAGACAGGGCCAGCCAAAACCATGTAAATGGAGGTGGGGCCAGCCAAAACCATGGAACACCTTGTCACCATGGAACACCTTGTAACCATGGAACTGGAGACGGGGCCAGCCAAAACCATGGTATCGGAGACGGGGCCATCCAAACCATGGAACTGGAGGCAGGCCCTGCCAAAACCATCGAACTAGAGGCAGGGCCAGCCAAAACCATGGATCTGGAGGAAGGGCTAGCCAAAACCAATGTATTGGAGGAAGGGCTAGCCAAAACCAATATATTGGAGGCGGGGTCAGCCAAAACCATGTTACTGGAGGCAGGGCCAGACAAAACCATGATATTGAAGGCGGGGTCAGCCAATACCATTGCATTGGAGGCAGGGCCAGCCAAAACCATGGTATTGGAGGCGGGGCCAGCCAAAATCATGGCATTGGAGGCGGGGCCAGCCAAAACCATGGTATTGGAGGCGGGGCCAGCCAAAACCATTGTATTGGAGGCGGGGTCAGCCAAAACTATGTAACTGGAGGCCGGGCCAGCCAAAACCATGGTATCGGAGACAGGGCCATCCAAACCATGGAACTGGAGGCAGGGCCAGCCAAAACTTTCGAACTGGAGGCGGGGCCAGCCAAAACCATGGATCTGGAGGCAGGGCTAGCCAAAACCAATATATTGGAGGAAGGGCTAGCTAAAACCAATGTATTGGAGCCGGGGCCAGCCAAAACCATGTTACTGGAGGCAGGGCCAGCCAAAACCATGATATTGGATGCGGGGCCAGCCAAAATCATGGTATTTTAGGCAGTGCCAGCTAAAACCATGGTATTGGAGGCGGGGCCAGCCAAAACCATGGTATTGGAGACAGGGCCAGCCAAAACCATATAAATGGAGGTGGGGCCAGCCAAAACCATGGAACACCTTGTCACCATGGAACACCTTGTAACCATGGAACTGGAGACGGGGCCAGCCAAAACCATGGTATCGGAGACGGGGCCATCCAAACCATGGAACTGGAGGCAGGCCCAGCCAAAACCATCGAACTGGAGGCGGGGCCAGCCAAAACTATTGTATTGGAGGCAGGGCCAGTCAAAACCATGGTATTGGAGGCGGGGCCAGCCAAAACCATGGTATTGGAGGCGGGCCAGCCAAAATCATGGTATTTTAGGCAGTGCCAGCTAAAACCATGGTATTGGAGACAGGGCCAGCCAAAACCTTGTAAATGGAGGTGGGGCCAGCCAAAACCATGGAACACCTTGTCACCATGGAACACCTTGTAACCATGGAACTGGAGACGGGGCCAGCCAAAACCATGGTATCGGAGACGGGCCAGCCAAAATCATGGTATTTTAGGCAGTGCCAGCTAAAACCATGGTATTGGAGACAGGGCCAGCCAAAACCTTGGAACACCTTGTCACCATGGAACACCTTGTAACCATGGAACTGTAGGCAGGGTCAGCCAAAACCATCGAACTGGAGGCGGTGAAAGCCAAAACCATGGATCTGAAGGCAGGGCTAGCCAAAACCAATATATTGGAGGCAGGGCTAGCCAAAACCAATGTATTGGAGGCGGGGCCAGCCGAAACCATGTTACTGGAGGCAGGGCCAGACAAAACCATGATATTGTAGGCGGGGCCAGCCAAAACCATGGTATTGGAGGCAGGGCCAGCCAAAACCATGGTATTGGAGGCGGGGCCAGCCAAAATCATGGCTTTGGAGGCCGGGCCAGCCAAAACCATGGTATTGGAGGCGGGGCCAGCCAAAACCATTGTATTGGAGGCGGGGCCAGCCAAAGCTATGTAACTGGAGGCCGGGCCAGCCAAAACCATGGTATCGGAGACGGGGCCAGCCAAAACCATGGATCTGGAGGCAGGGCTAGCCAAAACCAATATATTGGAGGCAGGGCTAGCTAAAACCAATGTATTGGAGGCAGGGCCAGCCAAAACCATGTAACTGGAGGCGGGGCCAGCCAAACCCATGTTATTGGAGGTGGGGCAAACCAAAACCATGTAACTGGAGGCGGGGCCAGCAAAAACCATGTAACTGGAGGCGAGGCCAGCCAAAATCATGGTATTGAAGGTGGGGCCAGCCAAAACCATGTAACTGTAGGTGGGGCCATCCAAAACCATGGTATTGGAGGCGGGGCCATCCAAAACCATGTAACTGGAGGCGGGGCCAGCCAAAACCATGATATTGGAGGCGGGGCCAATCAAAACCATCATATTGGAGTCGGGGCCAGCCAAAACCATGGTATTTTAGGCAGTGCCATCTAAAACCATTGTATTGGAGGCGGGGTCAGCCAAAACCATGGTATTGGAGGTGGGGCCAGCCAAAACCATGCAAATGGAGGTGGGGCCAGCCAAAACCATGGAACACCTTGTCACCATGGAACACCTTGAAACCATGGAACTGGAGGCGGGACCAGCCAAAACCATGGTATTGGAAACTGGGCCAGCCAAACCATGGAACTGGAGGCGGGCCAGCAATAACCATTGAACTGGAGGCGGTGCCAGCCAAAACCATGGATCTGGAGGCAGGGCCAGCCAAAACCAATGTATTGGAGGTGGGGTTAGCCAAAACCATGGTAATGGATGGGGCCAGCCAAAACCATGGTATTGGAGGCGGGGCCAGCCAAAATCATGGCATTGGAGGCGGGGCCAGCCAAAACCATGGTATTGGAGGCAGGGCCAGCCAAAACCATTGTATTGGAGGCGGGGCCAGCCAAAACTATGTAACTGGAGGCGGGGCCAGCCAAAACCATGAAACTGGAGGCGGGGCCACCCATATCCATGTAACTGGTGGCGGGGCCAGCCAAAACCATGTAACTGGAGGCGGGGCCAGCCAAAACCATAGTACTGGAGGATGGGCCAGCCAAAACCATGGTATTGGAGGCAGGGCCAGCCAAAACCATGGAACAGGAGGCGGGGTCAACCAAAACCATGGTATTGGAGGCGGGGCCAACCATATCCATGTAACAGGAGGCGGGGCCAGCCAAAACCATGGAACTGGAGGCGGGGCCAGCCAAACCATGGAACTGGAGGCGGGGCCAGCCAAAACCATGGTATTGAAGGCGGGCCAGCCAAAATCATGGTATTTTAGGCAGTGCCAGCTAAAACCATGGTATTGGAGACAGGGCCAGCCAAAACCATGTAACTGGAGGCGGGGCCAGCCAAAACCATGGTATTGGAGGCGGGGCCAGCCGAAACCATGGTATTGGAGGCGGGGCCAGCCAAAACCATGGTATTGGAGACGGGGCCAGCCAAAACCATGTAAATGGAGGTGGGGCCAGCCAAAACCATGGAACACCTTGTCACCATGGAACACCTTGTAACCATGGAACTGGAGACGGGGCCAGCCAAAACCATGGTATCGGAGACGGGGCCATCCAAACCATGGAACTGGAGGCAGGGCCAGCCAAAACCATCAAACTGGAGGCGGGGCCAGCCAAAACCATGGATCTGGAGGCAGGGATAGCCAAAACCAATATATTGGAGGAAGGGCTAGCCAAAACCAATGTATTGGAGGCGGGGCCAGCCAAAACCATGTTACTGGAGGCAGGGCCAGACAAAACCATGATATTGGAGGCGGGGCCAGCCAAAACCATGGTATTGGCGGCAGGGCCAGCCAAAACCATGGTATTGGGGGCGGGGCCAGCCAAAATCATGGCATTGGAGGCGGGGCCAGCCAAAACCATGGAATTGGAGGCGGGGCCAGCCAAAACCATTGTATTGGAGGCGGTGCCAGCCAAAACCATGTAACTGGAGGCCGGGCCAGCCAAAACCATGGTATCTGAGACGGGGCCATCCAAACCATGGAACTGGAGGCAGGGCCAGCCAAAACTTTCGAACTGGAGGAGGGTCCAGCCAAAACCATGGTATTGGAGGCAGGGCCAGCCAAAACCATGTAACTGGAGGCGGGGCAAGCCAAAACCATGGTATTGGAGGCGGGGCCAGCCAAAACCATGGTATTGGAGGCGGGGCCAGCCAAAATCATGGTATTTTAGGCAGTGCCAGCTAAAACCATGGTATTGGAGGCGGGGCCAGCCAAAACCATGGTATTGGAGACAGGGCCAGCCAAAACCATGTAAATGGAGGTGGGGCCAGCCAAAACCATGGAACACCTTGTCACCATGGAACACCTTGTAACCATGGAACTGGAGACGGGGCCAGCCAAAACCATGGTATCGGAGACGGGGCCATCCAAACCATGGAACTGGAGGCAGGCCCAGCCAAAACCATCGAACTGGAGGCGGGGCCAGCCAAAACCATGGATCTGCAGGAAGGGCTAGCCAAAACCAATGTATTGGAGGAAGGGCTAGCCAAAACCAATGTATTGGAGGCGGGGTCAGCCAAAACCATGTTACTGGAGGCAGGGCCAGACAAAACCATGATATTGAAGGCGGGGCCAGCCAAAACCATTGTATTGGAGGCAGGGCCAGCCAAAACCATGGTATTGGAGGCGGGGCCAGCCAAAATCATGGCATTGGAGGCGGGGCCAGCCAAAACCATGGTATTGGAGGCGGGGCCAGCCAAAACCATTGTATTGGAGGCGGGGCCATCCAAACCATGGAACTGGAGTCAGGGCGAGCCAAAACTTTCGAACTGGAGGCAGGGCCAGCCAAAACCATGGATCTGGAGGCAGGGCTAGCCAAAACCAATATATTGGAGGCGGGGCTAGCTAAAACCAATGTATTGGAGGCGGGGCCAGCCAAAACTATGTAACTGGAGGCCGGGCCAGCCAAAACCATGGTATCGGAGACAGGGCCATCCAAACCATGGAACTGGAGTCAGGGCCAGCCAAAACTTTCGAACTGGAGGCGGGGCCAGCCAAAACCATGGATCTGGAGGCAGGGCTAGCCAAAACCAATATATTGGAGGCGGGGCTAGCTAAAACCAATGTATTGGAGGCGGGGCCAGCCAAAACCATGTTACTGGAGGCAGGGCCAGCCAAAACCATGATATTGGAGGCGGGGCCAGCCAAAATCATGGTATTTTAGGCAGTGCCAGCTAAAACCATGGTATTGGAGGCGGGGCAGCCAAAACCATGGTATTGGAGACAGGGCCAGCCAAAACCATGTAAATGGAGGTGGGGCCAGCCAAAACCATGGAACACCTTGTCACCATGGAACACCTTGTCACCATGGAACACCTTGTAACCATGGAACTGGCGATGGGGCCAGCCAAAACCATGGTATCGGAGACGGGGGCATCCAAACCATGGAACTGGAGACGGGGCCAGCCAAAACCATGGTATCGGAGACGGGGCCATCCAAACCATGGAACTGGAGGCAGGCCCAGCCAAAACCACTGAACTGGAGGCGGGGCCAGCCAAAACCATAGATCTGGAGGAAGGGCTAGCCAAAACCAATGTATTGGAGGAAGGGCTAGCCAAAACCAATGTATTGGAGGCAGGGCCAGACAAAACCATGATATTGAAGGCTGGGCCAGCCAAAACCATTGTATTGGAGGCAGGGCCAGTCAAAACCATGGTATTGGAGGCGGGGCCAGCCAAAATCATGGCATTGGAGGCGGGGCCAGCCAAAACCATGGTATTGGAGGCGGGGCCAGCCAAAACCATTGTATTGGAGGCGGGGCCAGCCAAAACTATGTAAGTGGAGGCCGGGCCAACCAAAACCATGGTATCGGAGACAGGGCCATCCAAACCATGGAACTGGAGGCGGGGCCAGCCAAAACCATGGATCTGGAGGCAGGGATAGCCAAAACCAATATATTGGAGGAAGGGCTAGCCAAAACCAATGTATTGGAGGCGGGGCCAGCCAAAACCATGTTAGTGGAGGCAGGGCCAGACAAAACCATGATATTGGAGGCGGGGCCAGCCAAAACCATGGTATTGGAGGCAGGGCCAGCCAAAACCATGGTATTGGGGGCGGGGCCAGCCAAAATCATGGCATTGGAGGCGGGGCCAGCCAAAACCATGGAATTGGAGGCGGGGCCAGCCGAAACCATTGTATTGGAGGCGGGGCCAGCCAAAACCATGTAACTGGAGGCCGGGCCAGCCAAAACCATGGTATCGGAGACGGGGCCATCCAAACCATGGAACTGGAGGCAGGGCCAGCCAAAACTTTCGAACTGGAGGAGGGTCCAGCCAAAACCATGGTATTGGAGGCAGGGCCAGCCAAAACCATGTAACTGGAGGCGGGGCCAGCCAAAACCATGGTATTGGAGGCGGGGCCAGCCAAAACCATGGTATTGGAGGCGGGGCCAGCCAAAATCATGGTATTTTAGGCAGTGCCAGATAAAACCATGGTATTGGAGGCGGGGCCAGCCAAAACCATGGTATTGGAGACAGGGCCAGCCAAAACCATGTAAATGGAGGTGGGGCCAGCCAAAACCATGGAACACCTTGTCACCATGGAACACCTTGTAACCATGGAACTGGAGATGGGGCCAGCCAAAACCATGGTATCGGAGACGGGGCCATCCAAACCATGGAACTGGAGGCAGGCCCAGCCAAAACCATCGAACTGGAGGCGGGGCCAGCCAAAACCATGGATCTGGAGGAAGGGCTAGCCAAAACCAATGTATTGGAGGAAGGGCTAGCCAAAACCAATGTATTGGAGGCAGGGCCAGCCAAAACCATGTTACTGGAGGCAGGGCCAGACAAAACCATGATATTGAAGGTGGGGCCAGACAAAACCATTGTATTGGAGGCAGGGCCAGCCAAAACCATGGTATTGGAGGCGGGGCCAGCCAAAATCATGGCATTGGAGGCGGGGCCAGCCAAAACCATGGTATTGGAGGCGGGACCAGCCAAAACCATTGTATTGGAGGCGGGGCCAGCCAAAACTATGTAAGTGGAGGCCGGGCCAGCCAAAACCATGGTATCGGAGACAGGGCCATCCAATCCATGGAACTGGAGGCAGGGCCAGCCAAAACTTTCGAACTGGAGGCGGGGCCAGCCAAAACCATGGATCTGGAGGCAGGGCTATCCAAAACCAATATATTGGAGGCAGGGCTAGCTAAAACCAATGTATTGGAGGCGGGGCCAGCCAAAACCATGTTACTGGAGGCAGGGCCAGCCAAAACCATGATATTGGAGGCGGGGCCAGCCAAAACCATGTTACTGGAGGCAGGGCCAGCGAAAACCATGGTATTGGAGGCGGGGCCAGCCAAAATCATGGCATTGGAGGCAGGGCCAGCCAAAACCATGGTATTGGAGGCGGGGCCAGCCAAAACCATTGTATTGGAGGCGGGACCAGCCAAAACTATGTAACTGGAGGCGGGGCCAGCCAAAACCATGAAACTGGAGGTGGGGCCACCCATATCCATGTAACTGGAGGCGGGCCAGCCAAAACCATGATAGTCGGGGCCAGCCAAAACCATGGTATTGGAGGCGGGGCCAGCCAAAACCATGTAACTGGAGGCAGGGCCAGCCAAAACCATGGAACTAGAGGCGGGGCCAGCCAAAACCATGGCATTAGAGGCGGGGCCCGCCAAAACCATGTTATTGGAGGCGAGGCCAGCCAAAACCATGGTATTGGAGGTGGGGCCACCCAAAACCATGTAACTGGAGGCAGGGCCTGCCAAAACCATGATATTGGAGGTGGGGCCAGCCAAAACCATGGTATTGGAGGCAGGTCCAGCCAAAACCATGGTATTGGAGGCGGGGCCAGCCAAAATCATGGTATTGGAGGCAGGGCCAGCCAAAACCATGGATTTGGAGGTGGGGCCAGCCAAAACCATTGTATTGGAGGCGGGGCCAGCCAAAACTATGTAACTGGAGGCGGGGCCAGCCAAAACCATGAAACTGGAGGTGGGGCCACCCATATCCATGTAACTGGAGGCAGGGCCATCCAAAACCATGGTATTGGAGGCGGGGCCAGCCAAAACCATGGTATTGGAGGCGGGGCAAGCCAAAACCATGTAACTGGAGGCAAGGCCAGCCAAAACCATGGAACTAGAGGCGGGGCCAGCCAAAACCATGGAACTGGAGGCGGGGCCCCCGTATCCATGTAAATGGAGGCGGGGCCAGCCAAAACCATGGCATTGGAGGCGGGACCAGCCAAAAACTTGGTATTGGAGGCGGGGCCAGCCAAAACCATGGTATTAGAGGTGGGGCCAACCAAAACCATGTAACTGGAGGCAGGGCCAGCCAAAACCAGGGATCTGGAGGCGGGGCAAGCCAAAACCATGTAACTGGAGGTGGGGCCAACCAAACCCATGGTATTGGAGGTGGGACCAGCCAAAACCATGTAACTGGAGGCGGGGCCAGCCAAAACCATGGATCTGGAGGCGGGGCCACCAGTATCAATGTAACTGGAGGTGGGGCCATCCAAAACCATGGTATTGGAGGTGGGGACAGCCAAAACCATGGTATTGGGGAAGGGGCCAGCCAAAACCAAGGTATTTGAGGCGGCGCAAGCCAAAACAATGTAACTGGAGGCTGGGCCAGCCAAAACCATGTAACTGGAGGCGGGGCCAGCCAAACCCATGTTATTGGAGGTGGGGCAAACCAAAACTATGTAACTGGAGGCGAGGCCAGCCAAAACCATGTAACTGGAGGCGGGGCCAGCCAAAACCATGGTATTGGAGGCGGGGCCAGCCAAAATCATGTAACTGGAGGCGGGGCCATCCAAAACCATGGTATTGGAGGCGGGTCCAGCCAAAACCATGTAACTGGAGGCGGGGCCAGCCAAAACCATGATATTGGAGGCGGGGACAATCAAAACCATCATATTGGAAGCAGGGTCAGCCAAAACCATGGTATTGGAGGTGGGGCCAGCCAAAACCATGCAAATGGAGGTGGGGCCAGCGAAAACCATGGAACACCTTGTCACCATGGAACACCTTGTAACCATGGAACTGGAGGCGGGACCAGCCAAAACCATGGTATTGGAGACGGGGCCAGCCAAACCATGGAACTGGAGGCGGGCCAGCAATAACCATTGAACTGGAGGCGGTGCCAGCCAAAACCATGGATCTGGAGGCAGGGCCAGCCAAAATCATGGCATTGCAGGCGGGGCCAGCCAAAATCATGGCATTGGAGGCGGGGCCAGCCAAAACCATGGTATTGGAGGCAGGGCCAGCCAAAACCATTGTATTGGAGGCCGGGCAAGCCAAAACTATGTCACTGGAGGCGGTGCCAGCCAAAACCATGAAACTGGAGGTGGGGCCACCCATATCCATGTAACTGGAGGCGGGCCAGCCAAAACCATGATATTGGAGGCGGGGCCAGCCAAAACCATGTAACTGGAGGCAGGGCCAGCCAAAACCATGGAACTAGAGGCGGGGCCAGCCAAAACCATGGAACTGGAGGCAGGGCCCCCGTATCCATGTAACTGGAGGTGGGGCCAGCCAAAACCATGGCATTGGAGGCGGGGCCCGCCAAAACCATGGTATTGGAGGCGAGGCCAGCCAAAACCATGGTATTGAAAGCGGGGCCACCCAAAACCATGGTATTGGAGGTGGGGCCACCCAAAACCATGTAACTGGAGGCAGGGCCAGCCAAAACCAGGGATCTGGAGGCGAGGCCAGCCAAAACCATGTAACTGGAGGCGGGGCCAGCCAAAACCATGGATCTGGAGGCAGGGCTAGCCAAAACCAATGTATTGGAGGCAGGGCTAGCCAAAACCAATGTATTGGAGGCAGGGCCAGCCAAAACCATGTTACTGGAGGCAGGGCCTGCCAAAACCATGATATTGGAGGCAGGGCCAGCCAAAACCATGGTATTGGAGGCGGGGCCAGCCAAAATCATGGTATTGGAGGCGGGGCCAGTCAAAACCATGGATTTGGAGGCGGGGCCAGCCAAAACCATTGTATTGGAGGCAGGGACAGCCAAAACTATGTAACTGGAGGCGGGGCCAGACAAAACCATGAAACTGGAGGATGGGCCACCTATATCCATGTAACTGGAGGCAGGGCCAGCCAAAACCATGGTATTGGAGGCGGGGCCAGCCAAAACCATGGTATTGGAGGCGGGGCCAGCCAAAACCATGTAACTGGAGGCAGGGCCAGCCAGAACCATGGGACTAGAGGCGGGGCCAGCCAAAACCATGGAACTGGAGTGGGGGCCCCCCGTATCCATGTAACTGGAGGCGGGGCCAGCCACAACCATGGCATTGGAGGTAGGGCCAGCCAAAAGCCTGGTATTGGAGGCGGGGCCAGCCAAAACCATGGTATTGGAGGTGGGGCCAACCAAAACCATGTAACTGGAGGCAGGGCCAGCAAAAACCAGGGATCTGGAGGCGGGGCCAGCCAAAACCATGTAACTGGAGGCGGGGCCAGACAAAACCATGGAAATGGAGGCGGGGCCATCCAAAACCATGGTATTGGAGGTGGGGCCAGCCAAAACCATGGTATTGGAAACGGGGCCAGCAAAAACCAAGGTATTGGAGGCGGCGCAAGCCAAAAACATGTAACTGGAGGCGGGGCAGCCAAAAGCATATAACTGGAGGTGGGGCCAACCAAACCCATGGTATTGGAGGCGGGGCCAGCCAAAACCATGGTATTGGAGGCGGGGCCAGCCAAAACCATGTAACTGGAGGCGGGGCCAGTCAAAACCATGATATTGGAGGCGGGGCCAATCAAAACCATCATATTGGAGTCGGGGCCAGCCAAAACCATGGTATTTTAGGCAGTGCCATCTAAAACCATGGTATTGGAGGCGGGGTCAGCCAAAACCATGGTATTGGAGGTGGGGCCAGCCAAAACCATGCAAATGGAGGTGGGGCCAGCCAAAACCATGAAACACCTTGTCACCATGGAACACCTTGTAACCATGGAACTGGAGGCGGGACCAGCCAAAACCAAGGTATTGGAGACAGGGCCAGCCAAACCATGGAACTGGAGGCGGGCCAGCAAAAACCATTGAACTGGAGGCGGTGCCAGCCAAAACCATGGATCTGGAGGCAGGGCCAGCCAAAACCAATGTATTGGAGGCGGGGTTAGCCAAAACCATGGTATTGGGCGGGGCCAGCCAAAACCATGGTATTGGAGGCGGGGCCAGCCAAAACCATGTTACTGGAGGCAGGGCCAGCCAAAACCATGGTATTGGAGGCAGGGCCAGCCAAAACCATGATATTGGAAGCAGGGCAAGTCAAAACCATGGTATTGGAGGCGTGGCCAGCCAAAATCATGGTATTGGAGGCGGGGCCAGCCAAAACCATGGTATTGGAGGCGGGGCCAGCCGAAACCATGGTATTGGAGGCGGGGCAAAACAAAACCATGTAATTGGAGGTGGGTCCAGCCAAAACCATGGTATTGGAGGCAGGGCCAGCCAAAACCATGTAACTGGAGGCGGGGCCAGCCAAAACCATGGTATTGGAGGCGGGGCCAGCCAAAACCATGGTATTGGAGGCGGGGCCAGCCAAAATCATGGTATTTTAGGCAGTGCCAGCTAAAACCATGGTATTGGAGGCGGGGCCAGCCAAAACCATGGTATTGGAGACAGGGTCAGCCAAAACCATGTAAATGGAGGTGGGGTCAGCCAAAACCATGGAACACCTTGTCACCATGGAACACCTTGTAACCATGGAACTGGAGACGGGGCCAGCCAAAACCATGGTATCGGAGACGGGGCCATCCAAACCATGGAACTGGAGGCAGGCCCAGCCAAAACCATCGAACTGGAGGCGGGGCCAGCCAAAACCATGGATCTGGAGGAAGGGCTAGCCGAAACCAATGTATTGGAGGAAGGGCTAGCCAAAACCAATGTATTGGAGGCGGGGTCAGCCAAAACCATGTTACTGGAGGCAGGGCCAGACAAAACCATGATATTGAAGGCGGGGCCAGCCAAAACCATTGTATTGGAGGCAGGGCCAGCCAAAACCATGGTATTGGAGGCGGGGCCAGCCAAAATCATGGCATTGGAGGCGGGGCCAGCCAAAACCATGGTATTGGAGGCGGGGCCAGCCAAAACCATTGTATTGGAGGCGGGGCCAGCCAAAACTATGTAACTGGAGGCCGGGCCAGCCAAAACCATGGTATCGGAGACAGGGCCATCCAAACCATGGAACTGGAGGCAGGGCCAGCCAAAACCTTCGAACTGGAGGCGGGGCCAGCCAAAACCATGGATCTGGAGGCAGGGCTAGCCAAAACCAATATATTGGAGGCAGGGCTAGCTAAAACCAATGTATTGGAGGCGGGGCCAGCCAAAACCATGTTACTGGAGGCAGGGCCAGCCAAAACCATGATATTGGAGGCGGGGCCAGCCAAAACCTTGTTACTGGCGGCAGGGCCAGCCAAAACCATGGTATTGGAGGCGGGGCCAGCCAAAATCATGGCATTGGAGGCAGGGCCAGCCAAAACCATGGTATTGGAGGCAGGGCCAGCCAGAACCATGGAACTGGAGGCGGGGTCAACCAAAACCATGGTATTGGAGGCGGGGCCAACCATATCCATGTAACTGGAGGCGGGGCCAGCCAAAACCATGGAACTGGAGGCGGGGCCAGCCAAACCATGGAACTGGAGGCGGGGCCACCCGTATCTGTGTAACTGGAGGCGGGGCCAGCCAAAACTATGGTATTGGAGGCGGGGCCAGCCAAAACCATGGTATTGGAGGCGGGGCCAGCCAAAATCATGGTATTTTAGGCAGTGCCAGCTAAAACCATGGTATTGGAGGCGGGGCCAGCCAAAATCATGGTATTGGAGGCGGGGCCAGCCAAAACCATGTAACTGGAGGAGGGTCCACCCAAAACCATGGTATTGGAGGCAGGGCCAGCCAAAACCATGTAACTGGAGGCGGGGCCAGCCAAAACCATGGTATTGGAGGCGGGGCCAGCCAAAACCATGGAATTGGAGGCGGGGCCAGCCAAAATCATGGTATTTTAGGCAGTGCCAGCTAAAACCATGGTATTGGAGGCGGGGCCAGCCAAAACCATGGTATTGGAGACGGGGCCAGCCAAAACCATGTAAATGGAGGTGGGGCCAGCCAAAACCATGGAACACCTTGTCACCATGGAACACCTTGTAACCATGGAACTGGAGACGGGGCCAGCCAAAACCATGGTATCGGAGACGGGGCCATCCAAACCATGGAACTGGAGGCAGGGCCAGCCAAAACCATCAAACTGGAGGCGGGGCCAGCCAAAACCATGGATCTGGAGGCAGGGATAGCCAAAACCAATATATTGGAGGAAGGGCTAGCCAAAACCAATGTATTGGAGGCGGGGCCAGCCAAAACCATGTTACTGGAGGCAGGGCCAGACAAAACCATGATATTGGAGGCGGGGCCAGCCAAAACCATGGTATTGGTGGCAGGGCCAGCCAAAACCATGGTATTGGGGGCGGGGCCAGCCAAAATCATGGCATTGGAGGCAGGGCCAGCCAAAACCATGGAATTGGAGGCGGGGCCAGCCAAAACCATTGTATTGGAGGCGGGGCCAGCCAAAACCATGTAACTGGAGGCCGGGCCAGCCAAAACCATGGTATCTGAGACGGGGCCATCCAAACCATGGAACTGGAGGCAGGGCCAGCCAAAACTTTCGAACTGGAGGAGGGTCCAGCCAAAACCATGGTATTGGAGGCAGGGCCAGCCAAAACCATGTAACTGGAGGCGGGGCAAGCCAAAACCATGGTATTGGAGGCGGGGCCAGCCAAAACCATGGTATTGGAGGCGGGGCCAGCCAAAATCATGGTATTTTAGGCAGTGCCAGCTAAAACCATGGTATTGGAGGCGGGGCCAGCCAAAACCATGGTATTGGAGACAGGGCCAGCCAAAACCATGTAAATGGAGGTGGGGCCAGCCAAAACCATGGAACACCTTGTCACCATGGAACACCTTGTAACCATGGAACTGGAGACGGGGCCAGCCAAAACCATGGTATCGGAGACGGGGCCATCCAAACCATGGAACTGGAGGCAGGCCCAGCCAAAACCATCGAACTGGAGGCGGGGCCAGCCAAAACCATGGATCTGCAGGAAGGGCTAGCCAAAACCAATGTATTGGAGGAAGGGCTAGCCAAAACCAATGTATTGGAGGCGGGGTCAGCCAAAACCATGTTACTGGAGGCAGGGCCAGACAAAACCATGATATTGAAGGCGGGGCCAGCCAAAACCATTGTATTGGAGGCAGGGCCAGCCAAAACCATGGTATTGGAGGCGGGACCAGCCAAAATCATGGCATTGGAGGCGGGGCCAGCCAAAACCATGGTATTGGAGGCGGGGCCAGCCAAAACCATTGTATTGGAGGCGGGGCCATCCAAACCATGGAACTGGAGTCAGGGCGAGCCAAAACTTTCGAACTGGAGGCGGGGCCAGCCAAAACCATGGATCTGGAGGCAGGGCTAGCCAAAACCAATATATTGGAGGCGGGGCTAGCTAAAACCAATGTATTGGAGGCGGGGCCAGCCAAAACTATGTAACTGGAGGCCGGGCCAGCCAAAACCATGGTATCGGAGACAGGGCCATCCAAACCATGGAACTGGAGTCAGGGCCAGCCAAAACTTTCGAACTGGAGGCGGGGCCAGCCAAAACCATGGATCTGGAGGCAGGGCTAGCCAAAACCAATATATTGGAGGCGGGGCTAGCTAAAACCAATGTATTGGAGGCGGGGCCAGCCAAAACCATGTTACTGGAGGCAGGGCCAGCCAAAACCATGATATTGGAGGCGGGGCCAGCCAAAATCATGGTATTTTAGGCAGTGCCAGCTAAAACCATGGTATTGGAGGCGGGGCAGCCAAAACCATGGTATTGGAGACAGGGCCAGCCAAAACCATGTAAATGGAGGTGGGGCCAGCCAAAACCATGGAACACCTTGTCACCATGGAACACCTTGTCACCATGGAACACCTTGTAACCATGGAACTGGCGATGGGGCCAGCCAAAACCATGGTATCGGAGACGGGGGCATCCAAACCATGGAACTGGAGACGGGGCCAGCCAAAACCATGGTATCGGAGACGGGGCCATCCAAACCATGGAACTGGAGGCAGGCCCAGCCAAAACCACTGAACTGGAGGCGGGGCCAGCCAAAACCATAGATCTGGAGGAAGGGCTAGCCAAAACCAATGTATTGGAGGAAGGGCTAGCCAAAACCAATGTATTGGAGGCAGGGCCAGACAAAACCATGATATTGAAGGCTGGGCCAGCCAAAACCATTGTATTGGAGGCAGGGCCAGTCAAAACCATGGTATTGGAGGCGGGGCCAGCCAAAATCATGGCATTGGAGGCGGGGCCAGCCAAAACCATGGTATTGGAGGCGGGGCCAGCCAAAACCATTGTATTGGAGGCGGGGCCAGCCAAAACTATGTAAGTGGAGGCCGGGCCAACCAAAACCATGGTATCGGAGACAGGGCCATCCAAACCATGGAACTGGAGGCGGGGCCAGCCAAAACCATGGATCTGGAGGCAGGGATAGCCAAAACCAATATATTGGAGGAAGGGCTAGCCAAAACCAATGTATTGGAGGCGGGGCCAGCCAAAACCATGTTAGTGGAGGCAGGGCCAGACAAAACCATGATATTGGAGGCGGGGCCAGCCAAAACCATGGTATTGGAGGCAGGGCCAGCCAAAACCATGGTATTGGGGGCGGGGCCAGCCAAAATCATGGCATTGGAGGCGGGGCCAGCCAAAACCATGGAATTGGAGGCGGGGCCAGCCGAAACCATTGTATTGGAGGCAGGGCCAGCCAAAACCATGTAACTGGAGGCCGGGCCAGCCAAAACCATGGTATCGGAGACGGGGCCATCCAAACCATGGAACTGGAGGCAGGGCCAGCCAAAACTTTCGAACTGGAGGAGGGTCCAGCCAAAACCATGGTATTGGAGGCAGGGCCAGCCAAAACCATGTAACTGGAGGCGGGGCCAGCCAAAACCATGGTATTGGAGGCGGGGCCAGCCAAAACCATGGTATTGGAGGCGGGGCCAGCCAGAATCATGGTATTTTAGGCAGTGCCAGATAAAACCATGGTATTGGAGACGGGGCCAGCCAAAACCATGGTATTGGAGACAGGGCCAGCCAAAACCATGTAAATGGAGGTGGGGCCAGCCAAAACCATGGAACACCTTGTCACCATGGAACACCTTGTAACCATGGAACTGGAGATGGGGCCAGCCAAAACCATGGTATCGGAGACGGGGCCATCCAAACCATGGAACTGGAGGCAGGCCCAGCCAAAACCATCGAACTGGAGGCGGGGCCAGCCAAAACTATGGATCTGGAGGAAGGGCTAGCCAAAACCAATGTATTGGAGGAAGGGCTAGCCAAAACCAATGTATTGGAGGCTGGGCCAGCCAAAACCATGTTACTGGAGGCAGGGCCAGACAAAACCATGATATTGAAGGCGGGGCCAGCCAAAACCATGGTATTGGCGGCAGGGCCAGCCAAAACCATGGTATTGGGGGCGGGGCCAGCCAAAATCATGGCATTGGAGGCGGGGCCAGCCAAAACCATGGAATTGGAGGCGGGGCCAGCCAAAACCATTGTATTGGAGGCGGGGCCAGCCAAAACCATGTAACTGGAGGCCGGGCCAGCCAAAACCATGGTATCTGAGACGGGGCCATCCAAACCATGGAACTGGAGGCAGGGCCAGCCAAAACTTTCGAACTGGAGGAGGGTCCAGCCAAAACCATGGTATTGGAGGCAGGGCCAGCCAAAACCATGTAACTGGAGGCGGGGCAAGCCAAAACCATGGTATTGGAGGCGGGGCCAGCCAAAACCATGGTATTGGAGGCGGGGCCAGCCAAAATCATGGTATTTTAGGCAGTGCCAGCTAAAACCATGGTATTGGAGGCGGGGCCAGCCAAAACCATGGTATTGGAGACAGGGCCAGCCAAAACCATGTAAATGGAGGTGGGGCCAGCCAAAACCATGGAACACCTTGTCACCATGGAACACCTTGTAACCATGGAACTGGAGACGGGGCCAGCCAAAACCATGGTATCGGAGACGGGGCCATCCAAACCATGGAACTGGAGGCAGGCCCAGCCAAAACCATCGAACTGGAGGCGGGGCCAGCCAAAACCATGGATCTGCAGGAAGGGCTAGCCAAAACCAATGTATTGGAGGAAGGGCTAGCCAAAACCAATGTATTGGAGGCGGGGTCAGCCAAAACCATGTTACTGGAGGCAGGGCCAGACAAAACCATGATATTGAAGGCGGGGCCAGCCAAAACCATTGTATTGGAGGCAGGGCCAGCCAAAACCATGGTATTGGAGGCGGGGCCAGCCAAAATCATGGCATTGGAGGCGGGGCCAGCCAAAACCATGGTATTGGAGGCGGGGCCAGCCAAAACCATTGTATTGGAGGCGGGGCCATCCAAACCATGGAACTGGAGTCAGGGCCAGCCAAAACTTTCGAACTGGAGGCGGGGCCAGCCAAAACCATGGATCTGGAGGCAGGGCTAGCCAAAACCAATATATTGGAGGCGGGGCTAGCTAAAACCAATGTATTGGAGGCGGGGCCAGCCAAAACTATGTAACTGGAGGCCGGGCCAGCCAAAACCATGGTATCGGAGACAGGGCCATCCAAACCATGGAACTGGAGTCAGGGCCAGCCAAAACTTTCGAACTGGAGGCGGGGCCAGCCAAAACCATGGATCTGGAGGCAGGGCTAGCCAAAACCAATATATTGGAGGCGGGGCTAGCTAAAACCAATGTATTGGAGGCGGGGCCAGCCAAAACCATGTTACTGGAGGCAGGGCCAGCCAAAACCATGATATTGGAGGCGGGGCCAGCCAAAATCATGGTATTTTAGGCAGTGCCAGCTAAAACCATGGTATTGGAGGCGGGGCAGCCAAAACCATGGTATTGGAGACAGGGCCAGCCAAAACCATGTAAATGGAGGTGGGGCCAGCCAAAACCATGGAACACCTTGTCACCATGGAACACCTTGTCACCATGGAACACCTTGTAACCATGGAACTGGCGATGGGGCCAGCCAAAACCATGGTATCGGAGACGGGGCCATCCAAACCATGGAACTGGAGACGGGGCCAGCCAAAACCATGGTATCGGAGACGGGGCCATCCAAACCATGGAACTGGAGGCAGGCCCAGCCAAAACCACTGAACTGGAGGCGGGGCCAGCCAAAACCATAGATCTGGAGGAAGGGCTAGCCAAAACCAATGTATTGGAGGAAGGGCTAGCCAAAACCAATGTATTGGAGGCAGGGCCAGACAAAACCATGATATTGAAGGCTGGGCCAGCCAAAACCATTGTATTGGAGGCAGGGCCAGTCAAAACCATGGTATTGGAGGCGGGGCCAGCCAAAATCATGGCATTGGAGGCGGGGCCAGCCAAAACCATGGTATTGGAGGCGGGGCCAGCCAAAACCATTGTATTGGAGGCGGGGCCAGCCAAAACTATGTAAGTGGAGGCCGGGCCAACCAAAACCATGGTATCGGAGACAGGGCCATCCAAACCATGGAACTGGAGGCGGGGCCAGCCAAAACCATGGATCTGGAGGCAGGGATAGCCAAAACCAATATATTGGAGGAAGGGCTAGCCAAAACCAATGTATTGGAGGCGGGGCCAGCCAAAACCATGTTAGTGGAGGCAGGGCCAGACAAAACCATGATATTGGAGGCGGGGCCAGCCAAAACCATGGTATTGGAGGCAGGGCCAGCCAAAACCATGGTATTGGGGGCGGGGCCAGCCAAAATCATGGCATTGGAGGCGGGGCCAGCCAAAACCATGGAATTGGAGGCGGGGCCAGCCAAAACCATTGTATTGGAGGCGGGGCCAGCCAAAACCATGTAACTGGAGGCCGGGCCAGCCAAAACCATGGTATCGGAGACGGGGCCATCCAAACCATGGAACTGGAGGCAGGGCCAGCCAAAACTTTCGAACTGGAGGAGGGTCCAGCCAAAACCATGGTATTGGAGGCAGGGCCAGCCAAAACCATGTAACTGGAGGCGGGGCCAGCCAAAACCATGGTATTGGAGGCGGGGCCAGCCAAAACCATGGTATTGGAGGCGGGGCCAGCCAAAATCATGGTATTTTAGGCAGTGCCAGATAAAACCATGGTATTGGAGGCGGGGCCAGCCAAAACCATGGTATTGGAGACAGGGCCAGCAAAAACCATGTAAATGGAGGTGGGGCCAGCCAAAACCATGGAACACCTTGTCACCATGGAACACCTTGTAACCATGGAACTGGAGATGGGGCCAGCCAAAACCATGGTATCGGAGACGGGGCCATCCAAACCATGGAACTGGAGGCAGGCCCAGCCAAAACCATCGAACTGGAGGCGGGGCCAGCCAAAACCATGGATCTGGAGGAAGGGCTAGCCAAAACCAATGTATTGGAGGAAGGGCTAGCCAAAACCAATGTATTGGAGGCAGGGCCAGCCAAAACCATGTTACTGGAGGCAGGGCCAGACAAAACCATGATATTGAAGGTGGGGCCAGCCAAAACCATTGTATTGGAGGCAGGGCCAGCCAAAACCATGGTATTGGAGGCGGGGCCAGCCAAAATCATGGCATTGGAGGCGGGGCCAGCCAAAACCATGGTATTGGAGGCGGGACCAGCCAAAACCATTGTATTGGAGGCGGGGCCAGCCAAAACTATGTAAGTGGAGGCCGGGCCAGCCAAAACCATGGTATCGGAGACAGGGCCATCCAAACCATGGAACTGGAGGCAGGGCCAGCCAAAACTTTCGAACTGGAGGCGGGGCCAGCCAAAACCATGGATCTGGAGGCAGGGCTATCCAAAACCAATATATTGGAGGCAGGGCTAGCTAAAACCAATGTATTGGAGGCGGGGCCAGCCAAAACCATGTTACTGGAGGCAGGGCCAGCCAAAACCATGATATTGGAGGCGGGGCCAGCCAAAACCATGTTACTGGAGGCAGGGCCAGCGAAAACCATGGTATTGGAGGCGGGGCCAGCCAAAATCATGGCATTGGAGGCAGGGCCAGCCAAAACCATGGTATTGGAGGCGGGGCCAGCCAAAACCATTGTATTGGAGGCGGGACCAGCCAAAACTATGTAACTGGAGGCGGGGCCAGCCAAAACCATGAAACTGGAGGTGGGGCCACCCATATCCATGTAACTGGAGGCGGGCCAGCCAAAACCATGATAGTCGGGGCCAGCCAAAACCATGGTATTGGAGGCGGGGCCAGCCAAAACCATGTAACTGGAGGCAGGGCCAGCCAAAACCATGGAACTAGAGGCGGGGCCAGCCAAAACCATGGCATTAGAGGCGGGGCCCGCCAAAACCATGTTATTGGAGGCGAGGCCAGCCAAAACCATGGTATTGGAGGTGGGGCCACCCAAAACCATGTAACTGGAGGCAGGGCCTGCCAAAACCATGATATTGGAGGTGGGGCCAGCCAAAACCATGGTATTGGAGGCAGGTCCAGCCAAAACCATGGTATTGGAGGCGGGGCCAGCCAAAATCATGGTATTGGAGGCAGGGCCAGCCAAAACCATGGATTTGGAGGTGGGGCCAGCCAAAACCATTGTATTGGAGGCGGGGCCAGCCAAAACTATGTAACTGGAGGCGGGGCCAGCCAAAACCATGAAACTGGAGGTGGGGCCACCCATATCCATGTAACTGGAGGCAGGGCCATCCAAAACCATGGTATTGGAGGCGGGGCCAGCCAAAACCATGGTATTGGAGGCGGGGCAAGCCAAAACCATGTAACTGGAGGCAAGGCCAGCCAAAACCATGGAACTAGAGGCGGGGCCAGCCAAAACCATGGAACTGGAGGCGGGGCCCCCGTATCCATGTAAATGGAGGCGGGGCCAGCCAAAATCATGGCATTGGAGGTGGGACCAGCCAAAAACTTGGTATTGGAGGCGGGGCCAGCCAAAACCATGGTATTAGAGGTGGGGCCAACCAAAACCATGTAACTGGAGGCAGGGCCAGCCAAAACCAGGGATCTGGAGGCGGGGCAAGCCAAAACCATGTAACTGGAGGTGGGGCCAACCAAACCCATGGTATTGGAGGTGGGACCAGCCAAAACCATGTAACTGGAGGCGGGGCCAGCCAAAACCATGGATCTGGAGGCGGGGCCACCAGTATCAATGTAACTGGAGGTGGGGCCATCCAAAACCATGGTATTGGAGGTGGGGACAGCCAAAACCATGGTATTGGGGAAGGGGCCAGCCAAAACCAAGGTATTTGAGGCGGCGCAAGCCAAAACAATGTAACTGGAGGCTGGGCCAGCCAAAACCATGTAACTGGAGGCGGGGCCAGCCAAACCCATGTTATTGGAGGTGGGGCAAACCAAAACTATGTAACTGGAGGCGAGGCCAGCCAAAACCATGTAACTGGAGGCGGGGCCAGCCAAAACCATGGTATTGGAGGCGGGGCCAGCCAAAATCATGTAACTGGAGGCGGGGCCATCCAAAACCATGGTATTGGAGGCGGGTCCAGCCAAAACCATGTAACTGGAGGCGGGGCCAGCCAAAACCATGATATTGGAGGCGGGGACAATCAAAACCATCATATTGGAAGCAGGGTCAGCCAAAACCATGGTATTGGAGGTGGGGCCAGCCAAAACCATGCAAATGGAGGTGGGGCCAGCGAAAACCATGGAACACCTTGTCACCATGGAACACCTTGTAACCATGGAACTGGAGGCGGGACCAGCCAAAACCATGGTATTGGAGACGGGGCCAGCCAAACCATGGAACTGGAGGCGGGCCAGCAATAACCATTGAACTGGAGGCGGTGCCAGCCAAAACCATGGATCTGGAGGCAGGGCCAGCCAAAATCATGGCATTGCAGGCGGGGCCAGCCAAAATCATGGCATTGGAGGCGGGGCCAGCCAAAACCATGGTATTGGAGGCAGGGCCAGCCAAAACCATTGTATTGGAGGCCGGGCAAGCCAAAACTATGTCACTGGAGGCGGTGCCAGCCAAAACCATGAAACTGGAGGTGGGGCCACCCATATCCATGTAACTGGAGGCGGGCCAGCCAAAACCATGATATTGGAGGCGGGGCCAGCCAAAACCATGTAACTGGAGGCAGGGCCAGCCAAAACCATGGAACTAGAGGCGGGGCCAGCCAAAACCATGGAACTGGAGGCAGGGCCCCCGTATCCATGTAACTGGAGGTGGGGCCAGCCAAAACCATGGCATTGGAGGCGGGGCCCGCCAAAACCATGGTATTGGAGGCGAGGCCAGCCAAAACCATGGTATTGAAAGCGGGGCCACCCAAAACCATGGTATTGGAGGTGGGGCCGCCCAAAACCATGTAACTGGAGGCAGGGCCAGCCAAAACCAGGGATCTGGAGGCGAGGCCAGCCAAAACCATGTAACTGGAGGCGGGGCCAGCCAAAACCATGGATCTGGAGGCAGGGCTAGCCAAAACCAATGTATTGGAGGCAGGGCTAGCCAAAACCAATGTATTGGAGGCAGGGCCAGCCAAAACCATGTTACTGGAGGCAGGGCCTGCCAAAACCATGATATTGGAGGCAGGGCCAGCCAAAACCATGGTATTGGAGGCGGGGCCAGCCAAAATCATGGTATTGGAGGCGAGGCCAGTCAAAACCATGGATTTGGAGGCGGGGCCAGCCAAAACCATTGTATTGGAGGCAGGGACAGCCAAAACTATGTAACTGGAGGCGGGGCCAGACAAAACCATGAAACTGGAGGATGGGCCACCTATATCCATGTAACTGGAGGCAGGGCCAGCCAAAACCATGGTATTGGAGGCGGGGCCAGCCAAAACCATGGTATTGGAGGCGGGGCCAGCCAAAACCATGTAACTGGAGGCAGGGCCAGCCAGAACCATGGGACTAGAGGCGGGGCCAGCCAAAACCATGGAACTGGAGTGGGGGCCCCCCGTATCCATGTAACTGGAGGCGGGGCCAGCCACAACCATGGCATTGGAGGTAGGGCCAGCCAAAAGCCTGGTATTGGAGGCGGGGCCAGCCAAAACCATGGTATTGGAGGTGGGGCCAACCAAAACCATGTAACTGGAGGCAGGGCCAGCAAAAACCAGGGATCTGGAGGCGGGGCCAGCCAAAACCATGTAACTGGAGGCGGGGCCAGACAAAACCATGGAAATGGAGGCGGGGCCATCCAAAACCATGGTATTGGAGGTGGGGCCAGCCAAAACCATGGTATTGGAGGCAGGGCCAGCCAGAACCATGGAACTGGAGGCGGGGTCAACCAAAACCATGGTATTGGAGGCGGGGCCAACCATATCCATGTAACTGGAGGCGGTGCCAGCCAAAACCATGGAACTGGAGGCGGGGCCAGCCAAACCATGGAACTGGAGGCGGGGCCACCCGTATCTGTGTAACTGGAGGCGGGGCCAGCCAAAACTATGGTATTGGAGGCGGGGCCAGCCAAAACCATGGTATTGGAGGCGGGGCCAGCCAAAATCATGGTATTTTAGGCAGTGCCAGCTAAAACCATGGTATTGGAGGCGGGGCCCGCCAAAATCATGGTATTGGAGGCGGGGCCAGCCAAAACCATGTAACTGGAGGAGGGTCCACCCAAAACCATGGTATTGGAGGCAGGGCCAGCCAAAACCATGTAACTGGAGGCGGGGCCAGCCAAAACCATGGTATTGGAGGCGGGGCCAGCCAAAACCATGGAATTGGAGGCGGGGCCAGCCAAAATCATGGTATTTTAGGCAGTGCCAGCTAAAACCATGGTATTGGAGGCGGGGCCAGCCAAAACCATGGTATTGGAGACGGGGCCAGCCAAAACCATGTAAATGGAGGTGGGGCCAGCCAAAACCATGGAACACCTTGTCACCATGGAACACCTTGTAACCATGGAACTGGAGACGGGGCCAGCCAAAACCATGGTATCGGAGACGGGGCCATCCAAACCATGGAACTGGAGGCAGGGCCAGCCAAAACCATCAAACTGGAGGCGGGGCCAGCCAAAACCATGGATCTGGAGGCAGGGATAGCCAAAACCAATATATTGGAGGAAGGGCTAGCCAAAACCAATGTATTGGAGGCGGGGCCAGCCAAAACCATGTTACTGGAGGCAGGGCCAGACAAAACCATGATATTGGAGGCGGGGCCAGCCAAAACCATTGTATTGGCGGCAGGGCCAGCCAAAACCATGGTATTGGGGGCGGGGCCAGCCAAAATCATGGCATTGGAGGCGGGGCCAGCCAAAACCATGGAATTGGAGGCGGGGCCAGCCAAAACCATTGTATTGGAGGCGGGGCCAGCCAAAACCATGTAACTGGAGGCCGGGCCAGCCAAAACCATGGTATCTGAGACGGGGCCATCCAAACCATGGAACTGGAGGCAGGGCCAGCCAAAACTTTCGAACTGGAGGAGGGTCCAGCCAAAACCATGGTATTGGAGGCAGGGCCAGCCAAAACCATGTAACTGGAGGCGGGGCAAGCCAAAACCATGGTATTGGAGGCGGGGCCAGCCAAAACCATGGTATTGGAGGCGGGGCCAGCCAAAATCATGGTATTTTAGGCAGTGCCAGCTAAAACCATGGTATTGGAGGCGGGGCCAGCCAAAACCATGGTATTGGAGACAGGGCCAGCCAAAACCATGTAAATGGAGGTGGGGCCAGCCAAAACCATGGAACACCTTGTCACCATGGAACACCTTGTAACCATGGAACTGGAGATGGGGCCAGCCAAAACCATGGTATCGGAGACGGGGCCATCCAAACCATGGAACTGGAGGCAGGCCCAGCCAAAACCATCGAACTGGAGGCGGGGCCAGCCAAAACTATGGATCTGGAGGAAGGGCTAGCCAAAACCAATGTATTGGAGGAAGGGCTAGCCAAAACCAATGTATTGGAGGCTGGGCCAGCCAAAACCATGTTACTGGAGGCAGGGCCAGACAAAACCATGATATTGAAGGCGGGGCCAGCCAAAACCATGGTATTGGCGGCAGGGCCAGCCAAAACCATGGTATTGGGGGCGGGGCCAGCCAAAATCATGGCATTGGAGGCGGGGCCAGCCAAAACCATGGAAATGGAGGCGGGGCCAGCCAAAACCATTGTATTGGAGGCGGGGCCAGCCAAAACCATGTAACTGGAGGCCGGGCCAGCCAAAACCATGGTATCTGAGACGGGGCCATCCAAACCATGGAACTGGAGGCAGGGCCAGCCAAAACTTTCGAACTGGAGGCGGGGCAAGCCAAAACCATGGTATTGGAGGCGGGGCCAGCCAAAACCATGGTATTGGAGGCGGGGCCAGCCAAAATCATGGTATTTTAGGCAGTGCCAGCTAAAACCATGGTATTGGAGGCGGGGCCAGCCAAAACCATGGTATTGGAGACAGGGCCAGCCAAAACCATGTAAATGGAGGTGGGGCCAGCCAAAACCATGGAACACCTTGTCACCATGGAACACCTTGTAACCATGGAACTGGAGACGGGGCCAGCCAAAACCATGGTATCGGAGACGGGGCCATCCAAACCATGGAACTGGAGGCAGGCCCAGCCAAAACCATCGAACTGGAGGCGGGGCCAGCCAAAACCATGGATCTGCAGGAAGGGCTAGCCAAAACCAATGTATTGGAGGAAGGGCTAGCCAAAACCAATGTATTGGAGGCGGGGTCAGCCAAAACCATGTTACTGGAGGCAGGGCCAGACAAAACCATGATATTGAAGGCGGGGCCAGCCAAAACCATTGTATTGGAGGCAGGGCCAGCCAAAACCATGGTATTGGAGGCGGGGCCAGCCAAAATCATGGCATTGGAGGCGGGGCCAGCCAAAACCATGGTATTGGAGGCGGGGCCAGCCAAAACCATTGTATTGGAGGCGGGGCCATCCAAACCATGGAACTGGAGTCAGGGCGAGCCAAAACTTTCGAACTGGAGGCGGGGCCAGCCAAAACCATGGATCTGGAGGCAGGGCTAGCCAAAACCAATATATTGGAGGCGGGGCTAGCTAAAACCAATGTATTGGAGGCGGGGCCAGCCAAAACTATGTAACTGGAGGCCGGGCCAGCCAAAACCATGGTATCGGAGACAGGGCCATCCAAACCATGGAACTGGAGTCAGGGCCAGCCAAAACTTTCGAACTGGAGGCGGGGCCAGCCAAAACCATGGATCTGGAGGCAGGGCTAGCCAAAACCAATATATTGGAGGCGGGGCTAGCTAAAACCAATGTATTGGAGGCGGGGCCAGCCAAAACCATGTTACTGGAGGCAGGGCCAGCCAAAACCATGATATTGGAGGCGGGGCCAGCCAAAATCATGGTATTTTAGGCAGTGCCAGCTAAAACCATGGTATTGGAGGCGGGGCAGCCAAAACCATGTTACTGGAGGCAGGGCCAGCCAAAACCATGATATTGGAGGCGGGGCCAGCCAAAATCATGGTATTTTAGGCAGTGCCAGCTAAAACCATGGTATTGGAGGCGGGGCAGCCAAAACCATGGTATTGGAGACAGGGCCAGCCAAAACCATGTAAATGGAGGTGGGGCCAGCCAAAACCATGGAACACCTTGTCACCATGGAACACCTTGTCACCATGGAACACCTTGTAACCATGGAACTGGCGATGGGGCCAGCCAAAACCATGGTATCGGAGACGGGGGCATCCAAACCATGGAACTGGAGACGGGGCCAGCCAAAACCATGGTATCGGAGACGGGGCCATCCAAACCATGGAACTGGAGGCAGGCCCAGCCAAAACCACTGAACTGGAGGCGGGGCCAGCCAAAACCATAGATCTGGAGGAAGGGCTAGCCAAAACCAATGTATTGGAGGAAGGGCTAGCCAAAACCAATGTATTGGAGGCAGGGCCAGACAAAACCATGATATTGAAGGCTGGGCCAGCCAAAACCATTGTATTGGAGGCAGGGCCAGTCAAAACCATGGTATTGGAGGCGGGGCCAGCCAAAATCATGGCATTGGAGGCGGGGCCAGCCAAAACCATGGTATTGGAGGCGGGGCCAGCCAAAACCATTGTATTGGAGGCGGGGCCAGCCAAAACTATGTAAGTGGAGGCCGGGCCAACCAAAACCATGGTATCGGAGACAGGGCCATCCAAACCATGGAACTGGAGGCGGGGCCAGCCAAAACCATGGATCTGGAGGCAGGGATAGCCAAAACCAATATATTGGAGGAAGGGCTAGCCAAAACCAATGTATTGGAGGCGGGGCCAGCCAAAACCATGTTAGTGGAGGCAGGGCCAGACAAAACCATGATATTGGAGGCGGGGCCAGCCAAAACCATGGTATTGGAGGCAGGGCCAGCCAAAACCATGGTATTGGGGGCGGGGCCAGCCAAAATCATGGCATTGGAGGCGGGGCCAGCCAAAACCATGGAATTGGAGGCGGGGCCAGCCGAAACCATTGTATTGGAGGCAGGGCCAGCCAAAACCATGTAACTGGAGGCCGGGCCAGCCAAAACCATGGTATCGGAGACGGGGCCATCCAAACCATGGAACTGGAGGCAGGGCCAGCCAAAACTTTCGAACTGGAGGAGGGTCCAGCCAAAACCATGGTATTGGAGGCAGGGCCAGCCAAAACCATGTAACTGGAGGCGGGGCCAGCCAAAACCATGGTATTGGAGGCGGGGCCAGCCAAAACCATGGTATTGGAGGCGGGGCCAGCCAGAATCATGGTATTTTAGGCAGTGCCAGATAAAACCATGGTATTGGAGACGGGGCCAGCCAAAACCATGGTATTGGAGACAGGGCCAGCCAAAACCATGTAAATGGAGGTGGGGCCAGCCAAAACCATGGAACACCTTGTCACCATGGAACACCTTGTAACCATGGAACTGGAGATGGGGCCAGCCAAAACCATGGTATCGGAGACGGGGCCATCCAAACCATGGAACTGGAGGCAGGCCCAGCCAAAACCATCGAACTGGAGGCGGGGCCAGCCAAAACTATGGATCTGGAGGAAGGGCTAGCCAAAACCAATGTATTGGAGGAAGGGCTAGCCAAAACCAATGTATTGGAGGCTGGGCCAGCCAAAACCATGTTACTGGAGGCAGGGCCAGACAAAACCATGATATTGAAGGCGGGGCCAGCCAAAACCATGGTATTGGCGGCAGGGCCAGCCAAAACCATGGTATTGGGGGCGGGGCCAGCCAAAATCATGGCATTGGAGGCGGGGCCAGCCAAAACCATGGAATTGGAGGCGGGGCCAGCCAAAACCATTGTATCGGAGGCGGGGCCAGCCAAAACCATGTAACTGGAGGCCGGGCCAGCCAAAACCATGGTATCTGAGACGGGGCCATCCAAACCATGGAACTGGAGGCAGGGCCAGCCAAAACTTTCGAACTGGAGGAGGGTCCAGCCAAAACCATGGTATTGGAGGCAGGGCCAGCCAAAACCATGTAACTGGAGGCGGGGCAAGCCAAAACCATGGTATTGGAGGCGGGGCCAGCCAAAACCATGGTATTGGAGGCGGGGCCAGCCAAAATCATGGTATTTTAGGCAGTGCCAGCTAAAACCATGGTATTGGAGGCGGGGCCAGCCAAAACCATGGTATTGGAGACAGGGCCAGCCAAAACCATGTAAATGGAGGTGGGGCCAGCCAAAACCATGGAACACCTTGTCACCATGGAACACCTTGTAACCATGGAACTGGAGACGGGGCCAGCCAAAACCATGGTATCGGAGACGGGGCCATCCAAACCATGGAACTGGAGGCAGGCCCAGCCAAAACCATCGAACTGGAGGCGGGGCCAGCCAAAACCATGGATCTGCAGGAAGGGCTAGCCAAAACCAATGTATTGGAGGAAGGGCTAGCCAAAACCAATGTATTGGAGGCGGGGTCAGCCAAAACCATGTTACTGGAGGCAGGGCCAGACAAAACCATGATATTGAAGGCGGGGCCAGCCAAAACCATTGTATTGGAGGCAGGGCCAGCCAAAACCATGGTATTGGAGGCGGGGCCAGCCAAAATCATGGCATTGGAGGCGGGGCCAGCCAAAACCATGGTATTGGAGGCGGGGCCAGCCAAAACCATTGTATTGGAGGCGGGGCCATCCAAACCATGGAACTGGAGTCAGGGCCAGCCAAAACTTTCGAACTGGAGGCGGGGCCAGCCAAAACCATGGATCTGGAGGCAGGGCTAGCCAAAACCAATATATTGGAGGCGGGGCTAGCTAAAACCAATGTATTGGAGGCGGGGCCAGCCAAAACTATGTAACTGGAGGCCGGGCCAGCCAAAACCATGGTATCGGAGACAGGGCCATCCAAACCATGGAACTGGAGTCAGGGCCAGCCAAAACTTTCGAACTGGAGGCGGGGCCAGCCAAAACCATGGATCTGGAGGCAGGGCTAGCCAAAACCAATATATTGGAGGCGGGGCTAGCTAAAACCAATGTATTGGAGGCGGGGCCAGCCAAAACCATGTTACTGGAGGCAGGGCCAGCCAAAACCATGATATTGGAGGCGGGGCCAGCCAAAATCATGGTATTTTAGGCAGTGCCAGCTAAAACCATGGTATTGGAGGCGGGGCAGCCAAAACCATGGTATTGGAGACAGGGCCAGCCAAAACCATGTAACTGGAGGTGGGGCCAGCCAAAACCATGGAACACCTTGTCACCATGGAACACCTTGTCACCATGGAACACCTTGTAACCATGGAACTGGCGATGGGGCCAGCCAAAACCATGGTATCGGAGACGGGGCCATCCAAACCATGGAACTGGAGACGGGGCCAGCCAAAACCATGGTATCGGAGACGGGGCCATCCAAACCATGGAACTGGAGGCAGGCCCAGCCAAAACCACTGAACTGGAGGCGGGGCCAGCCAAAACCATAGATCTGGAGGAAGGGCTAGCCAAAACCAATGTATTGGAGGAAGGGCTAGCCAAAACCAATGTATTGGAGGCAGGGCCAGACAAAACCATGATATTGAAGGCTGGGCCAGCCAAAACCATTGTATTGGAGGCAGGGCCAGTCAAAACCATGGTATTGGAGGCGGGGCCAGCCAAAATCATGGCATTGGAGGCGGGGCCAGCCAAAACCATGGTATTGGAGGCGGGGCCAGCCAAAACCATTGTATTGGAGGCGGGGCCAGCCAAAACTATGTAAGTGGAGGCCGGGCCAACCAAAACCATGGTATCGGAGACAGGGCCATCCAAACCATGGAACTGGAGGCGGGGCCAGCCAAAACCATGGATCTGGAGGCAGGGATAGCCAAAACCAATATATTGGAGGAAGGGCTAGCCAAAACCAATGTATTGGAGGCGGGGCCAGCCAAAACCATGTTAGTGGAGGCAGGGCCAGACAAAACCATGATATTGGAGGCGGGGCCAGCCAAAACCATGGTATTGGAGGCAGGGCCAGCCAAAACCATGGTATTGGGGGCGGGGCCAGCCAAAATCATGGCATTGAAGGCGGGGCCAGCCAAAACCATGGAATTGGAGGCGGGGCCAGCCAAAACCATTGTATTGGAGGCGGGGCCAGCCAAAACCATGTAACTGGAGGCCGGGCCAGCCAAAACCATGGTATCGGAGACGGGGCCATCCAAACCATGGAACTGGAGGCAGGGCCAGCCAAAACTTTCGAACTGGAGGAGGGTCCAGCCAAAACCATGGTATTGGAGGCAGGGCCAGCCAAAACCATGTAACTGGAGGCGGGGCCAGCCAAAACCATGGTATTGGAGGCGGGGCCAGCCAAAACCATGGTATTGGAGGCGGGGCCAGCCAAAATCATGGTATTTTAGGCAGTGCCAGATAAAACCATGGTATTGGAGGCGGGGCCAGCCAAAACCATGGTATTGGAGACAGGGCCAGCAAAAACCATGTAAATGGAGGTGGGGCCAGCCAAAACCATGGAACACCTTGTCACCATGGAACACCTTGTAACCATGGAACTGGAGATGGGGCCAGCCAAAACCATGGTATCGGAGACAGGGCCATCCAAACCATGGAACTGGAGGCAGGCCCAGCCAAAACCATCGAACTGGAGGCGGGGCCAGCCAAAACCATGGATCTGGAGGAAGGGCTAGCCAAAACCAATGTATTGGAGGAAGGGCTAGCCAAAACCAATGTATTGGAGGCAGGGCCAGCCAAAACCATGTTACTGGAGGCAGGGCCAGACAAAACCATGATATTGAAGGTGGGGCCAGCCAAAACCATTGTATTGGAGGCAGGGCCAGCCAAAACCATGGTATTGGAGGCGGGGCCAGCCAAAATCATGGCATTGGAGGCGGGGCCAGCCAAAACCATGGTATTGGAGGCGGGACCAGCCAAAACCATTGTATTGGAGGCGGGGCCAGCCAAAACTATGTAAGTGGAGGCCGGGCCAGCCAAAACCATGGTATCGGAGACAGGGCCATCCAAACCATGGAACTGGAGGCAGGGCCAGCCAAAACTTTCGAACTGGAGGCGGGGCCAGCCAAAACCATGGATCTGGAGGCAGGGCTATCCAAAACCAATATATTGGAGGCAGGGCTAGCTAAAACCAATGTATTGGAGGCGGGGCCAGCCAAAACCATGTTACTGGAGGCAGGGCCAGCCAAAACCATGATATTGGAGGCGGGGCCAGCCAAAACCATGTTACTGGAGGCAGGGCCAGCGAAAACCATGGTATTGGAGGCGGGGCCAGCCAAAATCATGGCATTGGAGGCAGGGCCAGCCAAAACCATGGTATTGGAGGCGGGGCCAGCCAAAACCATTGTATTGGAGGCGGGACCAGCCAAAACTATGTAACTGGAGGCGGGGCCAGCCAAAACCATGAAACTGGAGGTGGGGCCACCCATATCCATGTAACTGGAGGCGGGCCAGCCAAAACCATGATAGTCGGGGCCAGCCAAAACCATGGTATTGGAGGCGGGGCCAGCCAAAACCATGTAACTGGAGGCAGGGCCAGCCAAAACCATGGAACTAGAGGCGGGGCCAGCCAAAACCATGGCATTAGAGGCGGGGCCCGCCAAAACCATGTTATTGGAGGCGAGGCCAGCCAAAACCATGGTATTGGAGGTGGGGCCACCCAAAACCATGTAACTGGAGGCAGGGCCTGCCAAAACCATGATATTGGAGGTGGGGCCAGCCAAAACCATGGTATTGGAGGCAGGTCCAGCCAAAACCATGGTATTGGAGGCGGGGCCAGCCAAAATCATGGTATTGGAGGCAGGGCCAGCCAAAACCATGGATTTGGAGGTGGGGCCAGCCAAAACCATTGTATTGGAGGCGGGGCCAGCCAAAACTATGTAACTGGAGGCGGGGCCAGCCAAAACCATGAAACTGGAGGTGGGGCCACCCATATCCATGTAACTGGAGGCAGGGCCATCCAAAACCATGGTATTGGAGGCGGGGCCAGCCAAAACCATGGTATTGGAGGCGGGGCAAGCCAAAACCATGTAACTGGAGGCAAGGCCAGCCAAAACCATGGAACTAGAGGCGGGGCCAGCCAAAACCATGGAACTGGAGGCGGGGCCCCCGTATCCATGTAAATGGAGGCGGGGCCAGCCAAAACCATGGCATTGGAGGCGGGACCAGCCAAAAACTTGGTATTGGAGGCGGGGCCAGCCAAAACCATGGTATTAGAGGTGGGGCCAACCAAAACCATGTAACTGGAGGCAGGGCCAGCCAAAACCAGGGATCTGGAGGCGGGGCAAGCCAAAACCATGTAACTGGAGGTGGGGCCAACCAAACCCATGGTATTGGAGGTGGGACCAGCCAAAACCATGTAACTGGAGGCGGGGCCAGCCAAAACCATGGATCTGGAGGCGGGGCCACCAGTATCAATGTAACTGGAGGTGGGGCCATCCAAAACCATGGTATTGGAGGTGGGGACAGCCAAAACCATGGTATTGGGGAAGGGGCCAGCCAAAACCAAGGTATTTGAGGCGGCGCAAGCCAAAACAATGTAACTGGAGGCTGGGCCAGCCAAAACCATGTAACTGGAGGCGGGGCCAGCCAAACCCATGTTATTGGAGGTGGGGCAAACCAAAACTATGTAACTGGAGGCGAGGCCAGCCAAAACCATGTAACTGGAGGCGGGGCCAGCCAAAACCATGGTATTGGAGGCGGGGCCAGCCAAAATCATGTAACTGGAGGCGGGGCCATCCAAAACCATGGTATTGGAGGCGGGTCCAGCCAAAACCATGTAACTGGAGGCGGGGCCAGCCAAAACCATGATATTGGAGGCGGGGACAATCAAAACCATCATATTGGAAGCAGGGTCAGCCAAAACCATGGTATTGGAGGTGGGGCCAGCCAAAACCATGCAAATGGAGGTGGGGCCAGCGAAAACCATGGAACACCTTGTCACCATGGAACACCTTGTAACCATGGAACTGGAGGCGGGACCAGCCAAAACCATGGTATTGGAGACGGGGCCAGCCAAACCATGGAACTGGAGGCGGGCCAGCAATAACCATTGAACTGGAGGCGGTGCCAGCCAAAACCATGGATCTGGAGGCAGGGCCAGCCAAAATCATGGCATTGCAGGCGGGGCCAGCCAAAATCATGGCATTGGAGGCGGGGCCAGCCAAAACCATGGTATTGGAGGCAGGGCCAGCCAAAACCATTGTATTGGAGGCCGGGCAAGCCAAAACTATGTCACTGGAGGCGGTGCCAGCCAAAACCATGAAACTGGAGGTGGGGCCACCCATATCCATGTAACTGGAGGCGGGCCAGCCAAAACCATGATATTGGAGGCGGGGCCAGCCAAAACCATGTAACTGGAGGCAGGGCCAGCCAAAACCATGGAACTAGAGGGGGGGCCAGCCAAAACCATGGAACTGGAGGCAGGGCCCCCGTATCCATGTAACTGGAGGTGGGGCCAGCCAAAACCATGGCATTGGAGGCGGGGCCCGCCAAAACCATGGTATTGGAGGCGAGGCCAGCCAAAACCATGGTATTGAAAGCGGGGCCACCCAAAACCATGGTATTGGAGGTGGGGCCGCCCAAAACCATGTAACTGGAGGCAGGGCCAGCCAAAACCAGGGATCTGGAGGCGAGGCCAGCCAAAACCATGTAACTGGAGGCGGGGCCAGCCAAAACCATGGATCTGGAGGCAGGGCTAGCCAAAACCAATGTATTGGAGGCAGGGCTAGCCAAAACCAATGTATTGGAGGCAGGGCCAGCCAAAACCATGTTACTGGAGGCAGGGCCTGCCAAAACCATGATATTGGAGGCAGGGCCAGCCAAAACCATGGTATTGGAGGCGGGGCCAGCCAAAATCATGGTATTGGAGGCGGGGCCAGTCAAAACCATGGATTTGGAGGCGGGGCCAGCCAAAACCATTGTATTGGAGGCAGGGACAGCCAAAACTATGTAACTGGAGGCGGGGCCAGACAAAACCATGAAACTGGAGGATGGGCCACCTATATCCATGTAACTGGAGGCAGGGCCAGCCAAAACCATGGTATTGGAGGCGGGGCCAGCCAAAACCATGTAACTGGAGGCAGGGCCAGCCAGAACCATGGGACTAGAGGCGGGGCCAGCCAAAACCATGGAACTGGAGTGGGGGCCCCCCGTATCCATGTAACTGGAGGCGGGGCCAGCCACAACCATGGCATTGGAGGTAGGGCCAGCCAAAAGCCTGGTATTGGAGGCGGGGCCAGCCAAAACCATGGTATTGGAGGTGGGGCCAACCAAAACCATGTAACTGGAGGCAGGGCCAGCAAAAACCAGGGATCTGGAGGCGGGGCCAGCCAAAACCATGTAACTGGAGGCGGGGCCAGACAAAACCATGGAAATGGAGGCAGGGACATCCAAAACCATGGTATTGGAGGTGGGGCCAGCCAAAACCATGGTATTGGAAACGGGGCCAGCAAAAACCAAGGTATTGGAGGCGGCGCAAGCCAAAAACATGTAACTGGAGGCGGGGCAGCCAAAAGCATGTAACTGGAGGTGGGGCCAACCAAACCCATGGTATTGGAGGCGGGGCCAGCCAAAACCATGGTATTGGAGGCGGGGCCAGCCAAAACCATGTAACTGGAGGCGGGGCCAGTCAAAACCATGATATTGGAGGCGGGGCCAATCAAAACCATCATATTGGAGTCGGGGCCAGACAAAACCATGGTATTTTAGGCAGTGCCATCTAAAACCATGGTATTGGAGGCGGGGTCAGCCAAAACCATGGTATTGGAGGTGGGGCCAGCCAAAACCATGCAAATGGAGGTGGGGCCAGCCAAAACCATGAAACACCTTGTCACCATGGAACACCTTGTAACCATGGAACTGGAGGAGGGACCAGCCAAAACCAAGGTATTGGAGACAGGGCCAGCCAAACCATGGAACTGGAGGCGGGCCAGCAAAAACCATTGAACTGGAGGCGGTGCCAGCCAAAACCATGGATCTGGAGGCAGGGCCAGCCAAAACCAATGTATTGGAGGCGGGGTTAGCCAAAACCATGGTATTGGGCGGGGCCAGCCAAAACCATGGTATTGGAGGCGGGGCCAGCCAAAACCATGTTACTGGAGGCAGGGCCAGCCAAAACCATGGTATTGGAGGCAGGGCCAGCCAAAACCATGATATTGGAAGCAGGGCAAGTCAAAACCATGGTATTGGAGGCGTGGCCAGCCAAAATCATGGTATTGGAGGCGGGGCCAGCCAAAACCATGTAACTGGAGGCGGGGCCAGTCAAAACCATGATATTGGAGGCGGGGCCAATCAAAACCATCATATTGGAGTCGGGGCCAGACAAAACCATGGTATTTTAGGCAGTGCCATCTAAAACCATGGTATTGGAGGCGGGGTCAGCCAAAACCATGGTATTGGAGGTGGGGCCAGCCAAAACCATGCAAATGGAGGTGGGGCCAGCCAAAACCATGAAACACCTTGTCACCATGGAACACCTTGTAACCATGGAACTGGAGGAGGGACCAGCCAAAACCAAGGTATTGGAGACAGGGCCAGCCAAACCATGGAACTGGAGGCGGGCCAGCAAAAACCATTGAACTGGAGGCGGTGCCAGCCAAAACCATGGATCTGGAGGCAGGGCCAGCCAAAACCAATGTATTGGAGGCGGGGTTAGCCAAAACCATGGTATTGGGCGGGGCCAGCCAAAACCATGGTATTGGAGGCGGGGCCAGCCAAAACCATGTTACTGGAGGCAGGGCCAGCCAAAACCATGGTATTGGAGGCAGGGCCAGCCAAAACCATGATATTGGAAGCAGGGCAAGTCAAAACCATGGTATTGGAGGCGTGGCCAGCCAAAATCATGGTATTGGAGGCGGGGCCAGCCAAAACCATGGTATTGGAGGCGGGGCCAGCCGAAACCATGGTATTGGAGGCGGGGCAAAACAAAACCATGTAATTGGAGGTGGGTCCAGCCAAAACCATGGTATTGGAGGCAGGGCCAGCCAAAACCATGTAACTGGAGGCGGGGCCAGCCAAAACCATGGTATTGGAGGCGGGGCCAGCCAAAACCATGGTATTGGAGGCGGGGCCAGCCAAAATCATGGTATTTTAGGCAGTGCCAGCTAAAACCATGGTATTGGAGGCGGGGCCAGCCAAAACCATGGTATTGGAGACAGGGTCAGCCAAAACCATGTAAATGGAGGTGGGGTCAGCCAAAACCATGGAACACCTTGTCACCATGGAACACCTTGTAACCATGGAACTGGAGACGGGGCCAGCCAAAACCATGGTATCGGAGACGGGGCCATCCAAACCATGGAACTGGAGGCAGGCCCAGCCAAAACCATCGAACTGGAGGCGGGGCCAGCCAAAACCATGGATCTGGAGGAAGGGCTAGCCGAAACCAATGTATTGGAGGAAGGGCTAGCCAAAACCAATGTATTGGAGGCGGGGTCAGCCAAAACCATGTTACTGGAGGCAGGGCCAGACAAAACCATGATATTGAAGGCGGGGCCAGCCAAAACCATTGTATTGGAGGCAGGGCCAGCCAAAACCATGGTATTGGAGGCGGGGCCAGCCAAAATCATGGCATTGGAGGCGGGGCCAGCCAAAACCATGGTATTGGAGGCGGGGCCAGCCAAAACCATTGTATTGGAGGCGGGGCCAGCCAAAACTATGTAACTGGAGGCCGGGCCAGCCAAAACCATGGTATCGGAGACAGGGCCATCCAAACCATGGAACTGGAGGCAGGGCCAGCCAAAACCTTCGAACTGGAGGCGGGGCCAGCCAAAACCATGGATCTGGAGTCAGGGCTAGCCAAAACCAATATATTGGAGGCAGGGCTAGCTAAAACCAATGTATTGGAGGCGGGGCCAGCCAAAACCATGTTACTGGAGGCAGGGCCAGCCAAAACCATGATATTGGAGGCGGGGCCAGCCAAAACCTTGTTACTGGCGGCAGGGCCAGCCAAAACCATGGTATTGGAGGCGGGGCCAGCCAAAATCATGGCATTGGAGGCAGGGCCAGCCAAAACCATGGTATTGGAGGCGGGGCCAGCCAAAACCATTGTATTGGAGGCGGGACCAGCCAAAACTATGTAACTGGAGGCGGGGCCAGCCAAAACCATGAAACTGGAGGTGGGGCCACCCATATCCATGTAACTGGATGCGGGCCAGCCAAAACCATGATAGTCGGGGCCAGCCAAAACCATGGTATTGGAGGCGGGGCCAGCCAAAACCATGTAACTGGAGGCAGGGCCAGCCAAAACCATGGAACTAGAGGCGGGGCCAGCCAAAACCATGGCATTAGAGGCGGGGCCCGCCAAAACCATGGTATTGGAGGCGAGGCCAGCCAAAACCATGGTATTGGAGGTGGGGCCACCCAAAACCATGTAACTGGAGGCAGGGCCTGCCAAAACCATGATATTGGAGGTGGGGCCAGCCAAAACCATGGTATTGGAGGCAGGGCCAGCCAAAACCATGGTATTGGAGGCGGGGCCAGCCAAAATCATGGTATTGGAGGCGGGGCCAGCCAAAACCATGGATTTGGAGGCGGGGCCAGCCAAAACCATTGTATTGGAGGCGGGGCCAGCCAAAACTATGTAACTGGAGGCGGGGCCAGCCAAAACCATGAAACTGGAGGTGGGGCCACCCATATCCATGTAACTGGAGGCAGGGCAGCCCAAAACCATGGTATTGGAGGCAGGGCCAGCCAAAACCATGGTATTGGAGGCGGGGCCAGCCAAAACCATGTAACTGGAGGCAGGGCCAGCCAAAACCATGGAACTAGAGGTGGGGCCAGCCAAAACCATGGAACTGGAGGCGGGGCCCCCGTATCCATGTAACTGGAGGCGGGGCCAGGCAAAACCATGGCATTGGAGGCGGGACCAGCCAAAAACCTGGTATTGGAGGCGGGGCCAGCCAAAACCATGGTATTAGAGGTGGGGCCATCCAAAACCATGTAACTGGAGGCAGGGCCAGCCAAAACCAGGGATCTGGAGGCGGGGCCAGCCAAAACCATGTAACTGGAGGCGGGGCCAGACAAAACCATGGAAATGGAGGCTGGGCCATCCAAAACTATGGTATTGGAGGTGGGGGCAGCCAAAACCATGGTATTGGAGACGGGGCCAGCCAAAACCAAGGTATTGGAGGCGGCGCAAGCCAAAAACATGTAACTGGAGGCGGGCCAGCCAAAACCATGTAACTGGAGGCGGGGCCAGCCAAACCCATGGTATTGGAGGTGGGGCAAACCAAAACCATGTAACTTGAGGCGGGTCCAGCCAAAACCATGTAACTGGAGGTGGGGCCAACCAAACCCATGGTATTGGAGGTGGGGCGAACCAAAACCATGTAACTGGAGGCGAGGCCAGCCAAAACCATGTAACTGGAGGCGGGGCCAGCCAAAACCATGGTATTGGAGGTGGGGCCAGCCAAAACCATGTAACTGTAGGTGGGGCCATCCAAAACCATGGTATTGGAGGCGGGGCCAGCCAAAACCATGTAACTGGAGGCAGGGCAAGCCAAAACCATGATATTGGAGGCGGGGACAATCAAAACCATCATATTGGAGTCGGGGCCAGCCAAAACCATGGTATTGGAGGTGGGGCCAGCCAAAACCATGCAAATGGAGGTGGGGCCAGCGAAAACCATGGAACACCTTGTCACCATGGAACACCTTGTAACCATGGAACTGGAGGCGGGACCAGCCAAAACCATGGTATTGGAGACGGGGCCAGCCAAACCATGGAACTGGAGGCGGGCCAGCAATAACCATTGATCTGGAGGCGGTGCCAGCCAAAACCATGGTATTGGAGGCAGGGTCAGCCAAAACCATGGTATTGGAGGTGGGGCCAGCCAAAACCATGCAAATGGAGGTGGGGCCAGCGAAAACAATGGAACACCTTGTCACCATGGAACACCTTGTAACCATGGAACTGGAGGCGGGACCAGCCAAAACCATGGTATTGGAGACGTGGCCAGCCAAACCATGGAACTGGAGGCGGGCCAGCAATAACCATTGATCTGGAGGCGGTGCCAGCCAAAACCATGGATCTGGAGGCAGGGCCAGCCAAAATCATGGCATTGGAGGCGGGGCCAGCCAAAATCATGGCATTGGAGGCGGGGCCAGCCAAAACCATGGTATTGGAGGCGGGGCGAGCCAAAACCATTGTATTGGAGGCCGGGCAAGCCAAAACTATGTCACTGGAGGCGGTGCCAGCCAAAACCATGAAACTGGAGGTGGGGCCACCCATATCCATGTAACTGGAGGCGGGCCAGCCAAAACCATGATATTGGAGTCAGGGCCAGCCAAAACCATGGTATTGGAGGCGGGGCCAGCCAAAACCATGTAACTGGAGGCAGGGCCAGCCAAAACCATGGAACTAGAGGCGGGGCCAGCCAAAACCATGGTATTGGAGGTGGGGCCAGCCAAAACCATGTAACTGTAGGTGGGGCCATCCAAAACCATGGTATTGGAGGCGGGGCCAGCCAATACCATGTAACTGGAGGCGGGGCAAGCCAAAACCATGATATTGGAGGCGGTGACAATCAAAACCATCATATTGGAGTCAGGGCCAGCCAAAACCATGGTATTGGACGTGGGGCCAGCCAAAACCATGCAAATGGAGGTCGGGCCAGCGAAAACCATGGAACACCTTGTCACCATGGAACACCTTGTAACCATGGAACTGGAGGCGGGACCAGCCAAAACCATGGTATTGGAGACGGGGCCAGCCAAACCATGGAACTGGAGGCGGTAGAGCAATAACCATTGATCTGGAGGCGGTGCCAGCCAAAACCATGGTATTGGAGGCGCGGGCAGCCTAAACCATGGATCTGGAGGCGGGGCCACCAGTATCAATGTAACTGCAGGTGGGGCCAGCCAAAACCAAGGTATTAGAGGCGGCGCAAGCCAAAATCATGTAACTGGAGGCGGGGCAGCCAAAACACTGTAACTGGAGGCGGGGCCAGCCAAACCCATGTTATTGGAGGTGGGGCAAACCAAAAACATGTAACTGGAGGCGGGGCCAGCCAAAACCATGTAACTGGAGGCGGGGCCAGCCAAAACCATGGTATTGGAGGCGGGGCCAGCCAAAACCATGTAACTGGAGGCGGGGCCAGTCAAAACCATGATATTGGAGGCGGGGCCAATCAAAACCATCATATTGGAGTCGGGGCCAGCCAAAACCATGGTATTTTAGGCAGTGCCATCTAAAACCATGGTATTGGAGGCGGGGTCAGCCAAAACCATGGTATTGGAGGTGGGGCCAGCCAAAACCATGCAAATGGAGGTGGGGCCAGCCAAAACCATGGAACACCTTGTCACCATGGAACACCTTGTAACCATGGAACTGGAGGCGGGACCAGCCAAAACCATGGTATTGGAGACAGGGCCAGACAAACCATGGAACTGGAGGCGGGCCAGCAAAAACCATTGAACTGGAGGCGGTGCCAGCCAAAACCATGGATCTGGAGGCAGGGCCAGCCAAAACCAATGTATTGGAGGCGGGGCCAGCCAAAACCATGTAACTGGAGGCAGGGCCAGCCAAAACCATGGAACTAGAGGCGGGGCCAGCCAAAACCATGGAACTGGAGTGGGGGCCCCCCGTATCCATGTAACTGGGGGCGGGGCCAGCCACAACCATGGCATTGGAGGTAGGGCCAGCCAAAAGCCTGGTATTGGAGGCGGGGCCAGCCAAAACCATGAAACTGGAGGATGGGCCACCTATATCCATGTCACTGGAGGCAGGGCCAGCCAAAACCATGGTATTGGAGGCGGGGCCAGCCAAAACCATGGTATTGGAGGCGGGGCCAGCCAAAACCATGTAACTGGAGGCAGGGCCAGCCAAAACCATGGAACTAGAGGCGGGGCCAGCCAAAACCATGGAACTGGAGTGGGGGCCCCCCGTATCCATGTAAATGGAGGCGGGGCCAGCCACAACCATGGCATTGGAGGTAGGGCCAGCCAAAAGCCTGGTATTGGAGGCGGGGCCAGCCAAAACCATGGTATTGGAGGTGGGGCCAACCAAAACCAGGGATCTGGAGGCGGGGCCAGCCAAAACCATGTAACTGGAGGCGGGGCCAGACAAAACCATGGAAATGGAGGCGGGGCCTTCCAAAACCATGGTATTGGAGGTGGGGCCAGCCAAAACCATGGTATTGGAGACGGGGCCAGCAAAAACCAAGGTATTGGAGGCGGCGCAAGCTAAAAACATGTAACTGGAGGCGGGGCAGCCAAAACCATGTAACTGGAGGTGGGGCCAACCAAACCCATGGTATTGGAGGTGGGGCCAGCCAAAACCATGTAACTGGAGGCGGGGGCAGCCTAAACCATGGATCTGGAGGCGGGGCCACCAGTATCAATGTAACTGGAGGTGGGGCCAGCCAAAACCAAGGTATTAGAGGCGGCGCAAGCCAAAATCATGTAACTGGAGGCGGGGCAGCCAAAACCATGTAACTGGAGGCGGGGCCAGCCAAACCCATGTTATTGGAGGTGGGGCAAACCAAAAACATGTAACTGGAGGCGGGGCCAGCCAAAACCATGTAACTGGAGGCGGGGCCAGCCAAAACCATGGTATTGGAGGCGGGGCCAGCCAAAACCATGTAACTGGAGGCGGGGCCAGTCAAAACCATGATATTGGAGGCGGGGCCAATCAAAACCATCATATTGGAGTCGGGGCCAGCCAAAACCATGGTATTTTAGGCAGTGCCATCTAAAACCATGGTATTGGAGGCGGGGTCAGCCAAAACCATGGTATTGGAGGTGGGGCTAGCCAAAACCATGCAAATGGAGGTGGGGCCAGCCAAAACCATGAAACACCTTGTCACCATGGAACACCTTGTAACCATGGAACTGGAGGCGGGACCAGCCAAAACCAAGGTATTGGAGACAGGGCCAGCCAAACCATGGAACTGGAGGCGGGCCAGCAAAAACCATTGAACTGGAGGCGGTGCCAGCCAAAACCATGGATCTGGAGGCAGGGCCAGCCAAAACCAATGTATTGGAGGCGGGGTTAGCCAAAACCATGGTATTGGGCGGGGCCAGCCAAAACCATGGTATTGGAGGCGGGGCCAGCCAAAACCATGTTACTGGAGGCAGGGCCAGCCAAAACCATGGTATTGGAGGCAGGGCCAGCCAAAACCATGATATTGGAAGCAGGGCAAGTCAAAACCATGGTATTGGAGGCGTGGCCAGCCAAAATCATGGTATTGGAGGCGGGGCCAGCCAAAACCATGGTGTTGGAGGCGGGGCCAGCCGAAACCATGGTATTGGATGCGGGGCAAAACAAAACCATGTAATTGGAGGTGGGTCCAGCCAAAACCATGGTATTGGAGGCAGGGCCAGCCAAAACCATGTAACTGGAGGCGGGGCCAGCCAAAACCATGGTATTGGAGGCGGGGCCAGCCAAAACCATGGTATTGGAGGCGGGGCCAGCCAAAATCATGGTATTTTAGGCAGTGCCAGCTAAAACCATGGTATTGGAGGCGGGGCCAGCCAAAACCATGGTATTGGAGACAGGGTCAGCCAAAACCATGTAAATGGAGGTGGGGTCAGCCAAAACCATGGAACACCTTGTCACCATGGAACACCTTGTAACCATGGAACTGGAGACGGGGCCAGCCAAAACCATGGTATCGGAGACGGGGCCATCCAAACCATGGAACTGGAGGCAGGCCCAGCCAAAACCATCGAACTGGAGGCGGGGCCAGCCAAAACCATGGATCTGGAGGAAGGGCTAGCCGAAACCAATGTATTGGAGGAAGGGCTAGCCAAAACCAATGTATTGGAGGCGGGGTCAGCCAAAACCATGTTACTGGAGGCAGGGCCAGACAAAACCATGATATTGAAGGCGGGGCCAGCCAAAACCATTGTATTGGAGGCAGGGCCAGCCAAAACCATGGTATTGGAGGCGGGACCAGCCAAAATCATGGCATTGGAGGCGGGGCCAGCCAAAACCATGGTATTGGAGGTGGGGCCAGCCAAAACCATTGTATTGGAGGCGGGGCCAGCCAAAACTATGTAACTGGAGGCCGGGCCAGCCAAAACCATGGTATCGGGGACAGGGCCATCCAAACCATGGAACTGGAGGCAGGGCCAGCCAAAACCTTTGAACTGGAGGCGGGGCCAGCCAAAACCATGGATCTGGAGGCAGGGCTAGCCAAAACCAATATATTGGAGGCAGGGCTAGCTAAAACCAATGTATTGGAGGCGGGGCCAGCCAAAACCATGTTACTGGAGGCAGGGCCAGCCAAAACCATGATATTGGAGGCGGGGCCAGCCAAAACCTTGTTACTGGCGGCAGGGCCAGCCAAAACCATGGTATTGGAGGCGGGGCCAGCCAAAATCATGGCATTGGAGGCAGGGCCAGCCAAAACCATGGTATTGGAGGCGGGGCCAGCCAAAACCATTGTATTGGAGGCGGGACCAGCCAAAACTATGTAACTGGAGGCGGGGCCAGCCAAAACCATGAAACTGGAGGTGGGGCCACCCATATCCATGTAACTGGATGCGGGCCAGCCAAAACCATGATAGTCGGGGCCAGCCAAAACCATGGTATTGGAGGCGGGGCCAGCCAAAACCATGTAACTGGAGGCAGGGCCAGCCAAAACCATGGAACTAGAGGCGGGGCCAGCCAAAACCATGGCATTAGAGGCGGGGCCCGCCAAAACCATGGTATTGGAGGCGAGGCCAGCCAAAACCATGGTATTGGAGGTGGGGCCACCCAAAACCATGTAACTGGAGGCAGGGCCTGCCAAAACCATGATATTGGAGGTGGGGCCAGCCAAAACCATGGTATTGGAGGCAGGGCCAGCCAAAACCATGGTATTGGAGGCGGGGCCAGCCAAAATCATGGTATTGGAGGCGGGGCCAGCCAAAACCATGGATTTGGAGGCGGGGCCAGACAAAACCATTGTATTGGAGGCGGGGCCAGCCAAAACTATGTAACTGGAGGCGGGGCCAGCCAAAACCATGAAACTGGAGGTTGGGCCACCCATATCCATGTAACTGGAGGCAGGGCAGCCCAAAACCATGGTATTGGAGGCGGGGCCAGCCAAAACCATGGCATTGGAGGCGGGGCCAGCCAAAACCATGTAACTGGAGGCAGGGCCAGCCAAAACCATGGAACTAGAGGCGGGGCCAGCCAAAACCATGGAACTGGAGGCGGGGCCCCCGTATCCATGTAACTGGAGGCGGGGCCAGGCAAAACCATGGCATTGGAGGCGGGACCAGCCAAAAACCTGGTATTGGAGGCGGGGCCAGCCAAAACCATGGTATTAGAGGTGGGGCCATCCAAAACCATGTAACTGGAGGCAGGGCCAGCCAAAACCAGGGATCTGGAGGCGGGGCCAGCCAAAACCATGTAACTGGAGGCAGGGCCAGACAAAACCATGGAAATGGAGGCTGGGCCATCCAAAACTATGGTATTGGAGGTGGGGGCAGCCAAAACCATGGTATTGGAGACGGGGCCAGCCAAAACCAAGGTATTGGAGGCGGCGCAAGCCAAAAACATGTAACTGGAGGCGGGCCAGCCAAAACCATGTAACTGGAGGCGGGGCCAGCCAAACCCATGGTATTGGAGGTGGGGCAAACCAAAACCATGTAACTTGAGGCGGGTCCAGCCAAAACCATGTAACTGGAGGTGGGGCCAACCAAACCCATGGTATTGGAGGTGGGGCGAACCAAAACCATGTAACTGGAGGCGAGGCCAGCCAAAACCATGTAACTGGAGGCGGGGCCAGCCAAAACCATGGTATTGGAGGTGGGGCTAGCCAAAACCATGTAACTGGAGGTGGGGCCATCCAAAACCATGGTATTGGAGGCGGGGCCAGCCAAAACCATGTAACTGGAGGCAGGGCAAGCCAAAACCATGATATTGGAGGCGGGGACAATCAAAACCATCATATTGGAGTCGGGGCCAGCCAAAACCATGGTATTGGAGGTGGGGCCAGCCAAAACCATGCAAATGGAGGTGGGGCCAGCGAAAACCATGGAACACCTTTTCACCATGGAACACCTTGTAACCATGGAACTGGAGGCGGGACCAGCCAAAACCATGGTATTGGAGACGGGGCCAGCCAAACCATGGAACTGGAGGCGGGCCAGCAATAACCATTGATCTGGAGGCGGTGCCAGCCAAAACCATGGTATTGGAGGCAGGGTCAGCCAAAACCATGGTATTGGAGGTGGGGCCAGCCAAAACCATGCAAATGGAGGTGGGGCCAGCGAAAACCATGGAACACCTTGTCACCATGGAACACCTTGTAACCATGGAACTGGAGGCGGGACCAGCCAAAACCATGGTATTGGAGACGGGGCCAGCCAAACCATTGAACTGGAGGCGGGCCAGCAATAACCATTGATCTGGAGGCGGTGCCAGCCAAAACCATGGATCTGGAGGCAGGGCCAGCCAAAATCATGGCATTGGAGGCGGGGCCAGCCAAAATCATGGCATTGGAGGCGGGGCCAGCCAAAACCATGGTATTGGAGGCGGGGCGAGCCAAAACCATTGTATTGGAGGCCGGGCAAGCCAAAACTATGTCACTGGAGGCGGTGCCAGCCAAAACCATGAAACTGGAGGTGGGGCCACCCATATCCATGTAACTGGAGGCGGGCCAGCCAAAACCATGATATTGGAGTCAGGGCCAGCCAAAACCATGGTAATGGAGGCGGGGCCAGCCAAAACCATGTAACTGGAGGCAGGGCCAGCCAAAACCATGGAACTAGAGGCGGGGCCAGCCAAAACCATGGTATTGGAGGTGGGGCCAGCCAAAACCATGTAACTGTAGGTGGGGCCATCCAAAACCATGGCATTGGAGGCGGGGCCAGCCAATACCATGTAACTGGAGGCGGGGCAAGCCAAAACCATGATATTGGAGGCGGTGACAATCAAAACCATCATATTGGAGTCGGGGCCAGCCAAAACCATGGTATTGGACGTGGGGCCAGCCAAAACCATGCAAATGGAGGTCGGGCCAGCGAAAAACCATGGAACACCTTGTCACCATGGAACACCTTGTAACCATGGAACTGGAGGCGGGACCAGCCAAAACCATGGTATTGGAGACGGGGCCAGCCAAACCATGGAACTGGAGGCGGTAGAGCAATAACCATTGATCTGGAGGCGGTGCCAGCCAAAACCATGGTATTGGAGGCAGGGTCAGCCAAAACCATGGTATTGGAGGTGGGGCCAGCCAAAACCATGCAAATGGAGGTGGGGCCAGCGAAAACCATGGAACACCTTGTCACCATGGAACACCTTGTAACCATGGAACTGGAGGCGGGACCAGCCAAAACCATGGTATTGGAGACGGGGCCAGCCAAACCATGGAACTGGAGGCGGGCCAGCAATAACCATTGATCTGGAGGCGGTGCCAACCAAAACCATGGATCTGGAGGCAGGGCCAGCCAAAATCATGGCATTGGAGGCGGGGCCAGCCAAAATCATGGCATTGGAGGCGGGGCCAGCCAAAACCATGGTATTGGAGGCGGGGCGAGCCAAAACCATTGTATTGGAGGCCGGGCAAGCCAAAACTATGTCACTGGAGGCGGTGCCAGCCAAAACCATGAAACTGGAGGTGGGGCCACCCATATCCATGTAACTGGAGGCGGGCCAGCCAAAACCATGATATTGGAGTCAGGGCCAGCCAAAACCATGGTATTGGAGGCGGGGCCAGCCAAAACCATGTAACTGGAGGCAGGGCCAGCCAAAACCATGGAACTAGAGGCAGGGCCAGCCAAAACCATGGAACTGGAGGCAAGGCCCCCGTATCCATGTAACTGGAGGTGGGGCCAGCCAAAACCATGGCATTGGAGGCGGGGCCCGCCAAAACCATGGTATTGGAGGCGAGGCCAGCCAAAACCATGGTATTGAAAGCGGGGCCACCCAAAACCATGGTATTGGAGGTGGGGCCACCCAAAACCATGTAACTGGAGGCCGGGCCAGCCAAAACCAGGGATCTGGAGGCGAGGCCAGCCAAAACCATGTAACTGGAGGCGGGGCCAGCCAAAACCATGGATCTGGAGGCAGGGCTAGCCAAAACCAATGTATTGGAGGCAGGGCTAGCCAAAACCAATGTATTGGAGGCAGGGCCAGCCAAAACCATGTTACTGGAGGCAGGGTCTGCCAAAACCATGATATTGGAGGCAGGGCCAGCCAAAATCATGGTATTGGAGGCGGGGCCAGTCAAAACCATGGATTTGGAGGCGGGGCCAGCCAAAACCATTGTATTGGAGGCAGGGACAGCCAAAACTATGTAACTGGAGGCGGGGCCAGACAAAACCATGAAACTGGAGGATGGGCCACCTATATCCATGTATCTGGAGGCAGGGCCAGCCAAAACCATGGTATTGGAGGCGGGGCCAGCCAAAACCATGGTATTGGAGGCGGGGCCAGCCAAAACCATGTAACTGGAGGCAGGGCCAGCCAAAACCATGGAACTAGAGGCGGGGCCAGACAAAACCATGGAACTGGAGTGGGGGCCTCCCGTATCCATGTAACTGGAGGTGGGGCCAGCCAAAACCATGGCATTGGAGGTAGGGCCAGCCAAAAGCCTGGTATTGGAGGCGGGGCCAGCCAAAACCATGGTATTGGAGGTGGGGCCAACCAAAACCATGTAACTGGAGGCAGGGCCAGCCAAACCAGGGATCTGGAGGCGGGGCCAGCCAAAACCATGTAACTGGAGGCGGGGCCAGACAAAACCATGGAAATGGAGGCGGGGCCATCCAAAACCATGGTATTGGAGGTGGGGCCAGCCAAAACCATGGTATTGGAGGTGGGGCCAGCCAAAACCATGGTATTGGAGACGGGGCCAGCCAAAACCAAGGCATTGGAGGCGGCGCAAGCCAAAAACATGTAACTGGAGGCGGGGCAGCCAAAACCATGTAACTGGAGGTGGGGCCAACCAAACCCATGGTATTGGAGGTGGGGCCAGCCAAAACCATGTAACTGGAGGCGGGGGCAGCCTAAACCATGGATCTGGAGGCGGGGCCAGCCAAACCCATGTTATTGGAGGTGGGGCAAACCAAAAACATGTAACTGGAGGCGGGGCCAGCCAAAACCATGTAACTGGAGGCGGGGCCAGCCAAAACCATGGTATTGGAGGCGGGGCCAGCCAAAACCATGTAACTGGAGGCAGGGCCAGCCAAAACCATGATATTGGAGGCGGGGCCAATCAAAACCATCATATTGGAGTCGGGGCCAGCCAAAACCATGATATTTTAGGCAGTGCCATCTAAAACCATGGTATTGGAGGCGGGGTCAGCCAAAACCATGGTATTGGAGGTGGGGCCAGCCAAAACCATGCAAATGGAGGTGGGGCCAGCCAAAACCATGGAACACCTTGTCACCATGGAACACCTTGTAACCATGGAACTGGAGGCGGGACCAGCCAAAACCATTGTATTGGAGACAGGGCCAGCCAAAACCATGGATCTGGAGGCAGGGCCAGCCAAAACCAATGTGTTGGAGGCGGGGTTAGCCAAAACCATGGTATTGGGCGGGGCCAGCCAAAACCATGGTATTGGAGGCGGGGCCAGCCAAAACTATGTTACTGGAGGCAGGGCCAGCCAAAACCATGGTATTGGAGGCAGGGCCAGCCAAAACCATGATATTGGAAGCAGGGCAAGTCAAAACCATGGTATTGGAGGCGTGGCCAGCCAAAATCATGGTATTGGGGGCGGGGCCAGCCAAAACCATGGTATTGGAGGCGGGGCCAGCCAAAACCATGGTATTGGAGGCGGGGCAAAACAAAACCATGTAGTTGGAAGTGGGGACAGCCAAAACCATGGTATTGGAGGCGGGGCCAGCCAAAACCATAGTATTGGAGGCGGGGCCAGCAAAAACCATAGAACTAGAGGGGGGGCCAGCCAAAACCATGGAACTAGAGGCGGGGCCAGCCAAAACCATGTAACTGGAGGCGGGGCCCCCCGTATCCATGTAAATGGAGGCTCGGCCAGCCAAAACCATGGCATTGGAGGCGGGGCCAGCCAAAACCATGGTATTGGAGGCGGAGCCTGCCAAAACCATGGTATTGGAGGTGGGCCAGCCAAAATCATGGTATTGGAGGCAGGGCCAGCCAGAACCCTGGTATTGGAGGCGGGGCCAGTCAAAACCATGGTATTGGAGGTGGGGCAAGCCAAAACCATGTAACTGGAGGCGGGGCCAGCCAAAACCAGGGAACTGGAGGCGCGGCCAGCCAAAACCAGGGAACTGGAGGCAGGGCCAGCCAAAACCATGGTATTGGAGGCGGGGCCAGCCAAAACCATGGAACTTGAGGAAGGGCCAGTCAAAACCATATAACTGGAGGCGGGTCCAGCCAAAACCATGGTATTGGAGGCAGGGTCAGCCAAAACCATGTAAATGGAGGCGGGGCCAGCCAAATCCATGTAACGAGGCGGGGCCAGCCAAAACCATGGTATTGGAGACGGGGGCAGCCAACACCATGGTATTGGAGGCGGGTCCAGCCAAAACCATGTAACTGGAGGCGGGGCCAGCCAAAACCATGGAACTGGAGGCGGGGCCAGCCAAAACCATGTTATTGGAAGCGGGGCCAGCCAAAACCATGGTATTGGAGGTGGGGCCAGCAAAAACCATGTAACTGGAGGCGGGGCCAGCCAAAACCATGGAACTGTAGGCGGGGCCAGCCAAAACCATGGTATTGGAGGCGAGGCCAGCCAAAACCATGTAACTGGAGGCGGGGCCAGCCAAAACCATGGTATTGGAGGCGGGTCCAGCCAAAACCATGTAACTGGAGGCAGGGCCAGCCAAAACCATGCAACTGGAGGCGGGGCCAGCCAAAACCATGGTATTGGAGGCGGGGCCAGCCAAAACCATGGAACTGGAGGCGGGGCCAGCCAAAACCATGTAAATAGAGGCGGGGCCAGCCGAAACCATGTAACTGGAGGCGGGGCCAGCCAAAACCATGGTATTGGCAGAAACTATGGAACTGGAGGCGGGGCCAGCCAAAACCATGGATCTGGAGGCAGGGCCAGCCAAAATCATGGCATTGGAGGCGGGGCCAGCCAAAATCATGGCATTGGAGGCGGGGCCAGATAAAACCATGGTATTGGAGGCGGGGCGAGCCAAAACTATGTCACTGGAGGCGGTGCCAGCCAAAACCATGAAACTGGAGGTGGGGCCACCCATATCCATGTAACTGGAGGCGGGCCAGCCAAAACCATGATATTGGAGTCGGGGCCAGCCAAAACCATGGTATTGGAGGCGGGGCCAGCCAAAAGCATGTAACTGGAGGCAGGGCCAGCCAAAACCATGGAACTAGAGGCGGGGCCAGCCAAAACCATGGAACTGGAGGCAGGGCCCCCGTATCCATGTAACTGGAGGTGGGGCCAGCCAAAACCATGGCATTGGAGGCGGAGCCCGCCAAAACCATGGTATTGGAGGCGAGGCCAGCCAAAACCATGGTATTGAAAGCGGGGCTACCCAAAACCATGGTATTGGAGGTGGGGCCACCCAAAACCATGTAACTGGAGGCAGGGCCAGCCAAAACCAGGGATCTGGAGGCGAGGCCAGCCAAAACCATGTAACTGGAGGCGGGGCCAGCCAAAACCATGGATCTGGAGGCAGGGCTAGCCAAAACCAATGTATTGGAGGCAGGGCTAGCCAAAACCAATGTATTGGAGGCAGGGCCAGCCAAAACCATGTTACTGGAGGCAGGGCCTGCCAAAACCATGATATTGGAGGCAGGGCCAGCCAAAACCATGGTATTGGAGGCGGGGCCAGCCAAAATCATGGTATTGGAGGCGGGGCCAGTCAAAACCATGGATTTGGAGGCTGGGCCAGCCAAAACCATTGTATTGGAGGCAGGGACAGCCAAAACTATGTAACTGGAGGCGGGGCCAGACAAAACCATGAAACTGGAGGATGGGCCACCTATATCCATGTAACTGGAGACAGGGCCAGCCAAAACCATGGTATTGGAGGCGGGGCCAGCCAAAACCATGGTATTGGAGGCGGGGCCAGCCAAAACCATGTAACTGGAGGCAGGGCCAGCCAAAACCATGGAACTAGAGGCGGGGCCAGACAAAACCATGGAACTGGAGTGGGGGCCTCCCGTATCCATGTAACTGGAGGTGGGGCCAGCCAAAACCATGGCATTGGAGGTAGGGCCAGCCAAAAGCCTGGTATTGGAGGCGGGGCCAGCCAAAACCATGGTATTGGAGGTGGGGCCAACCAAAACCATGTAACTGGAGGCAGGGCCAGCCAAACCAGGGATCTGGAGGCGGGGCCAGCCAAAACCATGTAACTGGAGGCGGGGCCAGACAAAACCATGGAAATGGAGGCGGGGCCATCCAAAACCATGGTATTGGAGGTGGGGCCAGCCAAAACCATGGTATTGGAGGTGGGGCCAGCCAAAACCATGGTATTGGAGACGGGGCCAGCCAAAACCAAGGCATTGGAGGCGGCGCAAGCCAAAAACATGTAACTGGAGGCGGGGCAGCCAAAACCATGTAACTGGAGGTGGGGCCAACCAAACCCATGGTATTGGAGGTGGGGCCAGCCAAAACCATGTAACTGGAGGCGGGGGCAGCCTAAACCATGGATCTGGAGGCGGGGCCAGCCAAACCCATGTTATTGGAGGTGGGGCAAACCAAAAACATGTAACTGGAGGCGGGGCCAGCCAAAACCATGTAACTGGAGGCGGGGCCAGCCAAAACCATGGTATTGGAGGCGGGGCCAGCCAAAACCATGTAACTGGAGGCAGGGCCAGCCAAAACCATGATAT